>NC_132927.1:75568738-75874238 GCF_047675955.1 Chlorocebus sabaeus | reverse complement strand
CTCCAAGCCCTCCATACGGCAGCACCTGTCTGGGAACCAGTTCAAGGGGCCTTTGTAGGGCCACTCTTCTGTGGATGTGGACTGGCCCTGCTGGGCGTCCCCAGGGGGAGTTTCAGGCCCCAGACACAGGCAGGACCTCCAGTCCAGCCCTTGTCTTCTTTCTCTGTGGTGAACTGTACATAGGACGCTGCCCGCCCTGGCCCAGCTGCCATGGGTCCGATGCACTGGCCCAAGCCGCCATCTCCCGCCTCACACACCAGCAACCTGGGAAGGAGACGCCGTGGCCATTCCTGCAGCAGAGCGGCCTGGACACCTCGTTCCCTCTCTGGGCCCCGAGCCCTGAGCCCCATGAGCAGGAGGCTGCTTCTGAGATCCAGCCTGGGGACTGTCCAGGCTCCTGTGTCCCGCCTGGGATGGAGGGGCCACTCATCAAACCCTCTACTCCCCGGCTGCCACCCACACTGGACGGACAGCACTGCTACCTGGGTCTTGACACAGGTGGTACCACTTCTCGCCCACGTGCCGTGGCCTGGCCCACCAAGCCCTGGGTCCCCGGCACGTGGACAAGGCCGCTCACCATGTCTGTGGCTGGCTGGAGGCTGCCCTGGGCCCTTCCTGTGACCCCATATCTGGAGCTCAGGGTGCCCTCACACCTGGGGATCCGCACCCAGCCACCCAATGCCTGCTGCTCCTTGCTTTTGGAGGTCATCCCCCTCCCCCACAGTCTCTGCAGTGTCCCCCCGCCGCCCTGTCCAGGCTATGCCCTTTTTGGGCACCTCCTGCCCCATGCCTGGGGCACGTCCCTATTTGTGGTTTACATGACAGGCCAGTAACATAGGAAGGGCCTGGGGAGAGTTTCTGGGCTGAGCCATATGTGATTTTCCTGATGGGCAGCACTGGGCCACAGCTGGGGCTCTGGTTGGCTGTGACCTCCCCCAGGGCCTGGCTGCATCTCGGGTCCCTGTGGACAGAGCTGTCCGGGCTGCAGATGAGACCTGTTCTTTTTGGGAAGGAGGGGGTCTGGTCAGGTTCTGCCTTTAGTGTGTGGTGTGACCTTTAGCAGTTCACTCAGCCTCTCTGGGATCTTGGTGGAAACAGGGCTCTGAGGTTCCTTTCAGCCATGCTTATGGCCTCAGGTCATCCGGCACACACAGGGCAGGGGTCCTCACTGGGGGGTGTGAGCCGACAGCCCACAGCTGACCTGCTGGAGAGGCCAGAGGGTGGCCGGGCAGAGCTGAGTCCCGCTGCCTTGCCATCGCTGTGGGTGGACAGTTGCCTCCCCACTCTGAGCCTGTGTTCTCCGTTGTAAAATCGGCAGCAGAAGGCCCTCCTCACAGGATTCTGGGATCAAGTGAGATCTTATGTGTAAATGACCATGTATAAACTGTAAAGTGCAACAGAAAATGTTGTGTGTGAGGAAAATAAGGCCTAGAGGGGGTAAGTGATGTGAGATCATCAGACGGGAGATCCCAGAGCCGCAGTGTGGGGAGAGGCGCTTCCCCACGTCAGCTCGTGCTGCTGTAAGCCGCCCTGGCTCTTGAGTCCAGGACCTCATCAGGTCCTCATTAGACTCCTGTGGTCTTCCAGCAGGTGCTCAGAACCCCACCCGAAGAGCCCAGGGAGGCTGTCATCCTACCCAGCAGGTCTCACACAGGCCCACGGCTGGGGATGCAGGCAGGAGGAGGGAGGTGGCTGCCCTGCCCCTCTCCCGAGCTGGCGGCTCTATCCTGAGCAGTTCTCGCTGCCTGTTTGCTCTCAGGGGAAAGGCTCACACCCCCATCTTAGCCCCAGGGCTGTAAGTGGGTGCTGGTGACGGGATGGTGTGGCACTCCTGCTGTGGGTGCTGGTGACGGGACGGTGTGGCGCTCCTGCTGTGGGTGCTGGTGACGGGATGGTGTGGCACTCCTGCTGTGGGTGCTGGTGATGGGACGGTGTGGCGCTCCTGCTGTGGGTGTTGCCAGGAGGCTCTTTGGATTCTTTGGGAAGGAGTGTCACCCGGTCAGGTGGTATGCTCCCCGGCCACTAGCGGTGTACACGGGAAGTGGGGTGAACACCTGCTGCTCATGGTACCCAGTGATTCTTGCCCGAGTGGGCAGCTGGGCAGACGCCCTTCTGGGTCTTGGAGTCCAAAGAACCGCAGAGTAGCCCAAGGGGTGTGGGTCAGTTTTGAGTGGGAGCCAAGTCTGGGAGCCCGTGTGCATCATGTTTGGGTCAGGTTGGCTTGGCCACCACTGAAATAAGCAATAAGTATGGGCTCCTGGTACCTGCGGATCTCCTACAAACAGGCCCAGAGAACAGCCTTGAAGCCACCTTTCCCCTCACGGGGACTGACCCTGTCTTTAATGCTGCAGTGGCATCCAGGATCAGTGGAATGTTGCTTTGAGAACCCTCCTGCCTGTTACAGAGGCAGCACAAAGCTAGTGCCCCCTGAGCCAACACGGCACTGGGATGGCTTTCTAGGACAGAACTCTGTTGGTGACAGTCACATCTCAAACTAATAGCTGATTTTAAAAGCCAGCAGCAGCGACGCCACGTACCTGAATACAGGTGGCAGTTGCAGAGCCGTGGGCTGTAGAGGGTCAGATGGGCCTTCCCACAGGGGAACCCTGGGGGCGCTGCAGCTCAGGGTGACTCCCGGCTCTGTCACTAGCAGGGAGGGCAACCCCTTCCTTCTGGAGCCTTAGCTCTGAAAGCCCCCAGTGGGGGTGCCCTTTCAGAGGCCCCCTTTCCATTTCGAAGGCTCTGATGCTTGATCTTGAAGCCGGACACGGCACTGGCACTCGGCTTCCGTTTCCACTGTGACAGACGGAGGTCTCCTTTCTAGCCCCAGCCCAGCGGCCAAGCCCATCCTGGCCTTAGAACATGCTGAGCACATTTTGTAGGGTGGCACCTTTCTATCCAAGTTACTAGCTACATGTCAGTGTTTAAAGAGAAAAAAGTGACCTTTCATTTTTTTTTCTTGAAACTTGAGGAAACAAGATACATACTACTGATTTTTTTTTTTTTCTTAAAGAAAACTAAATGCATGACTGCAGAGCGGCAGAGGTGTGTATTTTTCATACTGTGGGGAAAGTATTCGTGCTGCTTTTTGGAGATGGACTGGAACGTCTGGTTTCTGTCCCTGGGCCCGGCAGCTACGTCTCATTTTCTGTAGAAGGTGCCACAGTGAGACCCGGAGCCACCCCTTCCTGCCCTGGCGCCGTTTAGAGCTGGGAGCCTGTGGACTCCCGGCCTGTTTCTACCTTCTATTCAACCACTCTGACGTGGGGAGACAAGAATAGAACTTTTTGATAGTGTGGTAAAAACATTGATTTGAACTATTTTAGTAAAAGGAGTAACAAACAAGATTGTGATAGTGTCTACTTTGAGCTAGATAAATAAAGGCCTCTTTGTGAGCCTCCTGGCTGGGTGCTCAGTGCTTGTTTCCGTCACGGGTGGCAGGGTCAGCAGGCAGAGACAGGGCCAAGGCCCCTCAAACACCTCAGATGGGGGCTCAGTCGGGGCCCCTTCCACAGACACAGCTCTGGCCCCTCAAGGTGGATGGTGAGGCCGCTGCTCCTCCAGCTGCCTCCATCTCATGGCAGGCCAGAAGTGGAAAGGGTTTCAAACCCAAGCCTGTGTTCCTGTGTGTGTTCTATGCAGCAAGGCTTAAAAGTTTCAAGCTGGTCTGGAACTCAACCAGGTCCTCCAAAGGAAACCAAGGCAGGCACAGGATGGGCGCAGGCTGGCTTGGCAGGCAAATATGCCGATCCACCCAGAGCACCCTGGGAGGCAGTGGGGTTGGCTCTGGCTCCTGTGAACTGCAGCCAGGCCTCTCCCGGTACCCAGGGTCCGGAAGGAGGGCTTCTACACATTTTATCACCCAGGGACTGCGAAGGCCTGGAGCCCTACCTTCCACCCATTAACAAAGAAAGGGATAGTTTCAGAACTGCTTTTATTTGGATAACTGACTGAAGGAGTCTCATTTGTAACCAAGATGGAATTCACAGTATGTTGTTACATTCACACTTAAAAAATATATCTCTATGTACAGGAATTTGCAAATAGATGTAAACATACATTACTTTCCAAGTACATTTCTCCCCTTCTCCTTGGAGGAAAAAAAAAAGCCATCCAACGAGGCAACCCCTTCAAAATAATTTTAATACAAAGGATGCAAACATCTGTAAATCAAAAATGTGGTTCTTCTGACCCTTCTGGGTGTCATGGGAGAGAACGTCATTGAATGAAAATGACAACAGCTTGACTTCAGATGGAATTTGACTATTTAAAATTGAGTTTCCAGGAAAAGTAGGCACTGATTTCTAGAAGGAAATTAACTCCTTACCGAAGCTATTTATTGAGCCAATATGGCTGGTTAACATCTTCACTAGTATAAAGTAACCCAGTGCAGGACTCTCAGACATTAGCTGAACCAAGTGTACACAGTCAGACTGCAAGGGCGTTGATGAGGCTACTCTGAAAGCTGGCTGTCCCCGTCCTCTAGATGTGAGGACCACCCTGATTTTATCCCAGGGGCCTGGTCCCTTCTTCCCATACTGCAACTGTCGCGCATTATACAAGGTACCCTGCTGCTTACCCACTTCAACTACTCTGCAAGTCGATTAGAAAAACTTGTTAAAAAAAACAAAGGGGGAAAAAAAGGCTCACGTTATCTCATCCAGGCTGCCCGCCCCAGCCCCCCAACTGGAGGCATGCCAGGTGGGGGAATGGGCGGGGGCACAGGGGGCTGTCCTCCAGGGGGGACGGCAGGAGGTGGGTAGCTGGCTGGAGGCAGGCCCAAGCCTGGAGGAGGATGAGGGGGGACTGCGTGGGTAGGGGGCAGGCGTGGGGGTGGGGGTGGGAAGTTGGGGTTGTAGGTGGGTGGGGGTGGGGGGTAGCCAGGAGTAGGGGGCGGGATGGCAGGTGGGGGGAAGGAGGCTGGGGGAGGAGGCACAGGTGGCGGGGGCGGATTGGGTGGGTAGACATGGGGGTGGTAGGGCAGGTGTGCAGGTGGGCCGTATGCGGGGGGCAGGGCGCCGTAGGAGGGTCCCTCGGTCTTCATCATGGACTGCAGGCTCTGGTAGCCCTCTCCAGACATGTAGGAGCTGGTGGTGGACATCCCAGTCATGTAGCTGGAGGGGGGCGGGGGCGGGGGCCGGTGTGGCAGCGGCGGTGGCTGGTGCACAGGAGCCGGGTGAGCCGGAGGAGGAATCTGGACTTTGGGGAGGTCAGTGGCATCCACAGGGCCCGGCGGCTCAGCCTCACCTAAGGCAGCAGCGAGGGGAGGCTTCCGGTCTGCAGGAGAGAGATGTGTTGGTGACCGGCCTCTGCAAGCAATAGCTGCTTTTTCAGTGCCTCCTGGCCCTTGAGGGCCATCTTTACAGAGGAGCAGGAAGCAGCTGCCCCCTCCTCTGTGGCCCAACACATGGGCCCGTTCCCCATGTCCTGATGCCACCGGATGTCTCCCCACCATTTGTCAAAAAGGCCCTCCACCCTGTCTGCGACGAGCTGGGGTTTTCCCTCCCTCAGCCCTAACCACACCACCCGCAGGCAGTCTCGGCAGCACACGAAGCCCCCTTGTGCCCTGGCCCCAGCCCCCTCTTCCTAGTGTAAAACGTGTGGGGGCTCCTCTATTTTTCTGCCTTCAGAAACTGACCCCAAGAGTCAGGGCCACACTGAACTCCTGTCTGCAGCAGTGGCATTTTGCAGAAAGCCTCAGAGTTGGTCAAATGAATGTGATGGCATTTAAAATAATTCTGTACAAGTCTCTGACATTCCCAATGTACCCATCGAAGCAGCAATTCAGGTTCTATTCTACTCAAGAGGGGCTAGATCAATCCCCACTGTGTACTCTCAGACAGCAGCCTCCTTGAGAAGAGTCTGTGCAGGCGTGCTGCGCGCTACGTGCGCGTGGTGCGTGTGTGTGCATGCTGCTGTGTGTGTGCATGTTGCTGTGTGCGTGCTGCTGTGTGTGCGTGCTGCTGTGTGTGTGCGTGCTGCGTGTGTGTGCGTGCTGCGTGTGTGTGCTGCGTGTGTGTGTGCATGCTGTGTGTGTGCTGCGTGTGTGTGCGTGCTGCGTGTGTGTGTGCGTGCTGCGTGTGTGTGCTGCGTGTGTGCGTGCTGCGTGTGTGTGCTGCGTGTGTGTGTGCGTGCTGCTGTGTGTGTGCGTGCTGCGTGTGTGTGCGTGCTGCATGTGTGTGCTGCGTGTGTGTGTGCATGCTGTGTGTGTGCTGCGTGTGTGTGCGTGCTGCGTGTGTGTGTGCGTGCTGTGTGTGCGTGCTGTGTGTGTGTGTGTGCTGCGTGTGTGTGCGTGCTGCGTGTGTGTGTGCTGCTGTGTGTGCGTGCTGCTGTGTGTGTGTGCGTGCTGTGTGTGTGTGTGCGTGCTGCTGTGTGTGTGCGTGCTGTGTGTGTGTGCGTGCTGTGTGTGTGTGCGTGCTGTGTGTGTGCGTGCTGCTGTGTGTGTGCTGCTGTGTGCGTGCGTGCTGCTGTGTGCGTGCGTGCTGCTGTGTGTGCGTGCTGCATGTGTGCGTGCTGCGTGTGCGTGCGTGCTGCTGTGTGCGTGCGTGCTGCTGTGTGCGTGCGTGCTGTGTGTGTGTGTGCGTGCTGTGTGTGCGTGCTGTGTGTGTGTGTGCGTGCTGCTGTGTGCGTGCGTGCTGCTGTGTGTGCGTGCTGTGTGTGTGCGTGCTGTGTGTGCGTGCGTGCTGTGTGTGCGTGCGTGCTGCTGTGTGCGTGCGTGCTGCTGTGTGCGTGCGTGCTGCTGTGTGTGCGTGCTGCATGTGTGCGTGCTGCGTGTGCGTGCGTGCTGCTGTGTGCGTGCATGCTGCTGTGTGCGTGCGTGCTGTGTGTGTGTGTGTGCGTGCTGTGTGTGCGTGCTGTGTGTGTGCGTGCGTGCTGCTGTGTGCGTGCGTGCTGCTGTGTGTGCGTGCTGTGTGTGCGTGCGTGCTGTGTGTGCGTGCGTGCTGTGTGTGCGTGCGTGCTGCTGTGTGCGTGCGTGCTGCTGTGTGTGCGTGCGTGCTGCTGTGTGTGCGTGCTGCTGTGTGTGTGTGCGTGCTGTGTGTGTGTGCGTGCTGTGTGTGTGCGTGCGTGTGTGTGCGTGCTGCTGTGTGCGTGCTGCTGTGTGCGTGCGTGCTGCTGTGTGCGTGCGTGCTGCTGTGTGTGCGTGCTGCATGTGTGCGTGCTGCGTGTGCGTGCTGCTGTGTGCGTGCGTGCTGCTGTGTGTGCGTGCTGTGTGTGTGTGTGTGCGTGCTGTGTGTGTGTGCGTGCTGTGTGTGTGCGTGCGTGCTGCTGTGTGTGCGTGCTGTGTGTGTGTGCGTGCTGCTGTGTGTGTGCGTGCTGCTGTGTGTGCGTGCTGTGTGTGTGTGTGTGCGTGCTGTGTGTGTGTGCGTGCTGTGTGTGTGCGTGCGTGCTGCTGTGTGCGTGCGTGCTGCTGTGTGTGCGTGCTGCTGTGTGTGCGTGCGTGCTGTGTGTGTGTGCGTGCTGCTGTGTGTGTGTGCGTGCTGTGTGTGTGCGTGCTGCTGTGTGTGTGTGCGTGCTGTGTGTGTGCGTGCTGCTGTGTGTGCGTGCGTGCTGCTGTGTGTGCGTGCTGCTGTGTGTGTGCGTGCTGCTGTGTGTGCGTGCTGCTGTGTGTGCGTGCTGTGTGTGCTGCTGTGTGTGCGTGCTGCTGTGTGTGTGTGCGTGCTGTGTGTGTGTGTGTGCGTGCTGTGTGTGTGTGTGTGCGTGCTGTGTGTGTGTGTGCGTGCTGTGTGTGTGTGCGTGCTGTGTGTGTGTGTGTGTGCTGCTGTGTGTGTGCGTGCTGCTGTGTGTGTGTGCGTGCTGCGTGTGTGCGTGCGTGCTGCTGTGTGTGCGTGCTGCTGTGTGTGCGTGCTGCGTGTGTGTGTGCGTGCTGCGTGTGCGTGCGTGCTGAGTGTGTGTGTGCGTGCTGCTGCGTGTGTGTGTGCGTGCTGCTGTGTGCGTGCGTGCTGCGTATGTGTGTGTGTGCTGCGTGTGTGTGCGTGCTGTGTGTGTATGCGTGCTGCTGTGTGTGTGTGCGTGCTGTGTGTGTGTGTGCGTGCTGCTGTGTGTGTGCGTGCTGTGTGTGTGCGTGCTGCTGTGTGTGTGTGCGTGCTGCTGTGTGTGTGTGCGTGCTGTGTGTGTGCGTGCTGCTGTGTGTGTGCGTGCTGCTGTGTGTGCGTGCTGCTGTGTGTGTGTGCGTGCTGTGTGTGTGTGCGTGCTGTGTGTGTGTGTGCTGCTGTGTGCGTGCGTGCTGCTGTGTGTGCGTGCTGTGTGTGTGTGTGTGCGTGCTGTGTGTGTGCGTGCTGCTGTGTGTGCGTGCTGCTGTGTGTGTGTGCGTGCTGTGTGTGTGTGTGTGCGTGCTGTGTGTGTGTGCGTGCTGCTGTGTGCGTGCGTGCTCGTGTGTGTGTGCGTGCTGCTGTGTGTGTGCGCGTGCTGCTGTGTGTATGCAGCAGGGATAGGCAGCACTAGGTGTCGAGCACACCCAAGATACTTGTGCTCAGAACCAGCCTCAGGCCCCTCCCACAGCGCCTCCCAGCCCATGAGCCCTCATGCCCCCTTCCGCCAAAGCCTTATTTAACATGTTTTGGCCTGTGATCTCTTGGTCACCATCAGACCCCTGGAAAATGGCGTCGGAACACCCCACCACAAGTAGCCAAACACACAAAATGAGTGTCCTTTCCCAAGGCAGCACAGGAGACAAACCATAGGCACAACATTTCTGGTTCCAGAGAACATAAAGAGGACAAAGGCCATGAAAATGCTTCTGGTTCCCCAGGCACTTGGGTTAGGGAAGGCAGAGCATGACATCCTGGTTGTGTAGACGTGGCCATTGGCACACAACCCGTTTGATCTTGCCAAAGCGAGCATGAGCAGGATTGATCGGGCTGGTAACAGGTGTGCCACTGGGGACTGCCTGTGCAGATCAGCCCTCGCCAGCCATTGGGCAGGAAGGCCATATATGCCTGGCTTTAGAGAACTGGCTTTGGCTCTAGGTCAGGGCCAGATGCCCTGTGGTTCCAGAAGCTGACTAAAAAAGAGGTGCAGAAAAGCGCTGACACCCTTCAATGCCTCCTGTGTGTCACTCCACAGCCACCTGGGCCCACAGGCCTGCTCCTCTACCTTGCAGAAGCCAACTCTTCCAACACTCGACCCTGCAGCCTGAATCTTCAAATCACCAGTGCACCCACCCTTGTGCTGTGTGACTGAGCTGAAACAGCAAGTGGGGGTCTATCCTTGGCACCCCATTCCCTCTGCACACTTGCTCCTGACCAAGTGCCATACACTGCCACCAAACCGCTCCCTAAACATCACTGCTGACCTGAACACCTCTTCCCATGGTCTAGGGCCTCCCAGGAAGCGTGCTTCCCTCCCTTCCTCGTGGCCCAGCTTTACTGCGCCTCCCAGGCCCTGCTCTCTTCAGCCATGGCCTCCTGGCAGTGTATCTGGTTCCCAGGTCCCACTCAAGTCCCAGGCCTACTCCTGGCTGGCTGTAATGGGGGAGGGAGCAGAGCTCTGAGGCCTCCACAGCAGCTACTCAGTGCCCTGGAGGCAGCAGCACCCCTCTGGCCGCCCCGGGCTCCCCAGGTGAACCATCCGTCTCCTCAGTGAAGGCACAGCCCCAGGCTTGGACCAGGGGAACTGTACTTGGCGAGGAGGTGCTCCTTAAATGCTTCATGAGCAGCCGCAAGCATTTTTTTAAGTAAAGTTCATATTGAATTGGGGGTTTTGGGATTCGGCCCAAAGTGGAAAATGACGCCTCTTTTCTCCCAAAGCACAAACACTATCATGAATGAGTAAAAACAGAAATGTAATGTGTGGCACATCTGCTACGGGCACACGGTGCTGTGAGCCCCAGTGTGAGCCACGTGCACCAACCAACAGTGAGTGCAGCAGGCTGGAGGAGCTGCTGACAGAGGCTCGGAAGCCTCCTGAGTATTAACCATCTTTCGGAAAGAAAACACAGGTCACTCAGGCCTTCTCTAGTGTGTCACCTTCTGAAATGGTGCCACAGGTAAAGAATGCCATCTACTTTACAGCTTTTCTCTTCTATTTCCAGTGGTATCAGAGAGGCTTTCCAGCTTACCATGTACCTGTTGAGAACTTTTCACTCTTTCATTTACTCTGTACAATTGCTTATTCTTCAAAATGCGTAAGATAACACACCGCCAACAGGAAGCAGGTGTGGGGATGGCCAGAGCCTAGTAGCCACAGTAACCCTGCCTCCATCTGGATAAACGTTCAGTTGGCAGGGTTTGGCTTTCTTTCCTAAAACTGATTCTAATACAATGTGTAGTTTAGCATTTCTGGATATGATAGGTCAGAGAATATTCAGATATACTTAACAATTTACAACATTCTGAAAATACCTGGTCAAAATGAGAACTTGTTTTTGAGACAGGGCCTCCCTTTCACCCAGGCTGCAGTGCAGCGGTGCAATCATAGCTCACTGCAGCCTTGACTGCCCAGGGCTCAAATGATAGTTGGGACTACAGGCGTGTGCTGCCACACCTGGCTAATTTTTTTGGACAGGGTCTCTCTTCGTTGCCCAGGCTGACCTCAAACTCCTGGGGTCAGGTGATTCCCCTGCCCTAGCCTCCCAAAGGGCTGGGATCAAAGACACGAGCCATTGCGCCCGGCCCGAGAACAGTTTTGCAAAGATTCCTGCCCGTGGCTGACGCTGTCAATCTGGGCCCCACAGTCTTCCTTTTCTAAGCTCCCAGGACCTGCTGCATCCACTATTCAGCGGCGATGTGCACAGCTGGCCAAGCTGCTTTGGCAGATGCTTACCTGGAGGTGGGTGGGCTGGAGGCAACGGTGGGTGAGTGGTCTCAATTTTGGGAATTTTAGGTGGTGGTGGTTCTACGAAGAAAAAGCAGATTAGAAAACCATTCATACTTCTTCACATGAATAAGCATGTAATATGAAAAAAATGTACTGGCAGAGATTTCTTTGGAGAAAAACAACAGAGATGACCAAGGCTTTAAGGGAACTTGAGGAAGGTTTCAGCTAAACCATTATGCCTGAATCCTGTTAACAAATGAAATATCACCTCCCTCCAAAAGACCTGTGAGCTTCCCACAGGCAGCCCATTTTCCACGTCTACCTAAGTTTCCTTGCTGACCACTTCACACAAGTCCTTCCAACCATGTGAGACCAGCAGAGCAACGTCTTCATGAGCACGTATGACCTGTCTGGAGTCCTCCCTGGTACAGAGGACACAAAGAAAGGTCCAGAGGAGCAACATCATATCACTGAGTCCCCTGAGGGTTCACAAGAGGGTCTATCTTTTCATTCTTAGACATAGTTTATTTTCCCTCTCCCAAATACTGACTTCCAGTTGGCAGCACGTCAGAAGCAGCACATTAACTGGAGTCAGTAGAGCTCTGGAGGCTGACACGCTGATGGCAGGAAGAATGTGCCGCTCATAAAAGCCCAGCAGTTGGGACCCCTTGAGGTGGAGGAAACAGCCCACCCTTCCGGGTCAGGCAGTGGCACGTAGCCAAAATCCACAATGACAGCACTAGGTCTCCAAGGCAGCCCAAGGGAAGTTCAATCTCTTCTGTTTAAGAAGGCAGCGTGCACATCACAACTGAAAAAGAACTCTATTTTTCTGTTTGCATGTTGAGGCTTTTTCTTCCTGAAATGTACTTTCTTCTGGCTTATTATACACCACTCAGATCTGAGTCTCCTCTGCCATCACTGGCCTCTTTCTCTGGATTTCCTCCATCTCAAATACAGGCTCAATTCAAGGTCCAGGGACCTCCTCTCTCTTCACCCTCTTCCTCAGAGTCCAAAGCCCCTGAGTGGACAACTACAAACCTACATTTCTAGTGTCCCTCTTGCCACCAAAACCATGACCCATCCCTAGACCCAGCAATCAGCACCTCACACTCCACTTTTTCCCTCTGTATCCTGTAAATGGTATTACTCTCACCTCAAGTACCCACCTCCTGCCTTTTTCCACAGCTGTTAATAGCTAAAGCTGTCTACATCAGGGCTGTCCAACAGCAATATAACTGAGAACCACATATCTATACTTTTAAACTTTCCAGGCGCCACTTTATTTTTTGAGACAGGGTCTCGCTCTGTCACTCAGGCTGGAGTGTAGTAGTATAATCATGGTTACTGCAGCTTCAACCAACCAGGCTCAAGTGATCCTGCTGTCTCAGCCTCCCATAGCTGGGACCACAGGTGTGGCGCCACCATGCCCAGCTGATTTTGAAATTTTGTGTAGTGATGGGGTCTCCCTACGTGGCCCAGTCTGGCCTGGAACTCCTGGGCTCAAATCATGCCCTGGCCTCCCAAAGTGCTTGGAATAACAAGTGTGCCAGAAACCACTTGAACAAGTAAAAGGAGCACTCCAGCCTGGGTAACAGAGCAAGACTCTGGAAATAAAAGGAAAAAGGATCAAAATTTGTTTAACCCAATAGATCGGAAGTTTTATTTCAACATGTAACCAATATAAAGCTTTACTAATGAGATGTCTTACGTTCTCCTTTCTTGGAACTCTGTGTATTTTGTACTGTCAGTGCTTCAGAATTTGACCCAGCCACATTCTCAGTGCTTGTAGCCCTCTGCAGCCAGTGGTCTCCGGCATGGCATCGCACAGCTGAGTTCCTCTATAAAGTTTCCCCTGGACCCGTCCTTTGTGCCCCGCAGCCAGCACGCCGAGGCCACCATGTTTCACCATGTTTCCCATGGGTGCCAGTAAGATTCTCCCCATTCCCAACCACTTGCCCTATTTACTGCTGCCAGGGCACTCGTTCTCAAATGAATTTAGACGAAGCCATTCCCCTGCTAAATCTCCAATGGCTTCCCTTGCCTCTGCCAAACTCATAGTCCTCCAGGTAAACTCTGTGATCTGGTCCTAACCCACGTTTTAGACCATATCAGAAGCTACTGCCTTTCAATTCATCACATTCCAGAAAGACTCCTCTCCATCTCCCTTCCACCTTACTGCTCCATCCACCCGTCCGCTCCCGCTGCTCAAACGCAACTCTTCCTTCAAGGTTGCATGTAGCTTGTTTCCTGACTCTGACAGACCTGCACGTCAACTCAACTCAACTGCATTTCATGTGGCATGGAGCGCAGCCCATTCTTGTGTCTCACGTTTAATGTTGGTCAATATGAAGCTAATTAAAAAATTCACCTGTAGGCTCACGCCTGTAATCCCAGCACTTTGGGAGGCCGAGGTGGGCAGGTCACCTGAGGTCGGGAGTTCGAGACCAACATGGAGAAACCCTGTCTCTACTAAAAATACAAAATTAGCCGGGCCTGATGGTGCATGCCTGCAATCCCAGTTACTTGGGAGGCTAAGGCAGGAGAATCACTTGAACCCAGGAGGCAGAGGCTGCGGTGAGCTGAGATTGCACCACTGCACTCCAGCCTGGGCAATAAGAGCGAAATTCTGTCTCAAAAAAAAAAAAAAAAAAAAAAATTCACCTGTACTGAACTCATCATTCCCTCAAATATACTGAAAAAAAGAAAAAAAAAAAAGTAGCTCTATCATAACTGTAAGATTTCACAGCAGTTTAATAAATGGAACTAAGAACCGAGAACATGGTTCTAAGAATCAGGAACTACTGGAACTAAGAACCAAGTAACAAAGAAGGACAAATGAGTCAATAGGGTCTGTGCCTTCAAAGAGTTCAGTATGACAGGTGGACTGATCCTGTGACAAAACATTTCTAACTTTCTGTTCTGTAATTGTTCCAATTTTGCTCGCGCCTTCTGTTTATTTCCAATATAGACGTGAACTAACTTTGGGTTCTAGACATGTGACACCCCCTCAACCCAAGTGTGTTTAAAGGAGGCCTTGCCTGCATGGGCAGCTGGGCTGGGCCAGGTCGGGGAAGTCTGGGCAGCACACCTGCCCCTACTGCCCACCCCATCTGCTGTGGCTTGGTGCTTGGGAGAGGACTCTTGCTGCTGTGATGGGGGTAACTCATCTGTAAAACTAAAATTGCAGCAACAGTTCTCCTACACCCATAATTGTATTTTTATATATGTTACTGAGTACATTTTTATTGCCAGTAATGTTTTCTGTATTGATAGCTTCGTAAGAGCACAATTTTAAAATCTATGATCACGTGATGAACAGAAAGACAATGCTGATGGAAGTTTTAGATGAGCTCTAAAGTTAAGATTTAAGGCCAATTTAGATCTGAAAAGAAACAGTGTTGGCTAAGAATTTAAAGTTTTGCATATAAACACATAAAACTGAAAACCAAAACATCAGAACAGGAAATTACCTGCTGCTTTGTTCTCTTCTTTGGGAGAAACAACCTGTTACAAAAGAAAATATACAATTGTTAGCTGGGATCCCGAGTATGATGAGAAAAAATGCATTATCCAGTTACCATCGGAATCAGTGACAGTGGTCACTCTGAACAGCCTCAGACAAAAATTATTTCTGGCCTGAACTCTGAGGGCAAACCACGGCACCTACCAGATCATCATTTCTGCTCCCTTCCTCTTTCCATTTACCAAATAAGACAGAATGACTAGCTTTCCTGAATGGTGAGCTCTGAGTAAACACTAAGTTTCAGGACCACTTGGGTGCAGGAAACAGTCCACTGTTTGGGGTCAGTCAGCTGTGTAGAAGCAGCATGCACAACAACACTGCTAGGACACAGCAACAACACCCTGTCAGGCTTCAGAACCCTGGCAGGGATGAAACAGGCAGCAGGGCTGGAGCCGGGCAGACAGCCCCCTCCTGGTTCTGAGGCAGCCTGTCCTTGGAGCACCTTCGTTTTTAGGCTCCCCACCAACAAGCAGTCGGACTGCGAGTTTCGGTGAACGCCCCCTGCTTCCAGTGTTCCCTGTGCTCGCTTAGAAATGGGAACAGTGCTCAAGTGTGGCTGCCACCTGGAAAGCTCGCTCTACCCAGGGCCTGCTTTGGCCCACTCACCACGGCTCGCTTAACCTGTCGGGGAGAACTGGGCTGCGGAGAGGGTTTCTTGGGCTGTTGGGCTGGCTGCTGCTGCTGGGCTGGTTGCTGGGGGTCCTTCTGCTGGGGCTGGGATGGTTCGGAGCTTTGAGACGGCTGTGACTGCTGTACTTGCGGCACTTGTGGTGTAGGCTGAAGAGACGGGGGCTGTTGCAGCTGATGGGGGGTGTGATGAGGCATCTGTTGTTTTCCTTGTGAGTAAAGATCCAGGATTTGGTGGCAGATGTCTAAATGATAGCCAACAATCACATTTTACACAAATTGGTATTTTAAATAAAATTTTACCTGGATAAAGAATCAGGATACCCCTACGAGGACCTAAGCATGAATCACATTTACAACTCACCCCATCTTTGTTGTGTGCAATAGTGGTGTGTGTTTTCAGCTCATCAGAAGTATGTGTTTGGACAAAGTGGAAACTATTAGATAATTTAATTAACGATGCTTCTGAAATATTGCTCACATATGTCTATTTGGGAAAATCCATTCTTGGGACTCAGGGTACACATGGAAGAATAATCTCAACATGGAACATCCTCACAAGAAAGCTTAGCATGCCTGGTACCTTCCAAAACGTCAACTGGGACATCTTGAACAAACTGCTCCCACCATCTCCTGTACATGGGTTTGGAGGTCCATTCTTGTATTTCAAATTTGCACAAACGTCCTGCAAGATACATCACTGCTACTGCTATGATCTCGGGTTCCCACTGCAGTGACAAGGTGGTGCAGAGACTAGTTCAACAAGAAAAAAAAAGTTAGATTATATGATCTAACATTTATGATTAAACCAGCACATGGAGATGCCATAACTAACCATTAATTTGCTTATTCTCCCCTAAATTTAATTAAAGTACTATAAATAAAAAAACTCGTCTTTACTCTTCTAAGGGTACCCAACTAAGTTACTTTAACCACAGTCAATAATTTATCTATTCCTTAAAGAATCAGAAGAATTCTAGCACATCCAAAAATCGCTACATCAATGAAAATGACTTATGTTATTCAAACTGTTAATATCCTAGCCACTCAGCTGTTTCTTCAAATGAAATCTTACAGGGGAAGTCAAATGTGAGAGAACTTCACTGACTGCAGTGGGATGGGGCTGGCAGCAACTCCATTTACAGGCATTCTGTTTCCCACCACGGTCCTTCATTAGATCCCTGGCCTCTCAAAAGCATGTCAAGGCTCTAAAACGATACCAGGAAGTATATTTTTGCAGAACCAAATGGGCTCTAAGTATCGAGTTTTCAAAATTCTCCAGTGTACTGTTTTGGACTTATGTTTCAGACTGGTGATAAAAGGTCAGCACCTCACGCCACCATGCCACGGCGAGCAGAAGGAAACCCTCTGCTGGGAAGCAGATGACCTAGACGCCAGCCACAGCTTTGCCATTAACTGGCTCCTCAAGCCAGGGCAAGTCAATTTCTTCTGACACAAAATGAGGGGTTTAGATGAAATGGCCCATAAAGTCTTTGCCTATTTTAAAACACTATAATTAATCAACATTTGAATATGTATACCTGTCATTTACAAATGTCCATGCCATTTGAACCAACTTTTGAATTTTGTTTTTATCACCTAGAAATGGAGACAAAAAGGTAAATTAATAGGAATAGGAAAAAAAGTTCACAGGCAGCAGCAAGTATTTATTGAAAACCTACCAAGTGTTCAGCACGACTCAAATACACAGCAAAGAGCTTTTGCCTGGGAAACAAGGATGAACGATGTGGGTCCACGTCCTACCCCTTCTTCCTCCTCACGACCTACGCTGAACCACCATGTATGGAAAACCTGGCTCCAAGGCTAAGTTTATTAGTCCGTTTAAAAAATTCTGACTCATTTTCCTGCCTCTCGTACCACTTGGCAACTGGATGACAGAGCCCGTTTATACATGAAAGGAAACAGCATTAACAGCTGCAATACTGAATTGACTGAGCAAGCCATGTCCTTGGTATTTTACACATGAAACTTTGTTTTCCTCTTTTGAGAAGCATAATTTGAGTCTTTATAATCAAATTATAAAGACTTGATTTCAGAATGAAAAAGTTCTTCTGAAAACTTTCTTCTTACCTTTGAGTTGCTTTGCATATTTGAGTAGGAACTGGTATGGATGTTCTACCTGTAAATCAAACTTGATGGTCTGCAGTAAGATTCTTTCCAGAACCATTACTTCCTCCTAAAAATCAATCACAAATATTAGGATAGTAATTACAATTGCAGGTCTCAAGCAGCATTACAAAAGTGAGCTTTCCTGTCTATTTATTCTCTCTTCAAGTTATATTGTAGCAACTGTTTTTCATTCCTTTCTCTCCCACTCAGACTTTTAACATGCTCAGAGACACTGATAAATTCTGAAAAGATCCCAAACAGGCAGACAAAGCAGAGGGTTAATGTAAAAAAAATACTGAAAACAAAAAGATACTTAAATATATCATTTTCAATACACACGAGTCTCCCTTTACAAAACGGATCTTTACGTTACTGATAATTTGACTAAACTGTAATTTCTTTCAAGACCTTAAATTTAAAAAACACAATCTTTTAGGAATTTTCATTGAAAACACTTTAAGCAAGAAAGAGTTTATGATAGCCAGCCTCATGAAAACTCAGACAGATAAGTTGTACCAGTGTGTGTGTATGTATATCTACTCATGTACACATATAGTGTATTATGTGTGAATGGGAACAAATCAATTTTGTGTTTAAATCTTTCATTTATTTGAAATAAACTGTCCCAACATCACTTACTGAATAAATGATCATTTCCAATTTTATTTAAAATGCTACCTAAATCACCTCCTAAACTATGTGTGTATGTCTGCCTATACACACTATCTTTTCTGTTCACTGCTATGTCTGCCTACTCCTGGACCAGGATCAAAGGGATGTGGGTGGGATACAATAGCTCAAGTATTACTTCTTTTTTACAAACTGTTTCTTGATTCTGCATGTCCCCTTCACTCAAATTTTAGTAACCATTTTACTTAGTATCATTCCAGAAAACATACATGCTATTAATATTCTCATTGGGAACTCAGTGGATTTACAGAATAATTAGGGAGAATGGAGATTTTTAACCATATTGAATTTTCCTTCCAAAAATTTATTAATATCTTTTCAGTCCTTTAGTTGTTTTAAAGTCCTCCCCACTCCACTAACGAGGTTTCCACAAGGTTTATCCTTGAATATTTTACTGTTGCTATCGTTAATGGAATGTCCTCTTTGATGATACTCTCTGACTAATGTCTTGAACTCAGCCCCTGCACAGCCGGACTGCACCTACTGCTTAAAGACAACATACACCACAACCAAGACACTGTGTGCGGGGAGGACAATTTGAGAGAATTCCTTGGTTGGCATCAAAGAAAGGGGATTATAGAGGACTGTAAATCTCATCAACAGGTGCTGAGACCCATAGGTCACTGGCTTTCATTTAGAAGCATGGTATTATTTCATAGGATACAGAGATGATTCAATAATTATTATTCCAAATTACATGGCAAGACTACGGTTTTTCAACCCTAGTTTCCCAAGCATTTTCTCACGAAAGTTTTTTAAAATCTTAGAAACTTTCACACAGTGTTAAAAACAAAAAATTGGGCCGGACATGGTGGCTCATGCCTGTAATCCCAGCACTTTGGGAGGCAGAGGCAGGCAGATCACTTGAGGTCAGGAGTTCAAGACCAGCCTGGCCAACATGGTGAAACCCCATCTCAACCAAAAATATAAAAATTAGCCAATCGTAGTGGAAGGCACCCGTAGCCCCAGCTACTTGGGAAGCTGAGGCAGAAGAATGGGAGGCAGAGGCTGCAGTGAGCTGAGATTGTGCCACTGTACTCTAGCCTGAGTAACAAGAGTGAGACTCCGTGTCAAAAAAAAAAAAAAAAATTTTCTTTTCTTTGTCATTGTCACCACCTGCTTCCCAGAAGCTTCAACATTTCCTCTAAATTTAGAAACAATTCTTTTTACCAAGTGTATCAATTGGCTTGCAGGCTGTAGCCCATGTACTGTTACAGGATAGCCCAAGGCCTGCCTTCCCTCTGTCTTCCAAATAGTCAATTAACAGGGTCATTTTAGGCCTCTGAGCAAACATCATTCCTCAGGAACGCTTTCCCTCAGCCCCTATTTATCCAGGGGAGTTGCCTGGGTCCTTGGATGTAATGCTATCATAGCACCTTAAATGATCTTTTATACCGTACACCACAACTCATAATCGAATAGTTATACACTCATTTGATTAAAATTTATCCTGCCACTCAACTGCAGAGTCCATGAGAGCAGAGACCATGTCTGTTCTGCCTTGTGCCTCATGTCTAGTGCCCAACACAAAAAGGCTGAAACAAATAATTAACATTACAGAGAAAAGCCACACGACTAAAATAAAGCTAATTAAGGCAAAAAAAAAATTTCATGGGACTCACGATCTTATTTTTCCTAAATACTTATACTGCCCCTACAAAAGAACTGCGTTCCTCTCTGCCGAGGAAAACATGTTCCACAATGTCTTCACTGCTCCCAGCTCCAGGTGTTTTCCTTTGGCCCCGACTCCCACCAGTAAGACTGCTCGAGATAGAGAGGCAGGGGGCAGGTTGTAAAGCCCCCTCCCCCATTCAGATCTAATTGGTATGGTGACCCTTCTTTTCTCATTTTCTGGGGCACAAGAGCTGCAGAACTTCTATCTCAGTGTTCCTGGACCAGGGATTGGTTTCCTGACTTCATGGTATAGTGGGTAAAAGCTGAAAGTAAAAGGGGCTTTACCAAGGCACCCTGGGATAGCACACACCAGCAGCTGCCACGAGTCTGCGCCCTGCCGTGGTCCCCGATCTGTGTGATGCCTTATCCTTAAGCACAGCTTGCCAGCCACAAAGTTCACCTGCCCTGTGACAGGGGGTGACTGAACATAGCACATTCCTACAATCAGACTTACCACATCAGGACACAGGGCCCCATTACTCAGTAAAAATCAAATACCCACGCGCATTGAAAACATTATCTGATGGTGAAATTATTTCCATAAAACTGCATTTTTGGTTGCAGTTATTATGAGTTCCTAATAGGTTCAAATGTTTATAGATAGATTAATGGATTTATAATTAAGTTCAAAAGAGTTACCCACATTGGCAATACTTAGAAGATACTAGTGTGAATCACAACCATAATATATATAAAAGTGTTCTGGGCCCTTGTTAACTCCTCAAAGCAATGAGGAGAATGACTATACATTCTGTATATACATACATAATGCTCAGCAAAGAAAAAGATAACTATTGTGAGACAATACAAGCTAGTTAGGAAAAACACCATGAATGGTGCTGAACTTCTTGGCTTTAGCTTTGCTTTAACTGTGATTTAGACATTTCCTCAGAACATTAGTTTGGCATTTATTCCATGAGTACTTGCTGAACGCCTACTCTGTCCTGCCACTGTATGAGGCATCAAACAAAACGACAGTCTTTGCTCTCATGCATCTTACAGCTGAGAAGGGGAGGGAGTTATGTGTGTGATAATTTGATGAAAATATATCTAATGGAAACTACTATCTAAATGCATACCACTAAGTGAAAGAGACCAATCTGAAAACGCTACATCCTATATGATTCCAATGCGATGACATTCTGGAAATGGCGAAACTATAGAGACAGTAAAAATATCAGTGGTTGCCAGGGGTTAGCGGGGAGAAGGCGACAAACAGGTGGAGCACAGAAAAATTTTAAGGCTATGAAAATAGACTATATGATACTATAATGGTGACTACATGTTACTATACGTATGTCCAAACCCACAGAATGTACAACACTGAGAATGAACCCTAATGTAAAGTTTAGACTCTGGGTGATGTGTCAATGCAGGCTCATCAGTTGTAGCAAATGTACCACTTTGGTGGGGGGGATGCTGCAAATGGGGGAAGCTGTGCATGTGTGGGGTGGGGGGTATATGGGAAATCTCTGTACTTTCCACTCATTTTTGCTGTGAACATAAAACTGCTCTAAAAAAAAAAGTGGTTTTTTTTTTCCCCCTGAGGTGGAGTCTTGCTCTGTCGTCCTGGCTGGAGTGCAGTAGCGTGATCTCGGCTCACTGCAACCTCTGCCTCCCAGGCTTAAGCAATTCTCCTACCTCAGCCTCCCAAGTAGATGGGACTACAGGTGCGTGCCACCATGCCTAGCAAAAAATAATAAAGGTTTTTTTTTTTAAAAGTAATATTAGTTTATTCTTTTTTTGTTGTTTTTGAGATGGAGTCTTGCTCTGTCACCCAGGCTGGAGTGCAGTGGCGTGATCTCAGCTCACTGCAAGCTCCGCCTCCTGGGTTCACGTCACTCTCTTGCCTCAGCCTCCCAAGTAGCTGGCTCTACAGGCGCCCACCATCACACCCGGCTAATTTTTTGTATTTTTAATAGAGATGGGGTTTTGCCGTGTTAGCCAGGATAGTCTCGATCTCCTGACCTCGTGATCTACTGGCCTCAGCCTCCCAAACTGCTGGCATTACAGACGTGAGCCACCGCGCCCAGCCAGTTTATTCTTATATAGTAGAGATGGGGTTTCGCTATGTTGCCTAGGCTGGTCTTGAATTCCTGGGCTCAAGCAATCTGCCCGCCTTGGCCTAAATAAAGTACTTCTGAAAATCTATTTAATTGCAAACTGTGATAAATGTTATGAAGGATAATTATCAGGCGTTACAGGGGTTGCAATAAGGGGAACTTGATGAGAATGGGAGTGGAGGAACACTGCCACGGGTCCCTAAAAGTGGTATTTTAAAAACACAATAAAAGGATATGTACAATTATTTGAGTACCACTTGCTGACACTGGCATGAGTTGTATGGATAGGACAGGATGGGTGGTGTGACCAGTATCAAGCTCTGGGTGCATAAAAATGCTGCAAATGTCGATACTTTCCAACATTCTTTGGAAGCAAAAGATACATGGCATATGTAGGCACATGTATGTGTACATACAGCATATGTACTTTTGTCTGACCCAGAAGCTAGCTGGAGTTGTAACCCTGCCATCACTACTGCACTTAAGAAGTGGAGTCCTAATGGCAATTAAGGGGATTTTTGCTCATATCCATGAAATGTGCCATTGCCCCAAAGTGCTGAGAATACTGTTGGGCACATAAGGAAGCACTGAGTAAGTGTAGGCTACACGATCTTCCCTCCTTTCTTACAAAAGCATAAAGTAACTTCTACAGAAGGCCCTCTTAGGAACTCAAGAGACTGGCAGACACAAGGGCCACAGGCATTGTCAACATGTGGAACTGTATCATAATGCTACCAAGAGGAATCAAGACCAGAAGGCAGGAAGTTATTATTGTTCTTACCTTTGGGTCATCTCCAAACTGGCCAAATTGTACATCATTTAATAAACTACGAGCTGTTTTGATGATATCTTTACATTTTTTTGGTGTTTCTTCTACTTTCCCAGCCAGAAATAGGCAACAGGCTCCTGTCACCTAAAAGAGAAACAAAAGTTCTTGATTTTTGTTATCAAAGGTCACATACAAATAGATACAATAAATTTTGGCCTTCATAATAAACTGGTCTTCCTCATTCCGCAACCTTCCTTTTTATCATTCACAAATACTCTGATACTCTAGAATCTTGAAGGAAATTTTATACATAATAAATCCCCCAAAACTCTAGCTTCAAAAATTATTTAAAATTTAACTTTCTTAAAAAAAAGTCATGTAAACAAAGAAAATGCCAAAAACGAAAATAGCCACATAAATAAATTTTCTTCTCATATTCCAATCTGAAATTAACTCCCTAAATAGCAAGCTTTGCCGTGGAAAAAGAAAGAGCACAACTAAACACAGTCCTGTGGAATCCATCTCAACAGCACTGCCCATGTTTCCTTTTCTTTCTGCTATGGTCTGAACGTTTATGTCCTAATTCATAGCTTGAGACCTAATTCCCAAGGTGGCTGTATGAATAAGTGAGGCCTTTGGGAAGTGATTCTGAATGGGATTACTGCCCTTATAAAAGAGGCCCAGGGGGCTTGTTCCTCCCTTCCATCATTTGAGAATACAGCAAGAAGGAGCCCTTTTATGAGGAGTAAACCCTTACCAGACACAGAATCTGCCAGCACCTTGATCTTACACCTCCCAGGCTGTAGAACTGTGAAGAGTTAAGTTTCTGTTGTGTGTAAATTATTGGGTCTCAGGCATTTTGTTATAGCAGCCTGAATGGATGAAGAAACTGTCCCTCCAGTTGCCTCAACCTTAGCTCAGTACCTATATCGCTGGGGTCTGAAATGCTCTGTCTTCAGCTTCTCTTTGCCCGCTCCAATCCTTCCTACACGCCCCTCTCCTCACATAATCCTGATCACACTAGATGTCAGACACTCTGCCGGGGGTACAAAACTGATTCCAACATGGTCTCCTTCTTCAAGAACTTCACAACCAGTGAGGAAGACATGTATATAAATCTAAGTAAAATCTTAGCAAACAAAACAAATCAACGCAATGACCTTCCTGTTAAGTCTGTCATTTTCATGAAACCTCTTAATAAGAGTTCACCCACTAAAGTCAAATTTCGGAAGTCTGGCATTCAAGGCTTATCGTGGTCTGACCCAGTCTACCTATCCAGCCAGGGTTTCATCATTCCTGCCAAATCAAGCTCCTGGCTGGGCTGACAATGTATCACATGCTTCCCCCTACCTCTGCTTAGGCTAGCTTCTGTTGGACCACTAAGCTAGCCCATCACGGCATGGCTATGTCCTATGTACGTTTAAGGCTTACCTTATTGCTGGCACCTTCCTCCTAGCACTTTCCCTGCTCTCTCCAAGATGTAATTCGTCTCCTCCTTGAATGCCACAGCTCTCTATCAGTATCTTCCGATGGCCTCACTTTCCATCATGTGCTCTGTGCATGTCATACCACTTACCCTGGACTGAAAGCTACTCTATCTCCCACAGAGAGTAAGAAACAATGCACGTCTTGAGGAGTAATCAAAGAATGAGTGATATGGCATAAACAACTTCTGCTCCATTTTGCTTTCTTGGTCTTTGTTGAGTCTCAATTATAAGCCCAAATTTATCTTGGGAAAGGTAACACAGGAGTAAACTTTCATAAAAAGTGCAATATGACTATGGTCCATATTGGCCTAAGTGAAAAGATTTGAATATGGCTAATTAGAATAAACAAAGTTCAAACTTCATTTTGTTTATATACAGTATATACCACATAAAAATAAATACTTTCTGGAAAATATGAGAAAAATAGAGACTATAATTAGTCCACCAAACTGTGTGGAAATAAAAACATATGACAGAGAATTAAAATAAAATTCAAACACTTAAACACTTACATATCTTGGGAATTGCTTGAAGGAATGAAACATATAGAAGCGATGAAAATAAATTATTCCAGTTGCCAGGGTATCATAGTGTCTGTCGTTCTGGTTAAGGACTCTAACCAATAACTTTTATAGGTTATATTATTAAATGTAGAAAAACAAAAAGACAACAACAACAAAACCAATGGTAAAGTAAACAGTATTAGTGGCAAAGTAAGGAGATGGGAATCTCAGGGTGTCAGAATTCTGGTACAAGAATTAGCAAGCTGAAGTTTTATACTTTTAACACCCTTTAGAAACACTTCAACTGTGATCTTTTTTTTTTTTGAGACTGTCTCCGTCACCCAGGATGGAGTGCAGTGGTGTGATCTTGGCTCACTGCAGCCCAGGTTGGTCTTGAACTCCAGATTTCAAGGGATGCTCCCGCCTAGGTCTCCCAAAGTGCTGGGATTACAGGCATGAGCCACTGTGCCCAGCCTCAACTGTGATCCTCATGGGTGCCTCATATCCTCCTGGCTGGCCACCTCCTCAGTGGCTAAGTCTACACCTTCAAAATAACAAACCAGAAAGAGAAAAACCTCCACCAGAAACAACATTCAAACAGATATTTAAGAACTGCTCTGGTACAGAGAAATTACTATATATTTTGTCTACAGAATCTAATTATTTCTTGGTGGTGCGTGGGGAGTCTATCTGTAACAGACTCCAGGGAGAGTCAGGATACAGCCCCAAACGTGTGCCCACATCAAAGATGAACCGAGCGCCCTCTCGACGGTACCGGGCCTCAGTGGCTGGATCGAGTCCTTCAAGTTGTGAGGGTGTATGAGCCAAGTCTTTCTTATCCCAGTACCAACATGGCTTTGTGTGGTCCAGGTTTGCTGAAGTTACTGAAGGGCTTGAATTTTCTTTATTCTCCTTCATTTATTGAAGTAGACTTGTTCTTTCCAAAATGTTCTCTGAAAATGTTAGAATCCTATGAGAAAGAAAAAAGCAAAGTTGGAAAGGAATACTCCATACTATAAGCAATCTAGAATCACAGATCTTACCTGGTTTGGGATTAGTCCTGTAGAAACCATATGGTCAATAGCTCGTTACAAGCCCAGGCTAACTCCAGAGCCAATTTAACACAATACTGTTAAGATGACCCCAGTACTAATATTAATAAATCTCAAATTTCATGGTAGTTTAAAAAAGAAGAGTATTTCCTCCCTCTCTCTTGAGATTAAAGGGTTAATTTTTTTTTATTTGACAAAGTTTTGGAAGAAACGAAGTACATTTCACTTTCTTCTGGTTTTTCTTCACTAGACACACAAGTACTCTAACACTGGTCCAGATTCCATGCTTCAGTAAAACCTGGGCCTGTCTTAATCTTTACAAAGATTTATGTTCTAAAACTAACCATCTCTTCCATCTAGCACCCCTTTTCAGTTTATTCCATATAGGCACTTTCACTTAGACAAGTCATGGGATTTGGTTAATTCACATCTGCACAAATCACTGAATTCACTGATGTAAACCAAATGTGCATCTTGTGATTTGGGGAGTGGGTGGACGGAAGTGGTCCATGAGAGAAGGAGCTCCTTTAAACTGTTCTTGCTTCCTCATCCTCTTCCCTCTCTTTCATTCAGAATAAAGACATTCTCCAAAAGCTCCATGCTGAGAGAAAGAAAAAAAGAAAAATACCAAGGATCTCATCTAGAGACCACTGTTACAAATAAGTCATTCGTAACCTGGATCAGAGACAGCAGAAATTTTCAAATAAGGTATCAAAAGGGTTCCGAAAGAGCTGGCTAGAGCCAGGTTAATCTGGTCAGCAAGAAAACAGCAGCTCTGTGGCCAGGTTCTGGACCAGGGCTCCCACCAATTCATCTGGAAACCAAAAGTTTTCTGTGTACCTGCCTCATTTCTGGTGGGGAGGGTGACATGGCGGGGCTGAGTATTCTCCTCATTGCACCTGGTAGCTCTGAAGGAAATCTGATCTTTCTTCCAAGAGGAAGAATTAAGTACCTGGACAAAAGCTTGAACTAATAATTTACATTTTTGCGTGTGACTGATTAAATTGGGCACTGTTCAAAGGGTGGGGGGAGACCAGTTAATTAAAACCTCAGAAAACATGACCTGTTCATAATCAGGTATCACACTGAGACACAATTCTCACCTACTGGATTGGCAAAAATCCCGAAGTTTGACAATTTGCTCTGTTGGCAAGGCTATAGAGTAGCAGGTGATCTTATAAGCTTCTGGTGGGAGTACAAAATGGTCCAACTGTCACAGAGAAGTTCACGATATCCAACAAAAATATACATGCATTTGCTCTTTGACCCAGCAATCCCACTGCTAGGAATCGACTCTGAAAATATTGTCGTAACTATGAAATGTCACAACTATGAAACAGCATGTGCATAAGATTATTCGCTGTAGTGTTATTTATAACGGCAAAACTATAAACAACCCAAACGCCCATCATCGGGGGACTGGCTGAGTAAAATATGGTACATGCACACAACAGCATACCCCACAGCTGTTAAAAAGAATGAGAAAGATCATTAAGTACTGGACAGAGAGACTTCCAGATCAGCAAGGTACGGGATAGTGTACACAGTATATTAGCATCCATGTAACAAAGGAGGGGAAAAAAACAGACATCTCTTTTTTTTTTTTTTTTTTTTTTTTGAGACGGATTCTTGCTCTGTCACCCAGGCTGGAGTGCAGTGGCATGATCTTGACTCACTGCAAGCTCCGCCTCCTGGGTTCATGCCATTCTCCTGCCTCAGCCTCCCAAGTAGCTGGGACTATAGGCGCCCGCCACCACGCCTGGCTAATTTTTTTGTATTTTTAGTAGAGATGGGGTTTCGCTGTGTTAGCCAGGGTGGTCTCGATCTCCTGACCTCGTGATCTGCCCACCTCGGCCTCCCAAAGTGCTGGGATTACAGGCGTGAGCCACCGTGCCCGGCCAGATCTCTCTATTTTTTAAAAGTAATTCAAAAAATAATTACTAATAAGGAAAAACAGGATGGAAAAGACAGGAATGGAAACAAGACTTCTCTATGTGTATATCTTTTCATACAGCTTTGCCTTTTTATGAAAACTTTTATTTTAAACTAATTGTAGGTTTACAGAAGAGCTGTAAAGATAGATGAGTTTTTGTCTATACCCTTCACTTAGCTTTCCCTAATGTAAACATCTTCCATAACCATGGTTCATTTATCAAAAAAAAGAAATTAACTTTGGTATAACCACTATTAACTACACATCATATTTGGGTGCAGGTGATATCAGAATAACTTACTAATGTTAACCATGAGCTCTTGGTTAAGATGGAGTCTACCAGGTTTCTCACTGTAAATTATTATTTTTCCCTTCCTATCTTCTATTCCTTAGATGCAAGTCACAAGGTCCAGCTCACACTCAAGGGTAAAGGAATTAAGCTTCACTTTCTGGAGGAAGAGGCATCAAAGAAACTGTGGACATATGTTAAAGCCACCCAGTAGTAAGTAAATATTTGGGGAAAATATTTTATAATGCAAAATACTATGCAAATGTCTATTTCTCCTTCAAGTTTCATCTACTAATTTTAGCACTCACCTGAGATGATAATAACTGTGGTGTTCTAATGGTGACTTTCTATTTCCTTCACTGCTTCAACATTTATTATTTGGAATCATTTTGTTAACATTCATTTCTTCTCTCCCATTTGTTTATTTATTTTAGTATAGGTGTGAGTACTTTATTCTTTGGGTTATAATCCAATACTATCACTATCATTATTTATGATAATGATAATTTATCATTACAATGTGGCCATTAGGTGCTCTTTCAGTTTGACTCCCTTCCGAGTACTTTTATAACCTTTGATGTTTGAATCATGTAAATATTTAACAGACTCATAAACTTAACTAAAAATCAAGAAGCAAATCCTAAAACTCAAACCAAATGGGCAACAAAACCACACAGAAAATTTACTTCAAGTAATTTCTGATCTTGTTACATGCTCAGTGAGATATATTCTAAGGACAAAAAGAACTGAAAATAATTATTTATTTATTCACTTATTTATTTTAGTCAGAGTCTTGCTCTGTCATCCAGGCTGAAGTGCAGTGGCATGATCCTAGCTCACTTCAGCATCAAACTCCTGGCCTTAAGCGATCCTCCTGCCTCAGCCTCCCAAAGTGCTAGGATTATGGGTATGAGCCACCGTGGCCGACCCCAAGGAAATTGTAAAACTTCATTACTGTACTGTTAGTAGTGTCACTAATATTGTAATTTTCAAACAAATTTTTTTTGCATGTTGTGGAATAAAGCAAATATGTAAATGTTAATGTTGTTAGGAACCAAGATTTTCAGTGCAGAGAAAACAAACGTACACATGCACAAAACCAAATGTTAAGAAAAAATCTGTGATGTTAAACTTTAACTGAAGATATCAAGATAAATCACGGTTAAAAATATATACATTTATATCCCATTTCTCTCCTTTTCAAGTACCAAGAAGGAATGACAAACCTAGTTCTGAAATCTTAACTTTTTCAATACCAATACCCTCTAAAAGGAAGCAGCTTTCTTTCCAGTCTGGGGTTGGAGCCCACCTGGGATGTACTCAGACTAATCAAAGCTTATCAAAAGCCATAGGACTGCTGAAGGAATGATTTGCTAGGGGAAAAAAAACAGACATAGGAATCATCATGATGGGTGCCCACTGGACTAATTCAAGGTAATTTGAAGAGTAAAAAGAAAAATGACTGCAGTTGATCATAAAATACAATCTATGTGTCCATAACAACATTAATATATAGAGAGAATAGTACTTTGCTAGCACTGATAACTACTGAGAATAAAATGCTATTGATAATAAATGCTACTTTGCTAGCACTGATCTTAACTACTGTAAAAAATAATACAGCTTATCCTTAACAAAATGAGCACACTTGACATCACTAATAGGGTGAAAACCTGCCATTATGTGACTTCTGATTGCAATGAGAAATAAATATCACCTACCTATGCAGTATTCTTGTCCCCCAAAAGCTTAACCTAAATTTAAGCAAACTTTTGACTGAACTTCCAGTTTACAATAAAAACTGATGGTAGGAGAGTAAGTGAAAAAGCACAACACGGAAACTATTAGTCACATCCAGAAGGTGAGATACTCTACTCAACGACCGACCTGGTCTCTTCAAAACTGTCAGTGTTATCAAAAAACATTTTGAAAGACTGTCTTAGATTTAAAAAAGCTAAAGAGGGCTAACAACAAAATGCAATATGTGAACCTTGATTAGATCTTTTTTTTTTTTTTTTTAAAAAGAAATTTCAAACAATTAGGAAAAATTTAAGTATGAATTGTATATTACAGGATATCAGGAAGGGAATTACTGTCAGTTAATTTTCTTTGGGGGTAATAAAGATATTGTGATTACACAGGAGAATGACTTTATTCTTAGCAGATGAAGGCTGAAGTATTTTGGGTAAAGTGTCTTAATGTCTGCAACCTACTTTCAAATAGTTCGGCTAAAACACAACCACACAGTAAACATGGCAAAAAACGAATATGTATCCACAGGTAAACAAGTAGTCATTGCACTATTCTTTCATATAATAAAAAGTTGGGGATAAAGTCAGATGAGACTGCACAGGAGACCAGGAGGACTCCTTATCTTCATCAATCCCTCGATAGCCAAGGAATACTTGCCTATGTGTGGGTACTGGTTTCATAAATTACAACACTGTAATTTGAATCACAGCATACAAAAAGAAAAGTGCACTAATTATAAGTGTATGGCTGATTGTTTTTCACAAAGTAAACACACCTGTGTAACACTATTCAGTTGAGAAATAGAACAGTACCAACATTCCAGAAGCTCTCTTCATTCTTCTCCTAGTCACTATCCTCCCAAAGATAACGATTCTGACCTCTATTTCCGTCAATTAGTTTTGCCTGTGTTTGAAGGACTGTGCAATGACACAGGACCACTTTTACATTTGGTTTCTTCTGCTCAATATTCAGTTTGTGGGATTCATTCCTGTTGTTGCATAAGGCAGCAGTTGTTCATTCTCATTGCCGCAGAGCAGAGGTTTTCAAACCTGGGACAATTTTGCCCCCCAGGGGACATTTGGCAATGTCTGAAGACACTTCTGGTTTTCCTAACTGGGGGGCTGCCACTGGCATCCAGTGTGGGTAGAGGCCAGGAATGTAGCTGAACATCCTCAGTGCACAGAACAATCCCCCATGACAAGAAATTATTTAGTCCAACATTTCAATAGTGCCAAAGCTGAGAAAGTCTGCTGTACAGTACAGTTTTATCCTATGAATGTAACACACTTTATCTATCCATTCTACTGTCTGGGCATGTAAAATGTTTCTGGTGTTTGATTATTAATAAGTGTTAAACATGCACATATATTGTTATAGAACAGAAGGCAACTGGACAGTTGGCTGAGGGAATCAATATCTTGGCACATCTTAGCAATTTATTTACAGTTGGGAATTGCTACTTTGAGATACATATGCCTAACAGTTTTCCATGTACTTTTTTCATTTAAGTATTTCCTGAGCATTACTATGAGCCAGGCCTTAATGGCATGGCAGGGAACAAGACAAGCAAGGTCTCTGCCCCAGGAAGCTTACATTCTAGTGGGAGAGACAATAAAAAATAAATATATGAATTATTTGTCAGGGAATAATAATAATGCATGTAAGGGGAGAGAGCATGATGAGGTTTGTTGAGAGGTATGCAGAAAGAGAAACAGGAGACTACAGTAGCAGTTCAAGTGAAGACTACCTAATACACCTGTCTCCACACAATGGTAGTTGGAAAAAGGGGTGTGTGTGCCATAATTGGCCATGAGGCAAAGAATGGAAAAAGATGATTTCAAGTTTGACTGACACAGAGGGTGATACTACAAAGACAAATGGATAAGACAAGAGAAAAAGCTGGTTTTGATAAGAAGGGAGGAAAAGAAGAATTTGGCTCTATAAATACTAAGCTTGAAGAACTTTAAGATACTTTTGTGGAAATATCTATCAGACAGATAAATAGGCCAGTTGAAGTCTCTACAGAACATATCTACCTGGGATTCATCTATACAGAGGTGACAACTATAAAGTCGTGTTGACGGATGGAGGGATGGAGAATGAAGAAGGAAGGAGTCTGGGTACAGAACTCTGTGAACTTGTACCAAGTAGGAAGAATCACCAAAGGAGAGCGTTTGCCCAATGACAGGAAGGTAAAACAGACTTGAATGTACTTATGATTTATCCACTTGTGGACTAAGAATCACCAAATAAGAGAAAGGGAAAAACACTGGTCCAAGAAGTAGGGAAATCTGCATCCTTCATTGCAAAATAAACCAAGGGATGTCAGCTTTAAATCAGAGATGGTAGTCAACAATGACAAATGCAAAAGAAAAGTTAAAGGACAAGGAACTAAGGAAAGTTTACTTTAATTGGTGATTAGTTGTTTTTTAGAGACAATGAAAATTGTGACGGTGCACAACTCTGAAAATACTAAAAACTACTGATTTGTACAGTTTAAGTGGGTAATTTGTATGGTATAGGACTATACTTACAATACCTACATACACATATAAATAAAATAACATTTTTAGAAGTGCAATAGGACAGAAGGTGTAGAAACTGCAAGGGGTGGTAAAGAATGAACAGACTAGGAAATAGGTTATTCTTTTTTACTCATTTTTTAATTTTTTGGGACAGAGTCTCCCTCTGTCATCCAGGCTGGAATGCAGTGGTGTTCACTGCAACCTCTGCCTCCTGGGTTCAAGTGATTCTCCTGCCTCAGCCTCCTGAGTAGCTGAAATTACAGGCATGAGCCACCATGCCCGGCCAGAAACAGGTTATTCTTTTGAGGCATCTGTTCTCAAAGAGAGTAACAGGTAATAGTAGGGAGTTTTTGTTATTGTTTTGGTTTTTATTTATTTTTCAGCATGAAGGAGAAGGAAAAATGTCTGCAGCCAGAAAAAAAAAAAAAAGGAATGACTAGTGGAGTCAGAACAAGGGAGGCTAACTGGTCAAGGGATAATACAAAGCATAGTAAGAAAGTTAACCTTAGAAAGAAAGCTCTTTTTTTCCCTAAGAAGGGAAGGAAAATTTTGAGAAAGACACTTTTAAATAATCTTTTAAGGGGGAGGAAGTACCTCCATATTCTCTAGGAAGTAGAATACCAAGATATCTGTTTAGAAGACAGGGACAGAGTGGGGAACACTGTTAGGAATAACCCAGTAGGGATGAAACTGGAATGGAAAAGAATCTCGGTCCACAAGTGGATAAATCATAAGTATATTCAATTTTGTTTTACCTTCTGTTACTGGCCAAACTCCTGGTCCCTTTAGGTTCCAAGGCAGAATATAAACAATTCATGAAATGTAGTGAAAATATTATGGACATAAACAGAATAGAGATAGTCCTCAAAATCGTAGAACTCCCTGAAAAAGTTTTTGCCTCAGGTCTATAAACCTGTTCCCTATTACTCTTCAATTACTTTTTCACAAGACCCGAAAGTTATAAATTTTCTCATTAGCAGCTCGTGATTCCTGTGAAAATGACTGAGATTTATGAACTCTGCAAAATGAAAATCCATACACAAGCAACCTGTCAAGGCATTTTAGCAGCACCTTTCAGGAATGGGCTTCATAAATATCATTTTACATCTTAAAAGACAGGTGCCTGTAATCCCAGCACTTTGGGAGGCCGAGGCGGGTGGATCACGAGGTCAGGAGATAGAGACCATCCCTGGCTAACACGGTGAAACCCCATCTCTACTAAAAATACAAAAAAAGAAAAAAAAATTAGCCAGGTGTGGTGGTGGGCACTTGTAGTCCCAGCTACTCAGGAGGCTAAGGCAGGAGAATGGCGTGAACCCGGGAGGCGGAGCTTGCAGTGAGCTGAGATCGAGATTGCGCCACTGCACTCCAGCCTGGGTGACAGAGCGAGACTCCGACTCAAAAAAAAAAAAGACTAAATATATTTTCTACATTTAGAATTATGGAAACAATAGTAAATGTCACCACTCAATTATCTCACCCAATATCGAAATCCCCTCTTAGTAATATTTGGCCACTTATCAATGAAACCTCATTACTTTATAAAACAGCCTATGTGGCATTGCTGGGTATCAATAACTGGTGTTCACATAATTCCTATATTCCTATATTGATTTTTATCTGTTCTGTTCATCCCCTAGATCTGCTACACAGATGGCATAAAATAATGCATGAATGAAATCTACCTTTTAGCGACTCTTTAACTTCTACCAGGGTCCTTAAACTAACCTTTGAAAATACATTTCCCTTATCTATTGATTGTCTTTCAAATAGGTAAAAGCAATTTTTACATTCTCTTCTCTTGGGTAAACAAATCTAACCATTTTTCTCATCATGACTTTTTTTTGTTTTTTTTTTTTAAGTGTTTCAAGTCCTCCCTAAATATTAGGAATCAAAACAGATATGATGTGCATAGTACATGGGAGGGGGGTGGTAACTAACATTCAGTAACACATCCATTGTGTGTCTGCTGCGTTGCAGCCATGTCTGCAAGCTAGTTTTCTTATCCTCACAATTTATCACTGAGAAAATGGAGCCAGAGACACGAAGCAACCTGACTAATTCACAGCTAGCAAGTAGCAGCCACAATCTGTCTTACTTTATACCAAGATACTGCCTTCCCTCAATCCACACACTGCTTTTCTTCTGTAAGTGGAACATTACATCCTAGAACCACTTTTCTCAAGCCAGCAAAACTGAGTTTTTGTAAATGTAATCACACCAACTAAATTTATTTATTTAAACATTTTTTTTGAGACAATCTCACGTAGTAAATTTATATCTGGTTGGTTCTGGCCTATTATCGTATTTCAGCCTTTAAGAACTCTTTGATTTCCGAGTGTCATCTAATGTGCGGCTGATTATCACTACATGGTTTGAGTGCATTTATTAACTTGAGAATCATGCTGCTTATATATTTAAAGTTGGTAATAAAAAAGTGTTAATCAGAGCAAGGGCAAGACCAGAGTCCTGTAGCATATCTCCAAAGACATCTCCTCAGGTTTACATCAACCCATTAATCAACATTTTGGGGTTGGTAATTTGCATGGATATCAATCCATCTAACCACACCTTATCCAATGCATATTTAACTCTTGTATCTAGACACAGTATTAGAATCTTGTTGGAAGACTGTGTCCTAAATAAATTTAAATGAACTTACGTCCAGCAATCCCCAATCACCACCAGTCTAGTAACAAAAGGAAATGATTTGTGTCACCTGGCTTTTTCTTGAGACAGGGTCTTGCTCTGTTGCCCAGGCTGGAGTGCAGTCACGTGATCACAGCTCACTGCAGCCTTGATCTCTGACTCAAGTGATCCTCCTGCCTCAGTCTCCCTAGCTACCACAGGCATGCACCTCCACATCTGGCTAATTTTTTAATTTTTTTTTTAGTAATGAGGTCTCACTATGTTGCCCAGGATGGTCTTGAACTCCTGAGCTTCAGTGATCCTCCAGCTTTGGCCTCCCAGAGTACTGGTATTATAAGAGCGAGCCACCACCTCGGGCCTCACCTGGCCTTTTCTTATTGAAGCTCTGTTGGCTTCAGGGAATCAGCTCTCCTTTCCCAAGTACTCATAAACTTGTTGGCTCTTCCAACCAGATTCTAAAACAGTTTATTAAAAGGTTCCTAGCAGCCAAGAGCCATCGAATGGTTCTGTGTGAAAACTGAGACATTTACCAGACTCTAGTCTTCTATCATTAACTGCACTTTTAGGATTTTTCAAAATTTATGAATAATGATATTATAAAGTCATCTGCAAATACTCTGGTATACAATTTACCTGAGCTTAAAAATATGATCACTCTGTAATCTCCTCAATTACCTTGAATTTAATTCCTCTAGATTTTTTTGTCCTCATCCAGTTTTAAAGAAAACAAGCAGAAAACACTGTCCTCCCTTTTAGACACTCAGCAGAGTCACTGCTTTCAAACATAACGTCCTAAAATGAACTAGTCCATTTTATAGGCCACGGCTATGACCAATTTTTCTTTATGACGTTCAATTTTAGAAACAGCATTTAACATTTAAGAACCTCATTAACAACTCGAATAGTTTTTATTGCTTGTTGGTGCAAACTACATTTTCAAAATGGAACAAATTTAAACAGGATTTGCCTAGAAATCGACTGATATGCTTGAATACTGCATCACAGTATAATCGAAATGAGATACAAAAGGGGGAAAAAACCCTACAAGACAGCAGTGGTAGTCGCTCTGAATAAAACAATCTCGGATAATTACTATATTCATAATCAAGATCATTTAACAGGTAAGCATCCTAAGGGCATAACTTTAATCCAGATGTCTATCAATACTATTACCATTACCACCATCTATCCATTCTTTCATTCAGCAATACGGAGGGCTTATTAAACGTCAGGCAGTGTTCCGGGCGCTGAAAGCTCCTCGCTTTCATTCTAGCAACATCATTGAAAAAACTTTTAGTGGGCACCTACAATTGCAAGGCATCGTGCTAGATATCTGTAAACAGCGATTTAGATCGAGATACACAAACATCACCAAGTTTCCCTTAAAAACATAGAAGACCACCCTTAAGAAATGCTCTTAGAAACAGTTCCCAACCTCAGATGACTTAGCGAAAGCTCCGTTTAACTGGCAATCTAAATTTAGCGAGCACTACCGAGCCTATCTTGGGCAGACAATAGTTTAGGAGCTGTCAGATAACCTCTAGACTTACGCTCCAATTTTCTAAAGAACAGTTTCTCTCATAACAAACCAAAGCAACCACCAGGAGCGGGTCCGTCAAGACGATGTCTTGGCAACAACTAAATCTAACCGCGGAAGTGCCTTTTCCTCATTCTTAGTCGCACCCTCGTTACGTGGCTCTTCAAAACTCCAAAGTCGAAGTACCCTAGACATGGAACAACCTCCAAAAAGTCTCAGGCCTAGCCAAGGTTGGGACTAATACGCCGCGAAATAATCGGGGAGATATGAGTAGTCTGTGGCTGTGAGACTGTGCGCGGTTAACACCCCTGCCCCTTTTGCCCAACCCCTAGAAAGTCCCCGAACTCTGACTGCTCCCCAGTGCGAGGGCCGCTACCAGTTCTAGACTGAGCCCTGCCTCCCTGCCCCGCCCCGGCGCCTCAGACCCTCTCTACACGCCCGCCCCACAGCCCCGCGCCGCCCGCTAAGTTCAATGTGTACCGGAGGTTAGCGGAGGGAGGCAGAATCCGGAAAGACAGACTCCGCCAGTGGATGGTGGCGGTTGACCATAAACTACTCCGACCTCCAGATACGCGGGAGGTGGGCGGTGCTGCCCGCAGTCGGTGGGTCACTCACCTCTCGCTTCAGGCAAGCCCCTTAGCGACGTCTCTCCTTGCCGACTGCGGCCATCTTGCATGTGGAATGTCGGGGAACTACGTCATCACGCTGCGTCTTGAGACGAAACCAAGCGACCGGAGGGGCGGAGAGAGTAGGATGCCTGTCAACCAATGGGAAGAAAGCAGAGCTCTCTTAAGGAACAAGCCGCCGCTCTCCTCCCCGCCCGCCCGCCCGCCCCGCGGGCCAGTGGTTGCTGCGTGCAGGGGGAGGAGCCAGTCACAGGGCCCATCCCGTCGGTCCCGCCCCTTGGAGCAAAAAGGCATTCTGGAGCAACCGAACCTGCTAACGGAACTTGGGCGCGTAGGCGGAGCCCGGGTCGAGATTCGCCCAATCAGAGCTCTGGCGGGGGCGAACGCAGCCAATTGCGACTTCGGGGTTGGCGGCCGCTGAGCCGGGCGCTCTCGCCCCCGGGAGCCGCCAGCCCACTGGCTGGGGAGGACCCCGGACGGAATGCCGGCTGGGCGGCGGGGCGGGGCCGCGCCCATGCGTCCGAGGTGTGGACCAATGAGCAGCGGCGGCGGCGGCCCGGGGGCGGGGTCCGGGGCGGGCGGAGCAGGGTTGGGCCGCGGCAGCGGGGCCGTCTCAGGCTGCCGTCCCGCCCCTCCCGTCCGGCCGCCGCCGCCGCCACCGCCGCCACCGCCTGGGGGTTGGTTGAGGCGGACGGCGGGGTCCGGGCCGGAGTGCGTCGTTCCCGCTGCGCTAAGGGAAGCGGGCAGGTGAGTGCTGGCGGCGGTGTCTGCGCGCGCGCGGCCCGCGGGCTGCGGGGAAAACTCGCGCTGCGTCTCCGAGCTCTACGAGGCCGTCCCTCGCCCTAGCCAGCGCCCCTCGGCCGAAGTCCGGCCCGCGCCCCCGCCAGGGTCTCCGCCTGCCGCTCTGGGCCCAGGGCTTGAAGGGGGCAGGTGTGCGCTCGGGTGCCTGGGCAGGGAGGGCCCGGCGGGGTCGGAGGGCTCCGGTCGGCCTCGGCCCGGGCGCCCTGCGGGGCAGGAGGCGCGCTCTCGCCGCTGCCCGGTCCCCTCTGTCGCCCACGCTCCCGGGCCCCGCGCCACCCGGTCTCGAGATGGTGGCAGGTGCAGGCAGCGCTCTCCCCGCGCTTGGTCTCCTGTCCCCGGCCCTCGCTCCTGCTCTCGGGTGGGGCCCTGGCCCCTCGGGCTGGTCGGCTCGGCTCTGCGCGCGGCCGGGTCGAGCTCTCATTTCCTTCCTTCCTCCCGTCTCCTCGCTGCTCGGGGAAGGCCGTGCGGTTTTATGTTCCTCTCTGCGAGTTCTCGGTGCCCACCGGGGTGCCCGGGGACCAGCCCCCGCCTCCTCCCGCTCGGTCCAGTTAGGAAGACGGTCGTAGGAAATAGGTCGTCTTTCTTCCCACGCGTCCCTGGCCGTGCTCCACACGCGCAGTGCCCTACCAGGGAGAGGCATTCAGTGCTTTAGAGTTTGTCATTCCGGCGTTAAACTCTTCTCCTCGTGGCTCCAGCCTGGCGATGCAACTCTGTTTTTCCCCCGTCTCCACTCGGGAAAAGGAGCCGACAGTGACGCGCGCCACTGGCTGCGGGGCTCACCCTCGTCGGGCCGGGGTTGGGAGGAGGGCATTTAAGTATTGCAGAGGCATTCACGGCTTAGGACCACTCGGACCGTGTTATTTTGCTTTTCTAAATAAATAAGGTGATATTTCAAAAATACTTTTAAAGTATGCTGACAAATTAATTTTGCTTTTAAGAATCCTTGAAGAGTTACCTCTCTCTTCGTAGCGTGATTGTGGTGCTGATGAGACCACTATAAATGCGTTTGTCAAAACTCAGAACCGGACACTGAAAAGTGTGAATTTTACCTTATGTAAAATATACCTCTCCCTCTCCCGTTTTTCTTCTTGAAATGACCTTGCCAGTATTTCAAAACCGAGCTAACCAGTAATAATGTCGGAGAAGTGTTTATTATTTTAAGTAAATACCTTTAATCCAAGAATATAGCGAAATAAAAGCAGTCTTCCTCTCCAGTGTTAAAATTTGCCAAGACTTGCTTGAACCTTGCTGTATATACTGTGTTTATACGGGCTACCATGCGTGAAGAAAGTCCAGCAGTACCGGATTAGTCCCAGGGGCTGCCGTGATTGATACTTTGGTGAGATTCCAACAGTTTACCGAGGAGTTTTTCTCTGGCCTAAGAAAGTAGTTTGCAAAGCCAAGTTCTCAAACAGCTACAGAACCTCTTTATTGGGACCCCAGACAACCTTGGATTTTAGCCTTCTGCTACCCCTTTCCTGTCTGCCCTCTAAGTGATAGTAAGTTAATATCTGAAATGGAACTCTAGTCTGAAGGAGTAAAATGGTTGCTTCTCCAGTGTGCTCACATCTCAGGGCTTTTTTTCCTGGAATTGGAGTGGTGTTGGATTTGAAGATTAAAACATCTTATGTTTGTATGTACGTTAATAGCGAAAGCTACTCGTAAGAGCACAGTGACTGTCAGTGAGAAAGTGATGGCTGCTGCGATGCTCTTCCGTGCCGTGGACATTTAGGCCACATTTTAAATGATAATTAAACTTTCGCTTTAGAAGCCTGGATAATGAGAAAAATGTGGAGGTTGTACTCAGATATTTTTCCTGTTTAAAGCTCAACCACTGGACAACTGTTTTTGTTTTGAGAGTTCTGATAAACGGTCACAACAGCCTCCTTGAAACACAGTACTCTCCTGCCTGGAGGAGAATGACAGGATGACGGCACCGGGGAAAGTATGACCATCAGCCACAAAGGCTTGCTTGGAGTGAATATTTAGTAGACAATCATTGAATTCAATGAAAACCAGGTGCATAGTTTGTGCTGTGTAGAGTTGTAGTAAAAATATAAGCGATAATCCCACCTCCAAGTCAGGGTTACTGTGAATGCTTTGTGACTAGATGTCAGTGTAGTTTGAGGCATACTGGGTATCAGAAATGTTTGAATTACAGAGTCTTTTTTCTTATCACGAATCCGAGGTAGGGTTTAGAACTGTAACTAATAATGTATCTTTCTTATGTGTAGTTGGATGACTGTCCTTCTCTGAGAGGTTGTTTATCTTTAGAGACTGGTTTGCCTGTTCCCTGGTTGCTGTGCCTGGTGCTTCTTTTGGGGGTGGGGAGGAAGAGTTTCAAGTGTGTTTCTTTCCCTTGGACCGAAGTCCTGGGAATGGAGTGGTGACTTTGTTCCCCCAAAGAGAACTAAGAGTCATTTATTCCTATGGCATTAAATGTTTTTAACAGAACAGTGAACTTATCTTTATTCTTATGTTACTTTGGATTTTGCTTGTGGCCAGTTATAATATTTGCTTTCTCAATTACCTACCATTATTTTTGGGCCCTTTCTTTATCAGTGAAAACTCTTCTGATTAGCTGTGCATCTTTTCTCTCCTGCTACAGTCATAGAAGTGTTTGTCTGGGTAACAGTTTGTTCTGGGTCATATTTAACCAGTCAAGAGTATTAGACTGAAGATTCTTGCTTTTACAGTTTTTCTACAGTTTTCACTTTTGTTGCCTTTACAATGGATTTCTGTCCATTGGATTTCCTTTTATCATCTCATTTTTCTATTCATAACATTGGAGAGGTTAACTATTTTGATATGCAAATATAATTTACATAATTACTCAAGTTAAAAAATTTCTATCGAAATATTAATATATATAATGTATTTTCCTATTACAAAGAAGTTTAGACTTGGCTTTTTTTTTTTTTTTTTTTTTTGAGATGGAGTTTCTCTTTTGTTGCCCAGGCTGGAGTGCAATGTCGCGATGTCGGCTCACTGCGACCTCTGCTTCCTGGGTTCATTCTCCTGCCTCAGCCTCCTGAGCAGCTGGGATTACAGGCATGCGCCCCCACACTTGGCTAATTTTGTATTTTTTGTAGAGACGGGGTTTCTCCATGTTGGTCAGGCTGGTCTCAAACTCCCGACCTCAGGTGATCTGCCCACCTTGGCCTCCCAAAGTGCTGGGATTACAGGCGTGAGCCACAGCACTGGGCTGAGACTTGGCTTTTTAAAAAGTCACTTAATAGTCTTTTGAAAAAAAATTAGCATCTCCAAGATTAAGAAGTCTTGCTTTTTAACTCAAGCCAGAGATTAGCTGTGTTGACCCCGTTTCCACTTGGGAGTCTCCTGTGAGTTTTGGAAATAAACAGACTGTAAAAACAAGAGGTAAAAACACAGATATTGAACATTTTCAACTGAGATAAATTTGAATGGAAGAAAACTGATTCCAAATGATTATAAAATTCAAATACCAAAGTTAAGACTTTGCAATTCTTTTTTTTCTTGTATCAAGTACTTTCCAAGTAGAAGTGAACTAGTAAGTCCATACAGTCTTGGTTGACAATGGAAGACACATCTATCTTTGATGTTAAGATTTTGAAAGGGATCTACTGATTACTAAGCCAAAGTGAATTCTTAGCCTTTTACGAGCCTAACCTCGGTACTGGGATGGGGAAGTAGGGGAGGGCAGAGGGATAGAACAGGAAGAAATGTTTCCACTGTTTTTTAGAAAGGCAAAAAAATTGTCTAGAGAATGTAGATAATCAGGTGTCTACATGGAACTTTTTATTTTTAATTTTTAATTGACAAAAATATTTGATACATAGAACTCTTTTTTTTTTTTTTTTTTTTTTGAGACGGAGTCTTGCTCTGTCGCCTGGGCTGGAGTGCAGTGGCTGGATCTCTCAGCTCACTGCAAGCTCCTCCTCCTAGGTTTAGGCCATTCTCCTGCCTCAGCCTCCCGAGTAGCTGGGACTATAGGCGCCCGCCACCTCGCCCAGCTAGTTTTTTGTATTTTTTAGTAGAGACGGGGTTTCACCGTGTTAGCCAGGATGGTCTCAATCTCCTGACCTCGTGATCCGCCCATCTCGGCCTCCCAAAGTGCTGGGATTACAGGCTTGAGCCACCACGCCCGGCCAAGAACTCTTAATAAAATGTGCAGTATCTTAGGCTTATCACTATCTATGATCCTGAGTTTCACTTTCCTTTTTTTAAGAAAACAATTCATTAGGACGTAACAGGTCTAAGAAATTCTTCCAACTAAAGGGTTTACAATGTTCAGTCTCAGAAAATAGACATCCTTTTCAATATCAGCAGTTTTCTCTGACACATATTTGAGAGGAAGTAAGGATTAGTGTTATTAAAGCTGCTTTTACCATAAAATATTTACGGGTGTCTAATAACATTTTTGATTTGTTGGTTGTAATAATTTAGCATTGCTGCACATCATGGTCACCTCATGGTTCTGCGTTTTTCCTCCGCAACAAAAGTGTGGCATTGCAGAGATCACTGTGGGATGTGCTGGATTGGATGGAAGGTCTTTTGGAAGTTTCGCGCATGTCCCAATTTAACCTGCAGCTCCTCCTATGTATTTGGACAAAGCCAGCAAAATAACTATACTTCTAAAAGGCCAAAGAAATAAAGCCTTTATATGCGTATGTTTTATCACTGCAAAGGAATAGTATTATTTTGAATATCAGAGATAACAGTGAACCTTTGGAGCTCTCATAAATGGGTTGGTTTTGAGCCGAACTCATGAAATATTATCAGTAAGATTTGTCATTGAGGTGTGCTGGTGAGGCTCTGACACAAACTGAGCCTATCATTTTGCATAAATTACTCAGTCTCTGTAAGTGTCAACTTTCTCATCTGTAAAGGGGGCTTGTTAATACCTATCTAATACTGTGTAAAATGCTTACCTCAACTCCTGATCATATAATAAATGCCTAAATGACATGATTGTGATGGGGACGATCATGTTGGGGAACTGCCATAGGACACAGGGCACGGCAAGGATGATCCTGAAATAAGGAACATGACAGCATGAATAGTTGCATTTAGGTTCAAAAACTCAGTTGTTAATATAGCACATCTATCTTGCTGAAGATCATGAAAGACTTTAGTTGTGACTGTCTTGTCCTAAAGGCTGTGGGACCATGTTGTATCATCTTTGTGTTTCAGATTAGATTCTCAGGAAATGTGCAGGAGTGAGGGAATGAATTCACTTGGCTCATAGAAAAGCTAGGGCAGTCTTAGGAATATTAGTCAAATTTCTCTGAGTTCCAGGAAGGTGGGTAGTCCATCTCCGAGCACATCTGAAGGGTTTTGTTGACTTTGAAAAAAAAAAACAACAGTTCATTGAAGTATAATATGCTTAAGTCGTTTTGCTCACTTTTGAGAAATTTGTAGTAATGAGGGGCACATTAGGCCTGGAGAAGACAAAACTTTGGGGAGACACAAAAGCTGACAGGTCAGAGAGGACGGTGAACTTCTCTGCAATATTGTACTGGAGGGGCTCACAAAGCAGGAGATTGTCTTGAAAGTGAACGTGCAGCTCTGCTGGCCACCTAAAGGCAGAAGCTTTGAATCTGCCTTTTTCACTTACTGGCAATCCGCCTTAGGCTGTGTGTTTGTTAATCAGGAATGACACGCTGGCTCTGTCCTGCCTGTCTTGTATCCTTCTCAGACTTGGATCAGCTGAAGTACTGATCGTGAGTCCTCCGTAACATCAGGCGCAGTGCGCCGTACACGCGTGGGGTTGAGAGCTACTATAGGTCTCCTCTAATCCTGATGCTCCTTGGTTCTAGAATCCAGAATCCTTATGTTAAGGAATGTGGATGGTTTGATGGATTACAGCTGTTTCTTCACACATAACATTGTCTTTTTTATTTTAGAAAGATATAATAGGAAATGATTATTCATGATACCCAATGATTTTTTTGCTTTACAAAAGGTTTTTTTGGTAACTTCTGTTAAATAGGAGCCTATGTTAATTTATTAGCAATTTCATTCAACGGCAGTTTAAAACTAAAACCTACTATGTAATGAAAAGTCAGTCAGAAATGTTTAGTTATTTCTAAAATTATTGTGTTAGTGGAAAAATAGCAAAAAAAAAAAAATGTGAAAAGCAAGAACTGTACATTTATTTATTTATTTATTTATTTATTTATTTATTTTTGAGACAGAGTCTTGCTCTGTGGCCCAGGCTGGAGTGCAGTGGCATGATCTTGGTTCACTGCAACCTTTGCCTCCTGGGTTCAAGTGATACTTGTACCTCAGCTTCCCAAGTAGCTGAGACTATTTTTAGTAGAGACAGGGTTTCACTGTGTTGGCCAGGCTGGTCTTGAACTCCTGACCTCAGGTGATCCGCCCGCCTCGGCCTCCCAAAATGGTGGGATTAATAGGCATGAGCCACTGTGCCTGGCCAACAACTGTATTTTTAAAATCTCAAGTTATAATACTTAAATGGGACAACCCAAATTGTTCTGTATCAAGATTAAATTTTGATCAAATTAAAATTTTATTTGCATGCAATTTATAGATCTGTATACATCCTGGTACTTAAGTAGTTACTGAGTTGAAATTAATTCCACCTTCTTCCCTGCCTGCTTGCCTTGATTTCTTGGTACTTTTAAGTTGTGGCACATCAGTTCTTCTTTTGTTTGTTTGTTTGTTTGTTTGTTTATTTTTGAGGCAGAGTCTCACTCTGTCGCCCAGGCTGGAGTGCAGTAGCTGGATCTCAGCTCACTGCAATCTCTACCTCCTGGATTTAAACATTTCTCCTATGTCAGCCTCCTGAGTAGCTGGGATTACAGGCCTGCGCCACTATACCAGGCTAATTTTTGTATTTTTAGTAGAGATGGGAGGGGGTCTCACTTTGTTGGCCAAGCTGGTCTTGAACTCCTGACCTCAAATGATCCACCTGCCTCGGCCTCCCAAAGTGCTGGGATTGCAGGTGTGAGCCACTGCCCTTGGCCCAATTCCTCTTTTAATTAGAAGATTGGAACGATAGGTGTCGGTTCGCCATGTAAACTGGTATGAGTTGGTATGGCATGGTGCTGCTACTAGGCCCTGCTACTGTGCAAAGCCAGAACACGTTTCTGATATATATGAGTTTCAGCTAACATGGTACCATGGCACTTTGTCAGTATCTGTAGGAAAGGAAACGTTGCACAGTTAAATACTTCTCAGTTTGGGAGTGCTTTCATTTTCCTAACTCATCATCCTATAATTTGTGTATTTAATTCTGAATGTAGTAATCTGATCCTGCTGGCCGGCAAAGTATTTTAGTAAGAGTGAGAAAAGAGTATTTCCTTTTCTTCCTACACGAAGATTAGGCGCTCACCCTCTCTTGAGTAGGCTTTACAGCTGGGAGCCTGAGGTGGAGGAAGCCATCCTTAGGACCATTCTCTCCCTTAGTCAACCCAGCTGTGAAGTTGGGTCAATGCAGGATACATTGAAAAGCAGATGCTGTGCTTGAGCTAAGGTTTCCTGGATAACTTGCCAGATAAGTGTAATCAAAAATGTTTATTCTAGTTCTGTTTAGTTGAAAGCAGCATTTTCAAGGGAACTCAAGAAGTATACAAATAAATATCCTTTCCATTCAGAATGTTTGAAAAAAAAATGCAAGTGAATTACATCCAAATCTGTTCATTATGTGTGAACTATACTTTGTAAAAATGGGTTAGGTATTTAGCACCCTTTACCCCACCTCTGCCCCCACTCCCCACATTAGCCAGGGTCACTAAATGTGCTTTCTTGTGTCTTGACCCATTTATTCCACGATTCAGATTAGATGGAAAATAATCGCTTGTGTAGCAGAGGTAGTGGTTGATTACAGATGCTCCTGTGTATTAGCACTTTAAATAATAATTGAGTATGTCATTCATTCCTCTGTCTTCTAAAGCCTGTCTTGTCTGTTAGATGGGGAGGTTGTTGATGGACTTGCAAGTGGTATATGGTGTTTTAAAGGGCCAAAGTTTGAAGATTCTGTAAATTTTAAAAATATCTTGATGGTGAAGAAATGTAGACATGTGTGAAACTCTTGGCTTAGCTGTTCCTTTTTATAGATACCCCTTCCTCTGAACGACTAACTATAATTGTATAATTCATGTATCAATCCTGTATTGCTACTCTTCATATTTTCTTTTGTCTTAAGTATTATTTAAATCATTTTTTTGGTACTATTTTCCTGTTTTCTTTAAGATAATTCAGTAAGTATTTGTAAATTATACCTGATTTCATTCTAAACTTTGCAGAAAAACCTTTTTGATTTAGTATTGTACCTTCTGGCTAATACTTGTAATTTATTTTGAGTGTGTATGTGTGTGTGTATACATGTATAATTAATTTAGTGTGCATTTATGTTTTCCTAATATAAATATTGGAAATAAATATTGAAAATAAACATTTGGTCTTTGTGGGGACTTGATGAATGTTTAATATATTTTTTTCATGGAGAGCATGAAGGATGTTCAGAATACCTATTTGACTGTTTCATTTGTTTAAACTTGTAGTTTAGCCCCAAATTCACTGAAATGATCCTGAAAAGTATTCACTGTATATAACAGACTTTTGAATCATAAATGAAAAGGGTAGTTATTTAAATCCATAAGGTTGGGGAACTTACATGGCATGCATCTTTTTTGATAGCTAAAAGAAGGCAATATGGGGTGAATTTAGGAAACCACACATACTGGATACTAACACCTTCTCACACTGATCTTAAAATTTAGTCATCCTTCTTGAATTGTACTTTATTTCTTGCCCTTCTATGTTTAGTTACTTACGTGTTTTAGGAATTATCCATGCTGCTTTATTTTGAGTGTGAGTCTTGGTTTCCCAGCCTCATCCTTGGGAACTGCAGTCCTGGTTTTGTCCAATTTTGTTGTCTTCTGCAACAGCGAACATAGTATAGGCACAGAGACGTTGTACAGCTTAGTTTAATCAAGCTTGCCTATACTTAGAGTCCACCTATATGCTGGAACTAATGCAGGATTTCAAGTTTGAAGCTAGGGGTCTGCTGTTTGGCAGCTGTGGTCTCTTGGCCAAGTGACAGCCCTCTCTAAGCCTCCTGACAATGGGCTGTGGTCACTGCCAGCCTCAGTGGGCTGTGGTGGGGATGCAGTGAGGTCATGGGCAGATGCTCGTGTCCTCGGTCACAAGTGCCCACGGAGCTTTTCCCTGTGCCTGGGCTGTAAGTGTTCCTTTTCTATCAGAAACAGACTAATTCCTGCTTTATTGCCTTCTAAAGACCAATAATGCTTAAAAGATTCCAGTGTGTTTTTCAGAGTCTCTTTTATTAAATTTAATGTCCTAAAGGTTTTCTATCTAAAACTGGATTTTGAAAAGAGATCATCTTGTAAAAATTTTTTTTTGAGACAGGATTTTGCTGTGTTGCCCAGGCTTCAGCCCAATGGCTATTCACAGGTGTGATCATAACTTGCTGCAGCCTCGAACTCCTAGGTTCAAGAGAGCCTCCCACCTCAGCCTCCTGAGCAGCTGGACGATAGGCATGTGCAGCTATGCCCCACAGAACCGTTTTTTTAGTGTGATATTACATAAGCTTAACCCTAACCCCTGTCCTTCATGGTGTGGCCAATCTATAATTATCTACACCTCTCTATATAAATTTATATTTTTACTTCTAAGAGTTACCATAGTTCCTTAGTAGCATTAAATATTAAGTAAATGTTTCATTTGGCTACTGTTTAATAACTGTTGGGAGCAATGTGAAAATTAGTAACACCAATATATTCAAATATGCTATCCAAAGATTTTCTTTTGCTCAACAAATTTTGACCTTCTATGTGTCTGTGACACCATATTAGACCCTATGGGTAATACAGAGATGGAAGCTTTGGGTTTTTTTCTGCCACAAGACAGTGGGTAAAAGAGTTCAGACTGCAGTGGATGAGGTCACAGAGGTTCGGGGACTGTGCTGTGGAAGTGTGGTGAGGAGACCTTGTTGGTGAGGTGGGGTTTTAGCCAGGTAAATTTTAGGTGGAGGACCCTGACATACTCACCAAGGGGTCAGGGCATTTCGGCTGAAGTAATAGAGTGAAGAGTGTGTACGTCAGGGAATGACAGCCAGGCCAAGGGGCTGAGGGAAGGTGGGATGTGGGGAGCTGGCAAACTCACAGGAAAACCTGATGTTTTAGGGATGAACGAAGTAAGTGTAGGGCGTCTACCTTCAAGATGCTTTGAGTTAGGGGTGTCCCACAAATACTAGAATTAGTGCCAAACCATACTGAACCCGGAGACAAAGGAATCTTACAGACAGTGATGGTTCCAAGTTCATAGTTACAGAACTGGTACTGAGAAACACTTGCCTTCAGTGACTTAAGTTCTTAAAGTCATGCTAAAGGCCAGGTGTCATGCCCGACTGCCTGGGATTCAGGGTACAGGGCACTGAGGAGAGCCCTTGGACAGGGTGGACCCAGCCAGTGGGGAGGCTTACTGGAAGAGCCCTGGAAACTTGTTTCTGGGGGGAACAGATTGAGGAGATGACTTGGGTCTAGGATCCTGTGCCCTAGGGAGATACATTTACTGGAAGAAGGATAGGGAGCTCCCCACCCCCCATCTTGAGACGAAGATTCTTTCTGCCTAACGTAGGCTAGCCACTTTTTTTACTTTATAGCCTGTATCTCTGTGGGACAGAAACAGCCCAAAGAGGTTGCCAAAAGACAGAATCCCAACATAAGCTAACCCTTAAGCATCTGTAATAACCTTGACTTTGACCCTTTCTGACTGACTTTTTTGGGTATGAGGGTTGCATGGAGGAGTCTGGAGTTTCCCTTAAGGCACAGGGGACATTTTGGTAGAGCCTTGAAGTATATGAAAAATCTTGCCAGGAGAAGACAAGGGGACAGGCAGTGGGGATAACTGCATTCCAGAAAAAGGGAGGAACATGAGCAGTCCCCTGGAGCTGTGTTGTGTAAAGGTAGGATGAAGCTGGACATGTAAAATGGGGTGAGGCAGTTCAGTCCTCGAAGACTTTGCTAGGGAGGTTACACATTATCCTGTGAGCTATGGAAAGACGTGTGAGTGAAGAAACCTACACAGTGTAGAATTCCACGTATATGAAGTTTAAGAACAGGCAGAACTAATTGATGGTAATAGAAGTTGGCATGTGGGCTACTGGGAGAAGGACTGGTTGTGAAAGGGTTCATCAGGACTGCTGGCAAGGACTGGTGTGTTTGCTACCTTCTGCAAGGATGGGGCCTTGCACGTATGGGGATGAGTCTGTGAATTTGTGCGCTATGCGGTTTATAGGTTTCTTTTTTTTTTTCTTTCTTTGAGTCAGGGTCTCCCTCTGTCGCCCAGGCTGGAGTGCAGTGACGCCATCACAGCTCATTGCAGCCTCAAGGGATCCTCCCACCTGAGCCTCTTGAGTATCTGAGGACTACAGGGTTGCGCCACCATGCCCAGCTAATTTTTGTATTTTTTTGTAGAGACAAGGTTTCGCCATGTTGTCCAGGCTGGTCTCGAACTCCTGGGCTCAAGCAATCTACCTGCCTTGGCCTCCCAAAGTGCTGGGATTATAGGCGTGAGCCACTATGCTCATCCTATGCAGTTTGTATTTTATACTTCAATTTATTAAGGCTGACTGTTGACATTGTGGTGGGGGAGGACTTGTAGGCAGGGAAATGAATCCCAAAGGGATTGAAAGAGCTGGAGATGAGGGTCTTAGCTAGGAGTGGCTTCAATGACTGCATAAACATCACCCTGCAGGACTTTCGAAGATTGCATTCTAGCATATCTGCCTTCCCAGGGGCCATGGTGTGTTTTGAAATTACACCTCTGCTGTGTTTATACACCTATTACTAATTTCTAAGAGCCAGCAGTTTTCTGGCTTAAAAAAGAAATCTTGAGAACAATTGGAGTTATAAGTACTTGACTGTAGAATTACTGTCAGTGGAATGTATTTTGTTTTCATACCATTGTAGCCATATTTTTAATGGTCTGCCATGTGGAGCAGGAATTAGACATTTCCTGTCTGTTCCAAGGGAATGGAAACCTGGGTAGAAGCTTCAGAAATGGAGATTGTAACCTAACCTAAGACCTGTGCCGATGCTTTTCCCTGGGAGCTCAGGGTGGCATCCTCTGTGTAGCACCTGCCCTGTGTTGAGGCCTGGACTGTATGTTGGGGTTACAAATAGAAACAAGACAGGATGTCTTCAAGGAGCCTGTTATCTGAAGGGAAGCTGGTATGTGAGCAAGTCTTTTAGTACAGTGGGGCCCAGCGATAATGGGAGAACATACCAGGACTTGCAGAGGTGCAGAGAAGAGAAGATTGTGACTAGGGGGACCAGGTAGACTTTAAGGGGATTCCTGGACAGCATTTTTAGAGAAAACCAAGAGTTTGTGAATAAGTGACTAAAATTTTACAGTCAAAGGGTGAATGGGGAGGCAGAGATAGGCACGTGATGACCGCTGTAGAGGGACTGGCAGCCTTGGTGTTGCTGGGAGGGTGTTGTACATATTTTTACCAGTTTCCTTTTATTCCAGGATGACTGACACTGTATATTTTACACTGATTTTTGGAAGACTTATTAGATTAATGTGTTATACATTATTCTTTGTACATTAGATACATAAGAGAAGATAAGCTTGTTAGCCTGTTAAAATAATGTGATTTCCTACTATTTAGGGTGGTGGCAGTGTGAGGGTAGATTTAAGCAGCAGGGACAGGCTTGGGCAGGGAGATGTACGAGACTAGTGTTAGGGTTTAACTATGAGGACGCATTCAGGAGGTGCAGGAGGAAGTGGCTGGAGCTGCCCAGGTGTGGGCTGAGCGGCTGCTGGCAGGAGTGTTGGGGGCTGTGCTCCATATCCCATGGTGTTTGACCTGGAAGACTCCCCGCTGCCATGTACTTTTTTTTTTTTTTTAATCTGTATTTAAACAGAGGCAGTGTAGTAGTGGTTCTGGGTTCAGATTCTAGCTCTGCTTCTTACCTGATGCATGACCTTGGACAAAGAGAAGGGACTTAACCTTTCTGAGAATATCATCTGAAAGATGAGGATGGTATCTACGGCTTAAAGTGTCGAGGAAGATCAAGTCAAGAGCTGTGTCTTAGCTCAGCACCTGGCAGAGGGTGAATACTGAGCTCCAGGGAACAGCTGCTGCTACATCAATGAGCAACTGGAGTTGGGTGGATCGCTGAGGGAAGACATTGGGGGAGGTGAGGGGCTGCAGGCAGAGCGAACAGAGCCTGTTTTGTAGCTGTTGATGGGCACCCCTGAGAGAGCCGGTGCAGAGCAGCCCCACCATCCCAGGCTCACTTACTGTTACGAGAAGGGAAAGGGTCTTGGAACTCCTCATCAGAGTGATGTTCTTGCCTCATTTACAGGCTTCCACAGCAGAAGGTCTTGCAGGCAAGGCTGAAGGGAGAGGCCAGCTAAGCCATTGCTGACAGCATGCTTCTGCATCTCCTCCTGCCAAGCCAGCAGACCCGCTATATTTGGAAGTGTGATTAACGTCCTTATTACCAGACTCCTTGGTGGTTTTAGTGATTTTCAGGTTAAGTTCGAAGGTCCTTCAGAGATGCCCTCCGCAGATGTGGGAGGCCTGAAATGCCCAGAAGGGTGGAGGTGCTCTGTCCAGGCTGTGCCCTTGCTCTTGGCTGTGAGCCGGAACCATGGGGAGCTTTTTTCTCTTCTAAGAAGGTAGTTCTTAAGCATAGGAAAAGGTACTTAAGCTGTCTGTCATCCTGCCCTCCCCTCACTTAAATTTTCTGCTTTTGATCACAGAAAAAGAATTCCTTTTATTGCTGCAAAAGTTTTACGTATTCTTACCAGTTCCCTTTTATTCCATGATGACTGACACTGTTTATGTTTTTTTATTTTTTTTATTTTTTTTTGAGACGGAGGGAGTCTCGCTCTGTCGCCTGGGCTGGAGCGCAGTGGCAGGATCTCAGCTCACTGCAAGCTCTGCCTCCCGGGTTTACGCCATTCTCCTGCCTCAGCCTCTCGAGTAGCTGGAACTACAGGTGCCTGCCACCTCTCCTGGCTAGTTTTTTGTATTTTTTAGTAGAGACGGGGTTTCACCGTGTTAGCCAGGATGGTCTCGATCTCCTGACCTCGTGATCCGCCCGTCTTGGCCTCCCAAAGTGCTGGGATTACAGGCTTGAGCCCCCGCGCCCGGCTGACACTATTTTATACTAATTTTTAGAAGACTTATTAGATTAATGTGTTACACATTATTCTTTATACGTTAGATACATAAGAGAAGATAGGCATGTTAGCCTGTTAAATAATGTGATTTCCTACTATTTTAACACATGACCATATTTGCATGGATTCAGTTACAACAGAATCAGTGATCATCTGTATAGTGGGAGAATATGTTTTAAACCTTTGTCCTAGTGTAGTTCTTCACATGGTGATAGTTACTTCTTTTTGTAAAAAACAAATGGACCAAAGTGTGCTTTTTGATTCTCACTTGAGATGAAGTGTAACTGACTGGGGCTCCTGGAGGCCATCCTCGTGGTGGTTTGTTATTCATTAGCTTTTGAATCGCCCTGCCAGCTTCTTGGCTGGACACTTTCTCCATCTTCCTGGGTCATCATCTTAGCCTCTTGTCTCTAGAGAATCAAAGCCAGACACCTCTGGCAGTGACTCTCATCCTCTCTTGAGTGGCTGCCTCGCTAGACTTCCCTAGAGACCCCCTCTCCAGCCGGGTTCCCTTCTTCACTGTGCTTCCCTCACGCTTCTTGTCCTGTCCCTGTCTTTGAATTGCCCCATCTGCTCTTCACACATCCACGTCCCTTCCTTACTTTAAGACCTATTGTTAAAAACACTTGCAAGCAAGCGTTATCTCGTAGGGTCTTTACCCAGGACACCAGAAAAAGAAATGTGTAGTATTAGTATTTAGAGGTTCTCAAACGGGGAAAAAGAAACTCTGGCGAGCTAGTCTAACTCCTACATTTTGTGCCATGGGAAATCCCAAGCTCGCCAGAGTTTCTTCCAGCTCTAAAATGTCTTCAGCATTTGTCCAGAGAGTGTAATCAGTTGGTTATGATACAGTTATGGTTAATGGGAAATGATTATTTTAAGGCAAAGTGGGGAGAGAATATATAGGTCTTTATGCCCATATGTGTATGATGTATGCATGGTTTTTATCTCTCTAGTATACTGGAGTATATTAGTATGCACAATGAAATCTATGTAATTAAAAAAAAATTTAGAGTAAAATTTGCTCTACTATAGTTTTTGTAGATGATAAAGAATGAACTTTTCATCCAGAGACTACAAAGCAGATTTTTCCCCCCGTTTGAGAACCTCTAAATACTAATACTACACATTTCTTTTTATGGTAGAAAACTTCAGGATATGGCATATGTAAGGTAAAATCAGCCTCTGAAGACTAAGACACTGCTGTGTGTTGAACATGTTTTATTACTTTATTTTGTTCTTTGGTAATGTAATTTTTTCTCTTTTCTTTCTCTTCTCTGTAGTCAGAAAAATGGGTAAGAAGAGTCGAGTAAAAACTCAGAAATCTGGCACTGGTGCTACAGCAACTGTGTCACCAAAGGAAATCTTGAACCTGACCAGTGAACTGCTACAGAGTAAGTCCTCCTCTGGGCTCTCCCTGCCTTGATGTGGTGGCTGTGCCTTTTTCTTGTCACCAGAATGGGGAAGCATGCATGAAACAAGCTGGTATTCAGGTCCGAGCTGATGAGCTGTGGGCCTGGACGAGTCACAGAGCTACCCAGATTTGCAGTCCTCACCTGTGAGGGTGGAAACACCTGTCGGAACCGTGTGGCTGTTAACAAGGCTTGGGTGAAATAATGATGAGCTTCAATAGCACAGTCACCTGGAACATGGTCTTCCCTGAGGACCCGTGGGCAAGAACCAGCTCTACTACTTTTGCACAGTGTGCCCCTCCGCAGATTACTGAACCTTCTGAAACGCAATGTTCTTCTTGGTAAACATAGATAATAACTGTCTCAGGGAGTGAGCCAAGGACTTTGTGAGATGTGGTGTGTGAAAGTGCTTCACGGGCTGTTAGCCCAGGTGAGTCCAGCGTGCCTCTCGGAGACCCGGCCTTCAGAGGTCTGCCCCTCACTGGAATGGCTTGCCTTCCTTTTTGGTGATTCAATTAACAGTGCTTCTGATTTTTTTTCTTTTTTAGACGAAGTCTTGCTTTCTCGCCCAGGCTGGAGTGCCATGGCACTATTGTGGCTCACTGTAGCCTCGACCTCCTGGGCTCACGTGATTTTCCCACTTCATTCTCCTGGGTAGCTGGGCCTACAGGCCTGTGTCACCATGCCCAGCTAATTTTTTTGTAGAGATGAGGTTTTGCCATGTTGCCCAGGCTGGTCTTAAACTCTTGGGCTCAAGAGATCCTCCCGCCTCTGCCTACCAAAGTGCCGGGATTACAGGCGTGAGCCACTGCACCTGGCAGCGTATCTGATTTTTACATGCTGTAGTTTGAGAGTTCTTGGCTTAAGGAAATGGAATTTCTACTAAGTGCCTGTACTTGTTTTAGCAAGTTAGTGTGATTTGGTAACTTTTTAAAATTATGAATTTGAATTGGTGCAGTTAGTGCCTCGGCTGTAGCTGTGGTCACTCCATTGCCCTTTGTCCATGTTTAGATTATGTGGCAGGATAAACCCCAAGTAAAACCGCAGCCTTCCCTTCGAGACAGAAAGCAGGCCGCAGCCAAGTTGGAGTCAGGTCCCTCCCGAGTGCTCCCCTGGATCCTATGGGCTAGTGGAGTGTGGCTGTCCTTAGCATTCCTCGCCGAGCTCCCCTGCCTCTGGCAGCTTGAGGACAGGCTCACTGCTGCTTCACCTCTGAGGCCTGTTGCAGGCCTCAGTCAGTGCTTGTTGTTGGAGAATAAAGTAAGACTGGCTACCCTTCATGGTTAAGACTCAGTGCATATCTAGTTATTGTTAGTTATTTGCCACATACGCTCTTTTAATAGAGAGCAAAGAGGCCCCAGAGGTTAAGCAGGAGTGTGGGAGGGGGCTGTCTGAACCAATGCAGTTGTGTGAAAAGAAAGAGCTGCCAATAGGCGGGGTGCCCAGTGTGCAGCCTTCCAAACTCACACCTCAGTCTCGGGTGTTGGTCTTTTGGTTCTGGCCCCACAGTGGAATCTTAGCTTCTTTTTTAGCAGTGACTATGCCATCTCATTTTGCAACTCCCCCAGACTGCTGAATATAGTGCCGTACACATGGATGTGAAATGTTTGTCGACTAATTGTCCTTATGTCCAATTTCACTGGTTCCCTTAGGGAATCAATGTTATGGGGTTTAACTAAAAAGAAAGGTTGACTTTTACTCTTAACTTCTTTTTGCCATATAGAAGAGTTTTGGGGGGATAGTTTGCATTTTAGCTTAGCTTTTTATCATAGGTTTTCCTGTTAGTAAGTATATTCTAAAAAGAGTTAACTAAGAATAAGGTGGATGTGAGCTAGGTGCCCGCTCTGTGCTCTCTCTTGGGTACGTTCAGTGGGGGATGTTTTTATGATTCCCCAGGATTTGTCTGCTTTGAGAAGTGTAGCTGCCTTGTACTTCTCATGTTCATTATCATGGCTGTCATATGTCTGTCTTTTAAAAATAAACCAACTCCAAACAGCAACAACAAAGTCCAAATCCTCTTTCTTCTGCAGACTAGTAGATTAAGTTGAAAGAGGGAAGTGTTTCAGTACCGTGCCTCTTATGTTACAGAATGCAGCAGTCCTGCGCCTGGCCCAGGAAAAGAGTGGGAAGAGTATGTGCAGATCCGGACTCTAGTTGAGAAAATACGGAAAAAGCAGAAAGGTAAAATTGCTAGAATGATAACTGTGTTTCAATAATGTCATGTAGAAACTTGATTAGGTCAGAGGGCTGACGAGTAGTGAAGGTCTCAGCATCACTGGTGTCATTCTGAAAAGTCTTATAGTGGGGCTTGCAGACCGGAAGAGAGGGCAGTTAGCGAGATTTCTCCCCTTTCAGAGATGCTATTACCTGCTTCGGAAAGGATGAGAATGTTGAGCTTTAGGAGAATAAAATATATCTGGGGGCTAAAATGACACAATTTTATTTATGTTTTATAAAGTATTTAAATCTGGTTTTTATACTGTTATTTCCTTTTGAGTTTCAGGACAGTGCGTATAGTGTATGTGGTCAACACACAAATAAATGCTGATTGGTTAATGCATTAGCAAGGTTTATGATGAATTCACACACATCTCAGTTAAATAAGAGGTGTGGTCATATTCCTTAAGCTGTGTTTTTACAGGACGTATGCAGTTGCCATTGTAATGATTCTCATCCAGGCTGGCGTGGGGCTGAGTGTGAGTTTGAAAAAGCTCGTTCAGTATACCTATTGGTTTTGTTCTGTAAAGCACAGAAAGTAAAGATTATTATGCAGGACCACGTGGAAGGTAGAAGCGGAAAACATCCTGAGGAGCACGCATTGGAATGTGGGGCCATCTTCTGAGACCCGCTTTCTTATTGTCATGAAGGGCATCAGGAGAGGGTTTGTTTTTTATTTGCTGTCTTAAGTAGTGGTTTTATTGCTCTTCCATACACACCTCTAAACATGTAGTCTTCAGCTTAGATGGTCTCAAACTCCAAAGTGGTGAGTTCATAATGGGTGTGTTCAAACAGGTTCCTTCATAATGGGTTTATTTGCACTAAATAGGAGTCGGTGCTAATCCTTTATCACCAAGTGGGTAGAGCCTTAGTTTCTCTTCTGCGTTAGATACTGTTTACTGCACCTGACACTGAGGGCAGAGCATTATGCCAGTTCTCAGGGAGTGAATAGTAAGTTCCGTCTTCGAATAGTCCTCATTCTGGTCGTTTTCGCCATTCAGCAGGTATCTTTGCATATCCAGCATGCCCTCTTCACATATCAGGTTGACTGTTAATTATGCTGTGGTAAGATGGCCACAGGCGCCTGAGCTGTGTGCCACACCCAGCTTCCTCATAGTAAAGTTCCTCTTCCTCTCCTTTTATTCATCCAAATGGAATGGTTTTTTCTATGCATGTCTTTTCATCTTTTTAACTATGTCAGACATGCTGAGAAGTTCAGAAATTAATGTAACAGATGCCCGGGAATCTGCTACCCCAGCTGAGCATGTGTCAAAGTAGTATTCACATTGTCCTTTCTTTTATTCTCACCCACTGGTCAGCTTTCCTTTCCCTTCCTCGGCCTTTGGTTTTGTTTTTGTATTTGTTTTTAAGAAAACATCCCAGATACATCCAAAGCCTCCCATTTTCATCCCCTTCCATTCCCTCCCTGCTTGTGGGGTGTTCATCTTCACTGTGAATGTTTTCTATTTCATAAATAACCCCATAAAAATATATGGTTGTAATTGCTGTTTGAAAAATTTACATAAATGGTGTCATGCTACATGATTTTTAAAAAACCACCGTGGTACATTTAGTGTTATACTTACATTGATACACATAGCTCTAGCTCATTTAAATTACAGCCTTCTGGCTTACAGCTCTACAGTTTTGTGTTCTTAGAATCAGGACTGTAGAGTTCATCCTTTCCCGTGTCTCCTTGTGCACATAATGTGAGTTACTCGTTTTTGTTGTAATGGAAATTTTGTTAAAGCACATGTGAATATGAGAGATGGCATGTTGGACTTTTAAGGAGAAAACTGCTCTATAAATCATAGTAATGGTAATAGAAGCCGTCTCCCCTTTGCCATCATATTACCTAATAGTACCTAACAGTCAATATTTATATTACCTAGTGTCAGTATATATTTCACTGTAACTGACAGGGAGTTTAGGATTTTAATTCTTCTTCCCTGTCATCAGTTAAGGTATGTACTGTGACCATGTGGTGATTAGCTTTGATTTAAAGATTAGTGTGTTAAGACTATTTCCAGTGTTAGTTATGGCCTGTTTTTATTTTCTGAGAGACGTGTGAATGATATATGTCCTAAAAGTAGCTCTTGTTTTCTAAAACGTGGATTAATATAGGTCTGTCCGTTACTTTTGATGGAAAAAGAGAAGATTACTTTCCTGATCTAATGAAATGGGCCTCTGAAAATGGGGCTTCTGTCGAGGGTTTTGAAATGGTTAACTTCAAAGAAGAGGGCTTTGGTTTGAGAGCAACAAGAGATATCAAGGTGAGTTTATAAAATGTTGGTCTGAGGGGGTCTATGTGTGTTTGAACTGTTGTGCTGCAGAGGGCGCAGGGTGAGGAGGTAGACGTGTGGTGGGGGAGTTCTAGTTCTGAGCCTGTGGGCAGATAGGCATCCTGGAAGGACCTCAGGCTCATGTTCTAAGCAGCTCCTCCCACCTTATCCCTCTGGGGAGCCAAGCTGCTAACCAGTGACTGGGACAAGTCAGGTCACGTTTCTGAGCCTCTGTTAGGAGGCCATAGAACATGCCTCACAGGATTTTGAGATTTACCTAAAGACAAGGAGGTGGACTCATGGTTTTTTATTTTGTGACTTACTGGAGGTGAGTGGGTGGAGGACTGGTGGTGTGGGGATGCCTACCAGTGTCTGGAATGGATACCTGTGAGGTTGAAGGTACTAGGAACTCACTGAAATGGCAACACCAGTGGCAATAGGGAGAGAAGAGAGAAGCAGCCACCTGCTAAGGGAGAAGGGCTTTTTCTCCCCTCTTTGTTCTTGGTTCTTCTTTCCACATGAAGGAAGCAGCAGTCACTGGCCATGCCTGGCCTTTCCTCACCCCTCACTCATGCCTCTTGTAAGAGGAGGCGCTCCTTCATCTGTTTGGGAGAAGGAACTGGACTTGGCATTTTTCTCGATGGGAGCTGGTTGCCTGTATGCATTCATTCCACTCTGCTCTCCGCCCTGGAAGCTTTGCAGGGGCAGGCCACACGTGGGGAGGGCGGTGGGGATCCGGCTCTGCCTGTAACTAGGTGGGGGAGTCTGTCTAATTCTGGGATTCAGGAGGTGATATTTTGGGTGACCATCTGTTGTATTCTCTCTCTCTCTCTCAGTTGCTTCAGAACTTGGGTGGAGGAAAGGGTGTTATTTGGCCCCCTCAAACCTCCAGCAACATTTTTGGCTAAGTTGTAGTTAACCTTTCATTGATAGATTGGTAAATCACAGGCTGGTATATTAGATACCTGTTAAATATCTGCTATGTGACTGGTAGTATCTTGCTTCCAAAAAAAAAAACAGTCTCTTTCTTCATGATGCCTATGATCTGTATAGTAAGAGACAAGACAAATAACTTACTAGTTGGCATTGGTGAAGGCAAGGTGCTACATGCTCTTCTCTTGTATCAGATTCAAGGCAGCATTTGTGTGGATGTTGCCCAGAAGATCTGAGCTGTGGACTTTCCTCACTATGTGCTTTTGTGGGGAGGCGAGGATTGGGGAGGAAGTCTTAAACAACAGACATTTATTTCTCACAATTTGGAAGCTGGATGTCCAAGATCTCAAGGTGCTGGCATGGTCTGTCTAGGTGAGGGCATTCTTGGTTTGCAGAAGCTGCCCGCTTGCTGCCCACTTGCTGTCTTCTCACATGTTGGAGCACCATGTGCCTGTTTCATGCGGTGTAGATACACAGGACACAGCAAGAGGAAGCATCCTGTGTTGCCAAGAAATGAGAAAAAGCTTTGGGAAACAAATTTGTAAACCAGTGTGTCTTCTGGGCATGTGATTTCACTAGTAGCTGTTGTGCTTTAAAGATAAGTATGTAGAGGAAGGAATGTTACTCTGGCTTTAAAACTCAGTGGTAGTAGTAATTCACGTCAACAGATTAGGGTTTTTGTTGAAGGCAGAAATTTTGTTTTGGTCTGGTTTTAGAACTTAGAAGTACAGCAAAGAATAAAATAAACACCTTTATGCTCTACTCCAAGTATTGTATTTGCTTCAAGTTAAAGTTCAAAGTCCCTTCTTTGATTATGTGCTCGTCAGCATATGTAGTTTTTAGTTTTTCTATTGGAAACAGGATTTTAAGCTATCCTTCTACTCATTTAACTATGAGATAAATGGTTACATTTAAAAATATATTTGAATATTTATTTGAAGTGCTGATATGCAGCCTTAAGTTGTACTTCATGTGTGATTGGATTTCTGACTGTAGGTATAGTTGGATTGAAGACTGTACCATGTTTTGATGATTCTCCTATTATTTTTTTCCCTAGGCAGAAGAATTGTTTTTATGGGTTCCACGAAAATTACTAATGACTGTTGAATCTGCTAAAAATTCAGTGTTGGGTGAGAATAATTTCTGACTGTTCAAGGCAAAATACAAATGACAATATGTAAAATTCCATTTTGTGGCACTAAGGATCATACTTGGTTTTTCTTGACTGGTGAAATAGTCCCTCAAATATGCATTAAGTGTTTTTCATTTAATGTTATAAAAAAGATGCACATGACCTTTATTGTTACTATTATTATTATATATATATTTTTTTGAGATAGGGTCTCGCTTTGTCACCTAGGCTGGAGTACAGTGGCACCATCATAGCTCACTACAGCCTTGATCTCCCAGGCTCAAATGATTCTCCCACAGGTGTGCGCCACTACACCTGGCTAATGTGTGTGTGTGTATATATATATATATATATATATATGTATTTTGTTTTTCTTTGTAGAGATGGAGTTTCGCTGTATTGCCCAGGCTAGTCTCAAACTCCTGAGCTCAAGCAGCCCTCCCACCTTGACCTCCCAAAGTGCTAGGATTACAGGTGTGAGCCACCGCGCCCATCCTGTACCTGACTTTCAATGTTACAAGACCTTTTAGTTTTCCTGTAATTTGTAAATGTATATTTAAATGAAGTTTTTAAGAAGTTTGTGGAACTTACGCTGTTAACTTCTGGGTTAATTCAGGGCCCTTATATTCTCAAGACCGAATCCTTCAAGCCATGGGAAACATCGCACTGGCCTTTCATTTGCTGTGTGAGCGAGCCAACCCTAACTCCTTCTGGCAGCCCTACATTCAGACTCTCCCTAGTGAATATGACACACCTCTCTACTTTGAAGAAGATGAAGTTCGGTATCTTCAGTCCACACAAGCTATACATGATGTCTTCAGCCAGTATAAAAACACAGCTCGGCAGTACGCCTACTTCTATAAAGTCATCCAGGTGAGCAGCTGTTTACATATGTATTTCGCAGAGTGGGGAGGAAAGAGGACTTGAGTCCATAAATGTTCCATTTGATGTCTTACTAAGAATGCTTAAACATTTTGCTTTTTAAATTGAAAATATAAAATACATTTCATTGTTCCTGTTTTTACAGAAATATCAGTGAAATACGGTTACATATATATATCTGATTTCGTCACTGTCCAGTGTTAACACAAGCAGTTGTTCCTGAGTTATTGAAATCACTAAGTTTTTTTGTAAACAAAAGATCACAATGAAATTTTAAAAGCCGTAAAGCATATCTGATGCAAAAAGTTACTCTGTGTATAAACTTTTCAAGAAAATGGATGTTAATTTTTTTCTAGATAAGTATAAAATATTGACGGGTAATTTAGCAAATTATAACATTTACGTTTTTCAAAGTGTACTGTGTATTAATTTTAATTTGTTCTCAGTAGAAGTTTCTCATAGAAATCTCTATAAGGCTCCAAGTATTTGAATTACCTGTGATGACACCTTTCTGTATTTTGGTGGTGTGGCCACTGTTGTCTTTCATTTGCAGTTGATCAGCAGTCAGAAGGAACAGGGCCAGTGCCACAGTCCCCGCCAGGACTGAGAGGCAGCATGGCTCCTTCTCCTGACTCCGCACAGTCGAAGTCACTGAAGAGTCAGCTCCTGGGCTGCTCTTCTTGAGATACGACAAGTGGGCAAGTGAACTATTTGCTCGCTTTCCTTTTTGGGCAGTGTGACAGCCTGAATTAGGTTTGATTTGCTTGTTCCTATCCTTGCTATGTTTTATTTGCAAGAAGTGGTAACTTCATTTCATTGCTACAGGTGATACTGTTTTCCACTTATTATTTTCACTTTGTAGCATGCTTACTGCATAAAATTTTACACTCAGTTACATCTTCTCCTCCACCGAACACTTCACATATGTCAAAAATTATGCACGACTGTTGTCTTCAAGTAGAAATCAATCCCTTTGTTTTTCTAAACCTGAAACTTCAGGAAGTCATTAGGAATGTTTGTACAGTATGTATATAGCTTTTATTTCAGGTTGACTTAATTCAAAAACTATTGATGAAGCCAAATCAAAACTTTGCTTCTTCATATAGTGTGCACCTATGGTCCCTCAGTCTAAGGTCGATTTAGCTCTTCATGACCTGGAAGGGTTATACTTTTATTCTTAGTTCTCAATGGTGTATCTTTCATGACTAAAGATTAAGCTGACTTTAGTAGGTCTAAGTATTTGCCATTTTCTCTTGCTGGACAATGAACTACAAGCTGGCCCTTTTCACTAATGTGCCTCTAGTTTGCAAATGCTGGTAGCCTGCTCTGAGAGGTCTCTCTTCTCTTGGCAAGTTGGACGGTCTAGGATGATGGCAGGTCTTCTGATAACCAGCTTGGCGTGAATGAGCTTTGGATGTTTCATTGTATTCACTGGTCTGTTTACTTCAGTATTAACTAAGTATTGCAGCTTTGCTTCAAAATTTGATGAGATTTTCAGTGGTTGTGAGTCACTAAAATACTCTCTTCATATAGATGGAGCCATTTTTTATCAGTTTGTTTAAGAGCCAGGTCTCTTCATAACCGCCTGAAATAAACTGCCTTAGATGCTGAGACGCTAAGGGGATTATATTATACCACCTTCTGTGTAGTAAACGGTGTCATTGTAAACATCTCAGGAATTAGAGAACATTCTAAAAGTAAACTCTTAATTGAGAAGTTTTCTCAAGAGTAATAGAATTCCTACATGACTAATAAGAACAATTTGTGTAATTCATAATGAGTACAAATATCCTTTTTAAAAACAACAGCATTCTTAGAGCACTGATCTTTTTAAAGAAATTATTCCTCTTTATTGAAAAATATAGTTAACCACTATCAAACATGGAACATTCAAATGTGAAATTAACCAGGTAATCAAATGTCTGCACAGTTGATATTTTTTCCACAATTAAGTCAATCTGAATATTTGAAAAAAGTATCAGGATTTAGAAATCAGACTGGTTACTTTTCTGTCAAAAGTATGAAACTGAGGAGAGCAAAATGTGTCTGGTCACATATATAAGTTCTTTTATTTTATATTGGACTTTTTTTTCCTTTTGTGACACAGGGTCTCGCTGTCACCCAGGCTTGGAGTGTAGTGGCATGATGATGGCTTACTGCAGCCTTGACCTCCAGGCTCAAGCGATCCTCCCACCTCAGCCTCCCCAGTAGCTGGGATTACAGGCATGTGCCACCACGCCTGGCTAATTTTTTGTGTTTTTTGTAGAGATGAGGTTTCGCCATGTTGGTAAGGCTGGTCTCAAACTCCTGGAGTCAAGTGATCCGCTCGCCTTGTCCTCCCACAGTGCTGGGATTACAGGCGTGAACCACCTCACTCGGCCTGGAGACATTTTTTTATTGTTGAATTGGGAGTGTGGGGTGCCACTGGCATCTAGGTTAGAGTTGCTGCTACAATTCTACATATAGGACAGCCCCCTCAACAAGGCATTTTCCAGCCCCAAATGTTAGAAGTGCTGAGGCTGAGAAACCCTGCTTTGTATTTGTATACAGAACAAAGCACCTCAGATACGTATGATTGAGAAAATCACAGTCCTTCCCGCCTAATGACTGGAAGCCTGAGGCCTACCGACACTGGTTGTGAGTGACTTTCGTCATTTTCTCAGAATGTCTTCTCCTTAGCTAATTCCAGATCCCTTCCTGGGTGTAACTGCATGCTGTGGTGAGGAGAAGGTATTTTAGAGCATTTTTTGGTCACTGGCATTTAACACATATCCCTTCTTTTTAAGAACCTACAAATAAAAGATCAGGTTTAGAGGTACTTGACTTATTAAGGATACAAATACAGGGGAACAAACACTGAAAAAATGTAAACCTAAGATTCAGGTTATAAAATCATGTGGATTTGGAGTAAGGAGCTGAGTTGAGATCCTTGGCATTGCATGTTGCAAATGAAATACGCATGATGGGGTGGAGTCAGTTCTCTGTGTTAGCTGGGGGACTTCACAGGAAGGAGCATTTGAGTGATGGGAAGGAACCCTGGCCCCTGGACCAGGCAGTCCTGACTGAGTGTGGTTAGGAAGAGTTGAAACAGCTGCATCCACTGTCCAAGTGAGAGACGCTGTGGCTGCGTGGAAAGAACACGTACTTTGTAGTAAGACAAAACCCTGCATTCTATAGCTCATTTGCTGTTTACATATAATTTGAAATTAAATATAGTTTAGAATTAGTTGCTTTACTTCTGAGTTTGTTTCCTAATCTGTAAGATAAAAATATGAAGACCTGTTTTTTCCTGTGACCATTGTCAGCCCAAGTTGGATTGTTTATCAGAGCAACTAGCCTGCTGCCAGGCTAGTAGTTGTTAGGAGTCATTTTCCTCTGGGAAACCGTGGAAATGGTGGGGTGAAGCTCCCTCAGTAAGTGCAGTGTGGTAACTGAGAGGGTGGGCTCTGGAGCCAGCCTGCTAGGGCTGAAATCCCTGCAGCACCACTTAGAACTGTGCCATTTTGGGCCGGTCTCTGTGCCTTCCTTCCCGTATCTGTAAAGGGGTCTGGTGGAATGCCTGATTGCCAGGGTTGCTGAGGGAGCAAAGTGAGTTGATCCGTGGTGAGGCCGTTAGTACTGTGCCTAGCACACAGTGCTCATTGTAGAAATGTTCTGTTTATGCTATTTCCATTTTGCGTTTGACCCTCAGGCCATGTTATTTGGTTTTGTTTTGTTTTAAATCACTTCTCCTTCTGTCCGTACAGTATCTTAAGTTAGTATTTCTTAGTGTTTTCTACTAAAACAAAACTCCTGGTGGCCAAAGATAACATTCCTGCAAGTCTAGGGGCTAAACCCATAGTGACTCATCACAAGCTCAAAGTTGCTGTCAAGCCTGCGGGCGCGGTGGCTCAAGCCTGTAATCCCAGCACTTTGGGAGGCCGAGACGGGCGGATCACGAGGTCAGGAGATCGAGACCATCCTGGCTAACATGGTGAAACCCCGTCTCTACTAAAAATCCAAAAAATTAGCCGGGCGAGGTGGCGGGTGCCTGTAGTCCCAGCTACTCGGGAGGCTGAGGCAGGAGAATGGCGTAAACCCGGGAGGCGGAGCTTGCAGTGAGCTGAGATCCGGCCACTGCACTCCAGCCTGGGAGATAGAGCGAGACTCCGTCTCAAAAAAAAAAAAAAAAAAAAAAAAAAAATTAGCCAGGTGTGGTGGCATGCACCTGTAGTCCCAGCTACTTGGGAGGCTGAAGTGGGAGGTTGGCTTGAGCCTTAGAGGTAAAGGCTGCAGTGAGCTATGGTCACACCACTGCATTCCAGCTTGGGCAACAGAGCAAGATCCTGTCTAAAAAAAAAAAATTGCTTCCAAGATTTTTTTTTTTTTTTTTTTTTTACTGGTTTTTGGACTCGTGTTTTTAAATCTTAAAAATTCATGCAAATGATAATGTTTGCTATTTTTAAAACCATGTCAAGTGACTTACCATCAAGTGAGATGGATATTGCAGGAAAACAACGCGACTTTCTCCTAAGACCTCGGGTTGTCTCACGCTGCCGTGTGAGAAGTGCAGCCTTTACCTGTAGTAAGTGCCATTAAGCTGACCCGTGGGCAGTTCAGATGTGATTTTTTTTCAGAAGAAGAAAATGTAACGGTCATTTAACATGGGTAAAACTATTCAGCTGAAGGGATCATTACATATTGAAAATACGTAATGATGAGCTTTTGTGTGTGTGTGTGTTTTTTTTTTTTTTTTTTGAGATGGAGTCTTGCTCTATCACCTAGGCTGGAGTGTGGTGGCGCGATCTCAGCTCACTGCAACCTCCGCCTCCTGGGTTCAAGTGATTCTCCTGCCTCAGCCTCTTGAGTAGCTGGGGTAACAGGTGCCCGCCACCACGCCCAGCTAATATTTTGTATTTTTAGTAGAGACGGGGCTTCACCATGTTGGCCAGGCTGGTCTTGAACTCCTGATCTCTGGTGATCTGCCCACCTTAGCCTTCCAAAGTGCTGGGATTACGGGCATGAACCACTGCGCCCAGCCAATAACGAGCTTTTGTAGAACATTTCTTAATGATTTAAAGTAAGTTCCTGTTGGAATAGGAGCTGTAGGTGGCCTGGAATGAGGTGCACTGCTGTGACAATTAGGAAGGAATAGGCTGTGGGCTGAGAGCTTTTGAATGAGGGTTCATGACAAAGGAAAACAGACTTAAGCAAAAGTTATCTTTTTAAAAAATTGTCTTTTGAGTCTAGTTGTTTTTCATCTCTTCTAAAAGTCTTAAGTAATAAATTGGAGTGAACACAAATGTAAACATTTCATTGCTATTGTTTTATAAGAGTATCATATTTTCTCATCTCAGTACCAAACCATCTATCTTTCCCATGCTTTTCCAGGATCAGACGTTAGGCCTTTGCTCCTTTTAGTAGGTCACCTCGTCAGTGCATTGTCACTCAGGGAGAGAGAGAGGATTATTACATCAGTTCCCAGTTCATAGTCCATTACTGTGACCTGCTCTCAGTTTTTTCTATTTCTGGCATTGAGGCTGTTAACCTTTTCCAAGGTCATGGGGACCCTCTCCCCAGAGAAATGGACATGTGTACTGTATCACAAACATTTGTAGATCATTTGGTGGGGTGCTCTGATTTCAAGAAACTCATTTTCAATTTTTATCTGTGATTTCCCATTTAAAATAATTTTCTTGGGGGCCTGTACCGAGCTCTGCATCTGAACTGAAACCTATTTTTTTTTCCCCCCAATCTACCTGCTGGCTTGGAGGTCTACAGGCCATGGCTCGCAGCCCCTGTCTCTGGGTACTTTGAGAGTGACAACAAGCACGATTCAGTTCTGTGCATCCCCGGTGGTGATCCTGGTGATCCTGATTTTTGGGAAAGGAGCATGGAGAAGTAATAATAGTCCATTCAATCTTACAGCTTGCTTCAGGCTTTTAGGGTTTTTAATTCCAAAAGCACCAGTACTAACTTCTAGTATTTATACATTTTTTCACGTAGATTTCTCTGTATTGCATTTTTTATTTACTGTTTTTCTCTCTTTGGTGGTGGTGGCCTAAAAACTAGAAAAATAATTTCCTGTGCTGTGTCCTCCCAGCAGATTTCCTTGATCCAGGACCTTTTAGTGTGGGCACTTCATTCAGATCACCTTCTGTCTTTAACTTGCTTTTATAGTTTATTTAAAACAAAGTCTTGGGCCAGGCACAGTGGCTTATGCCTGTAATCCCAGCACTCTGGGAGGCCGAGGTGGGCAGATCATGAGGTCAAGAGTTTGAGACCAGCCTGGCCAACATGGTGAAACCTCATCTCTACTAAGAATACAAAAATTGGCCGGGCGTGGTGGCAGGTGACTGTAATCCCAGTTACATGTGAGGCTGAGGCAGGAGAATTGCTGAACCCAAGAGGCAGAGAGAGGTTGCAGTGAGCACAGATCGTGCCACTGCACTCCAGCCTGGGCGACAGAGCAAGACTCCGTTTTGGGAAAAACAAACAAACAAAAAAAAGAAGTCTTTCTGGGCCCCTGGTCTTCCTCATTTGTGTGGTAGGGGCTTGAGCTTTAGGAATTTTGAGGAGTCCTTCCAGTTTTTACATTGTAAAATGTAAAACACCTGTATGAACACCTGAAAGCTACATACAGTATATGTCAAATATCTTCTTGACATCTCCTTCATGAGATGTTTGACACACACTGTATGTATCCTTCAGGTGTTCGACAGATGATAGTGTGTAACCAGAACCCTCAAGTTCCAGGAATTTTGAGAGCATTCCTTGTATTAAGATATAGCACCTGGGCAGGTGCGGTGGCTCACTCCTGTTATCCCAGCACTTTGGGAGTCTGAGGTGGGAGGATGGCTTGAGCTCAGGAGTTCGAGATCAGTCTGGGCAACATGGCAAAATCCCGTCTCTACTAAAAATACAAAAACTAGGTAGGCATGGTGGTGCACGCCTATAGTTCCAGCTACTTGGGAGGCTGAGGCAGGAGAATCGCTTGGACACAGGAAGTTGAGGCTGCAGTGAGCCGTGATCACACCACTGTACTTCAGCCTGGGTGGCAGAGCGAGACCCTGTCTCAAAAAAAGAAAAAAAGAAAAAAGATACAGCACCTGCTGGTGAAACATCATACTGCAGCTTGATGGCTGAGGAATGTCTACACCCAAACTCCAGAAGCTAAGTTTAGAAATTGTGGCTGAGCCAAAGGCTAGAAGAGGCTTGTATGAAATGGAGCTAAAATTTTTGTCTGTTTGTGAAACAGAGGCCAGGGAAGAAGAGAGGACTCATGGTGAAAGGCTGAACTTGGCATTTAAAACTGTTGCAACTTTAACCCTATAAAAATACTAGCAGATCAGAACATACCAAAGTTCAGCTCTAAGTTTAGACTTTATATGGAAATGGATGACCAGTTTGTGATAGAAATAAATGGTAAAGTAGGGTTTGGCTTAAACCCTATTTTGAAGTACTATAATTGTGTGAAAGCAAAGTATATCCTATCAGATTTTACTTACCTTAACATAGTTGAATGATTAGCTCAGATGTTTTTCATCTATGCTAATGAAAAAGAAATTAATAGACCCTGTGAATGAACTGTTTAATTGATAATCAGTACCATGTAATGGACCCGGCGCTATGACATAGGGTGCCACCTTGTCTGAAGATTAGCTTATCTTAGAGACATGTACATTTTTCTATGTTGTTGAGATTGAATGTATTGCTTTTTAAGTAAATACAAGCATACAGGATTTAACAGAATAGAAGCATATCTATTAAATTGATTACTACTATTTTTCAGTTGATCTCATCACTTAAGTGATTTGTCACACCTTACTTGGATTTCTTCTTTTGTGTTGATCCAACCATTTGAGAGGTGCAGGGGAAGGTATGGAGATGGAGCAATTCATATGTGTATCAACTGCCATGAATTTTGTTTCAAGGCAAGCATCATTGCAGCAGCCTCCCCGTTTTCCTGCCTTATGCTTCAGGATGGAGTAAGGCAATTTCAAGTTGGCCATCTTCCTCGAATAGGCAACTCTTACCTAGCCAGGGCTGAGTGGCAGAAGAGACAACCAGCCATGTTCACAACTTACTGTTGCTGCAGCCTGCCTCTGAAAACAGGGCCCGCCAAGAGGCAGAGGAAGATGTCACTTTTGGTTCTTGGCATCCTGTGGCAGTTGTGGCTAAATACAAACATTTCCCGCTGTTCTACTTGTCTCTGACAGAGCTACACAAGAATAGCACAAGATGTGAATTTCCAGAGATGTATTTAGCCTATGTTTTCATAAAGCTCTCATCTACATTTAGAAATCTGATAATACATGAGGCCTTCAGGAATGTGTACCAAATTAGAGTGAAAACCTCTGGGCATCAGCTGAAAGATCCCAAGGCCCTGAAATTCACGGAAAGGGTTTAGACACTCAGTAGCATACACTGTCTATAGCTATGTGTCCTTTAGCACTGTAAGGGAAAATGCACATACGCTTTATATAACTTTGACTCCTCTGGTGGCAGAGGTTGTGTACAGGAGTGTCCCAGTTTATGCACAGATTATATTCCAAATTGTCGCTCTGACTTGGCATGGGGTTCCTCTCCCTATTCAGTTTCTTCCATTCTGTTGGTTCCTCTTAAGTGTGAGGTATCACACCAGGGATGGGGACTAGTATTTCTGGGGATATGAAGTTTGTTTGTTTTTTAACTTTTTATTTTGAAATAATTCTAGACTTACCAAACAGTTGCAAAATTTGTGCACAGTTCTTCTATATACACTTCACCTAGCTTCACTTAAAGTTAACATCTTACACAACCTTCAGTTTAATGATCTAAACCAGGAAGTCAACCTTGGTACAGTACTATTAACTAATCTGCAGACCTTGTTTGAATTTCATCAGTTGTCCTGGCGCTAATGCCCTTTTTTCCTTTCCAGAATCCCATATTGCATTTAGTTGTCGAATCTTCTCAAATCACTTCCAGCCTGGGATAGTTCCTTGGTCTCTCTTTGTCTTTCATGACCCTGACACTTTAGAAGAGTACTGCTGGCCTGGCTGGTTACTTTGTAGAGGTCCCTCAACATGCATTTGCCGGATATTTTATCATGTGTAGACTGAAATTATGCATTTTGGGCAAGAATACCATGGAAGTAAAGTGTGTCCTCCTTAGGGAATACATGAATCAATATGTCTTTTTGGTTTTTCCATCAGAAGTTACTATTTTTCTATTATAATTAGTGAATAGCTTATAGAAAGATACTTTGAGACTATGCAAATATCCTGTTTCTCACCATCCTTTCATCCACTGGTTTTTGTATCTATCATGATTTTTGTCTGTAATAGTTACTACTGTAGTGTTTGCCAAGCAGTGATTTTCTGTCTCTGTTATTTCTTCTACATGTAATCATTGGAATTTTACTAAAAGGAAGAACTGTACCTTCTTCCACATTTATTATTCAGCCGTTCATATCAGTATGGACTCATGGATATTTATTTTATTTGATAGACTATGTAATCCATTACTGTATATTTGATACAAAAATTGTTTTAGGTGGCTGTTCGTGTAAAGATACCTGATTTCCTCATCACTTATAATTTGAGAATATGTGTCTTGTGCAGTTTTTGCCATAAAGTTAAATGCATGGAGGTACTTAATAAAAAATTGCTGAAATTGATGCATAACACAGCAGATCATTTATAAAGGTCACTTGGCCTCACAATTCAAAGAGTGGCTGTGGCCGCTGTTTCCTGCTTGCCATTTTCCTGACCTCAGTTTCACTTAAATGTTTCCTAGAAGCAAACGTGTTCCATATGTGACATTTTTTGTTCTCAGCCAACTTCATGATAACATTGCATCTGCTAACTGAGGGGTATGAGCTACAGATTGAGGAGGGACGGAATAGAGTCAAAGATGATGGTGGGGGCGGGAGGCGGCCAGTTTCATAGGCTGGAGGTGTTGGGGTTGATGAGCTGTAAATCTAGATTTAATCGTTGCATTCTGTGGTCATGGGAACTGGGTAGATAATTTGGAGCACAGAAGGGAAAGAATGATGTCTGTTTTCAGGTTGTTCGTCTGGATTGGCTAGAGGACTTTTCCAGGGGGGTAGGTAGCATTCTTCACAGTGTGCCCCGGAACTGTTCTGTTGGAGTGGCTCTTCTCCACGTCGTAGGAAACCTGTGGCTGCAGATGGAAGACACTGCGTGACAAGGGGGCTGAAGCTGTACTGAGAGCTGCAGACGACGCTTCTGCTGCTGCCACTGTAATGAGGACAGTGGATTCAGTAAGAATGACTCTCCCTGGTGCAGTGTCACCTCTCTTCTCAGGCTTTGATCCTTACCATTACCGGGTGAGGGAGTTTGAGTCCTCATTTCTCAAATGGGGAATGGGAGAAGTTGAGCAGGCTGCCAGAGGCTTGTGGTACCTGCATCCTGGAACTGGACTCCGAGCAGGTCTGTTAGACCCAAAGCCTGTGCTCCTAGCCACAGGGGCTCACCAAACCACTGTCTTAGTCTTTAAGGTGGTACCTGGTCTTAATTTTGGGACAAAGAAATAGTCTAGTTTTAAGGGCAGAGCAATCTTGTTTAAAATCTCCTCTCTCGCGCTGGTGTTTCACAGAGAGCTGGGCGTCGCCCTGCTGGCCGAGAACTCTGGGCCTGTCAGTCCAGCCTGTGAGCTTGCTGGCAGTCTCTTCCAGCTTCCTAAAGGAGATCGTTCCAGCTCTTTCGTTTCACTCTGTGTTGGGATTGAAAGATACTCATTCTTAGAGGAACTAATAAGCCTATTTGCTTTTTCCCCCCAAGCTATGAGGAAGCTGGTTGTGCTCTATTTTTTCTTTTATTGTTATCCTTACCGGTTCAATTTATTTAATGATACAAAGACTGAAAAAACTAGGACTTAGGACAGACATCAGTCCAGACTTGCCTGTTCTCTGGAGAGTTGCTGGTGCCTTTATAAAGTTTGCTGGAGCCACTGGCTCTCTTGGTGAAATTCGCTGACCTGTGACCTTGCCTGTTTCTGATAGCTGACCTTGAGATTAACTTGGGTTCAGTGTGTAGGCACTGCCTTCATTGTGTGCTATTTAACGTTTCCAATTTTGTAAATTACTCATTCTAAACATGTATCTCATTTTCATCATTTCCATAAATGAAAACTGTAGCTATGTTATTCAAAAAAATCTGTGCTTTTAACTATGTTCTTGTTTTGTAAATGTTATAGATCACATGGAGACTTCGCCTTCTGTGAATTTAGTGTTCTTCATTTTTTCTGTTTTGTCCAGCTTTAGTTCCAGTGGCTTTTGGGGGACTGAAGAAATGAAATGGGCCGGGCACAGTGGCTCACTCCTGTAATCCAAGCACTTTGGGAGGCTGAGGTGGGTGGATCACCTGAGGTCGGGAGTTTGAGACCAGCCTGGCCAGCATGGTGAAACCCCATCTCTACTAAAAAATACAAAATTAGCTGGGCGTGGTGGCATGCACCTGTAGTCCCAGCTACTTGGGAGGCTGAGACGTGAGAATCGCTTGAACACGAGAGGCAGAGGTTGCAGTGAGCCGAGATTGCACCACTGCACTCCAGCCTAGGCGACAGAGTGAGACTCTGTCTCAAAAAAAAAAAAAAAAAAAAAGAGAAAGAAATGAAATGCTTTTTCTCTGTCCTTGGGGTTCTTCCTGGAATCTTCTCGGTGGTGTGTGTCCCTGCCTTGGAACCTGGGGCAGGGTGCCCCTAGAGTACACTGATGTGCCCACCTGAGGCGGGTGTGAGTTCCCAGGTCAGACCCCAGCATCTCCATCCTGCCCTGGGGACTGGCAACGCTTCTACTCTGTCTTCCTCACTGACCCATCTCACTGGAAGCCCTCCTGTTAAACCATGGCCTTCCTCCTCTTCTTCCTCTCTTTACCTCACTGCGGTCCTTGGCCCCTTTAGGAAAACTGTTGCTTTTGTCAATCAGTTTGGGAGCTGATGTCCAGCAAAGTGATGCACGTTGTCCCCAGCCTCCCACCTTACCTGTGACACAGGTGTTTGCGTGGGAGTAGAGGCACCCATAGGGACATGGAAAACAGACTTAAAGGGCAAACAGTTACCATGGAGTCCCAAGTGATGTAACTTGGGGCTGGCATCCTAACCAAGGAGGGTTAGGCAATGCCCGCTATGGGCCGAGCACTGTAAGACTCTTCTTTCTTTCTGTTCTTATATAAGGAGTTGTCTGGAACTGTACCTTCCTAGAATAATCTGAGACAGAATTAACCAAATTAGAAGAAACTGCCAATACCAGGTCTAGGCTGTCATTGGTAGTTTAATTTGTATACCGAGAAGTCAGCATAGAGGCCAGAAATACAGGGCGCACTCCTAAGACGGTGTTCCTTTGTGCCTCTAAATGCCAGTGGTGGGCTGAGGGTCCTGACAGAGGCTCCCGTTACCCTCACCATCCCTCCAGAGCTGGGCATTGTCCCTGTTTTATTAGCGAGGAAGCAGGTATAGGAACAGGAAAGCTCTCCAGAGCCACTGATAAGCCCAGACAAGGCGGAAGCTCAGACCTGTCTGACCCTAGACACAGTTTTTCCTCCATCTCCTCTGTCTCCACTGGTCTGTCCCGTTCTGTGATTCCTTCTCTCCCCAATTCCAGTCCCAACTTTGCTTGTCCTGGGTCTTCGCTACAAGTCTGATCAATAACAGCTTTGTGAAAATCCCTAGAAGTTTAAAAACAAATTTCAAAAAATTCCTTTTTGAAACCTGCTTTAAAACAAAAGAAAACCTAAGATTCTTCCCTGAGTAGATTCTCTATCCTCTGGGACAGGATTTTTAGACCTTGTGTTTGTTTTGTTTTTCATCTGTATGATAGAAGAGAGAACCTGCTAATGTTTCTGAGGTGACCCTAAGTACCCTTAGGAGAACACTTCCACATTACACACGTTTATAATCACTCACATTTGTTGATATTGGTGTACCCACACTCTGGTGTCCCTGAAGAACTGTGCTGTTTTTGCAATTTCTTCTGCTCTAAATGGTTTAGACTGCAGCCATCCTGTGGCCACCCTTTGTAGCTATAATCTACTCTCAAGGAAGAAAACGGAGGTGAGAAAAGCACAAAAAAGAGGAAGGGGGTAGAGGAACCTCCAGGACACCAGTTATTATTAATATATAACTTTGAGTCTGGGACCTCTCAGCAACCCAGTGTGGAAGCACAGTTGTGACTTTTCACCCCTGCTGCATTTTAACGTCAAGTGAATAGTAGAGTGGCTTAACTTTCGTTGAACTTGAGTGAATTGATAGTGAGTTGGTGAAATGATTGTCTTAACAGAAACGCTGTTGCTGATGGTCTTTGTAGACAGAGAGTGAGGGCATAGCATATTCTGTTGTCATTCGTTTATAAGGTGCCATTGATTAGACCAAGTTCAGGTCCAGTCTTCTTGATTTCTTCAAATTTGAGAGCCTGAGTATTGGTGAGGCTTGGCTGCTGCTATTCATTTGGCATATTTGCCAAGGAGGATTAGATAACTTTCTGCATTTGCATTGCATATTACCTCTACCTGGAATTGATATGGCCTGAACAATTTTTGAATATTTTTTGCTTCATTTGAGTCCTTATGGGCTTACAGTCTACTTCAGGTGGACCGTATCTTTTACCATCATGGCCTTTTAAAAAATACATTTTTTCAATATGGTTAAAAACATTTTCTTTAATTGACAAACGATAATTGTACATATTCATGACATAATCAAGATTTCTTTTTTTCTTGAGACAAAGTCTAGCACTATTACCCAGGCTCAGTCTCAGCTCACTGCAGCCTCCACCTTCCAGGCTCAAGCTATCTTCCGACCTCAGAGTGCACCACCATATCCAGCTGATTTTTAATTTTTTTTGTAGAGCTGAGTTTTCACCGTGTTGCTCAGGCTGGTCTCAAATTCGTGAGCTGAAGTGATCTGCCCACCTCAGCCTCCCAATGTGCAGGGGTTACAGGTGTGAACTACTGCACCTGGCCCATTGGTGATGTTTTCATACATATAATGTATAAGATCAGATCAGACGGATAATTAGCGTACCCATCATCTCAAACGTTTTTCATTTCTTTGTGTTGGGAATGTTCAATATCATCCTTGCTATCTGAAACTATAAAATGTGTTATTGTTCACTATGGCCATCCTACGGTGCCATAGGACAAAAATATGGAACTCTTGACTAGTTTGTGTGTCATCCTTGCGCAGGTGCCATGCTCATCTTCCCAGTATTATTCCAATTTTAGTATATGTGCTGCCTAAGTGAGCACGGAAATTCGTTTTAGCTGTGAGTTTGTGCTGGGCAGATTATCCAATAAAAGTGCCCTTGTAATCTAATAGTTCTGAAATAGCCTTGTGAATGGCAGATCCCCTGACTGCCCTGTCTGTTCTTCACCCAGCCTGCCAGCTTTGCCTTTTCCACTGATGTGTTTGTGGGATGCAGTGGACCCCAGAAGAACAGGACCTCAGATTTCAAGCTTGTGACCCACTAGCTCAGCCTGACCAGGTTAAATTGGTATCTTAGGTTCCCCGTAGAAAGGGTCTGTGAATGTCTGCCAACCAGGCTGCGTGGGAGTAAAGAAGGTGATGTCTGTGACAGGCCCAGCACTCAGGGACTGAGTCCTGCACCGATGCAGGAGCTGTGTACTCAGGAGTTATGGCCCCACTCGAGATGTGATTTTGCAAGGCAGCCCTTTCCAGTGCAAAGAGACTGTAGTTAGAAAGCCATTCCTTACACTGAGGCAAAATAGGCCTCCCTGTAACCTTCATCTTACAGTTTTGTTTCTGTTTTTAGAGCAAGAAAGTCAATCTCATCTTCTGCAGCATGAGAGTTCTTTTTACTCACCAGTGAAGCATTCATAACCTCTGTCAGGCACCTGCTTGGAATTACAGGTTTACAAAATTAATCAGAATAAATCCTGTCTTCCAAAGCTTACATTCTAATCATATATAATTCAGTAAAAAGTGATGTCAGGACACAGATTAAAAACAAAGTCATGGGGCCAGGCACAGTTTCTCACTCCTGTAATCCCAGTACTTTGGGCAGCCGAGGTGGGCGGATCACTTGAGGTCAAGAGTTCGAGACCAGCCTGGCCAACATGGTGAAACCCCATCTCTCCTAAAAATACAAAAATCACCCAGGCATGGTGGCATGCACCTATAATCCCAGCTACTCAGGAGGCTGAGGCAGGAGAATTGCTTGAACCCGGGAGGTGGAGGTTTGAGTTGAGATCGTGCCATTGCACTCCAGCCTGGGCAACAGAGTGATACTCTGTCTCAAAAGAAAAAAAAAAAATTATGGGAGTTCAGAGAAGGAAGATTGCTTTCATGGAGAAATTTGAGGAGGATGTTTTATTTTTGTTTTTAAATGGGAAAAGTGGCATTTGGAGAAAATGTTCATGATATAAAAACCCACATTTTCTTAGAGCCTTATAAAATGTGTTCACGTCCAGCTTCACAGCTCGCCCTCATAATAACCTTGTAATATACGTCTGTAACTCTCCCTGTCAGAAGATAAGAAAGTAAGGCTCAAAGGGGCATCTTGGCCAAGGCAATTGGGGTCTGTGTCACAACATCAGTGCCCCTGTCTGCATCAGGGTGTGTGGTTGGTGGGCGTTCTTTGGGCCGCTGTTCCAGTGTCTTAGAGATGCGCCTGGGTGTTCGCTCCCCTCTTACCTGGCAGTCAGAACCTGTTAGCACGAACGTTTGACTCTTGAACAGCACGGGGGGCAGTGATGCTGACCCCACCCCATGCAGTCGAAACCCATATAACTTCTAACTCCCCAGAAACTTAACTACTAGTAACTACTGTTGACCAGATACCTTACCAATAACGCAAACAGTTGATTAACACATATGTTGTCTGCTAAATGTATTACATAGTGTATTCTTACAGTAAAGTAAGCTGGAGAAAAGAAAACATTATTAAGAAAATCATAAGGGAGAGAAAATATATTTCCTATTCATTAGTGGGAGTGGGTTATCATCAAAGTCTTCATCTTTGTCATTGTCACATTGAGGAAGAGGAGGAGAAAGGGTGGGTCTTGCTGTCTCAGGAGTGGCAGATCTCAAAGAAAATCTATTTATAAGTGGACTCACTCAGACATACCCACGTGGTTCAAGGGTCACCTGTATATTCCTTCATTTGTCTGTCTTCCCAACTTGAATGTAAACCCACTGAGGACAAGGACTTTGCTTCATTCTCATCTAGAATGTGCCTAACACAGAGATGGTGCTCTGTAATTGTCTGTTGGATGAGTAAAGCACTCAGTAGCCAAAACAACAGACAACTAACATTTGATAAAACTCAGCCAGAAACTGTGTGTATGTCATTTCATTCTTTTAATAACCCAATGCGAAGGTATGATTACTGTTATTTTACTGAGGAACTGAGGCTCCCTGAAGCTTCACAGCCAGGAAGTGGCTAGGCTGGGGCTAATTGAGATCTGATGCAGAGCTGGTGTGCTCAGCCAGTGTGCTGCGTCCTCCATGGCTGCTTCATAGTCAGAACTCATGCCGTGGGCGTCTGCGCACCAGAGGTCATGAGTTGTGGTCTGGAGAGATTGGGACTGTTTAAAATGCCTGGGGGCTTTCTTACCATGATTTCTCTCACTTTAGGTTCGTTTTCCTTAGCCACGACTCCGTCACCCAGTCCTGGCCCCTCTTCTTTCTTCCAAAGGGTCCCTGTGCTCTTGACCTCCTCAGTGTGGCTCCACCGAGGGGCTCTTTTTGAAATATGAATAGTAATCCATGTTTCTCCACTGACTTTTCCTTACACCGAGAACAAACTTAGAGGGCTGGGCTGCCCCCATGGCCCTGCCTCTGCTGCGGCCTCATCAGGGGCCGCTTCCTCCTTCACTGCGGTCCACTCCCTCTGGCGGTGATCAGGGCCCAGGACTCGCCAGCTTCTCCTCCTCAGGACTTCGCTGTGGACCCCCTTCCTGCCTGCTGCAGGCTTCTCTGGGTTCTTCTAGCTTCGGCATAGAGTGTCTTCTGATTGTGAAGACCCCTTGACGCCTATGCTAGCGTGCTGTTTTGTCCCCTTGCAGATATGTGACTGCCTATGACTGCTTTTGTGTTTGTCATCTTCCCTGGAGTTTGAGCTTTATGAGCGGGGCCTTTCTCTGCTGGCCCCACCGTGGCACTGCTGCCTAGCCTAGTGCCTGTCACACAGGAGGGCTCAAGCAGGGCTGGTTGAATGGGGAACCAATTGCCTTGTCCTCCACGTGTAAGTCACATGTGGCCAGGCTCTCTGAGGGCAGTGAGCCCTCTGTGCACACAGAAACACCTGATTAGGTCTTGTGGTTCAGTGGTAAGTGCTATAAGGAGATTTAAAAGGAGTGAGGTCCAGCCCATCTGCCACACCCTACGCTGGGTCCCCACTGGGCTGGGGCCTCACAGACAGACAGCTTTTCCCAGTTTGTACAAAGGTCCCTGTTGGACACTTTTGTCCCTCTCTGATGGGTTTACCCCTGCTGGGATGAATGCTAAATCTGTGAGGACCTCAGAGCGGTAGCTTAAGTGAGGGTTGCTGAGGGTGTGACCGCATACTGTTGCTCTGCTCACAGGCCTCATTGGCCCTGAGCATCGGTGTTCCTGTCCTTTCTTTCTCTGTCTTGCGAGAGGTGAAATTCACAGTGAGGGAGGAATTTATCAGATCCTCAGCTTTTATTAGATTTAATCGAGCAGCTCTCCAGATAACTTGTTTATGTTTTCTTGGGCTATTGTATTTTTCTCTCTCTCTTTAAGTGCTTTCTGTATTCTCCAAAAGATGGAGTGATGTGAAATATACTCCCACAACACTGTCAAAGCCCTGTTTGTTCTTTTCTTTCTCACCCAGTGTTCCCTACAAGGCCTCTTCCCCCCACATTCCGAGAGCGCTCTTCAGGTACACCCTGTGCCATCTTTCTGCACCTTCTTACTGGCTCTGTTTTTAAACACACAAGCTCCCATTGCCACATTCCACCCCTGAGTCCTCCAGCCAGGGCTCTCTGACCGCAGCAAGACTTAGATTCACTCTCTGAGCTGTTCCAGTGAATTACCCTCCCCTGTGCATTGTGTAGACACTGGAGTCTGTGTATATGTGTATATTGCTCCTGACCCTCCCCCCTAGTGACTCTACTGGAAATTACTGGGTATTTCCACTTTTCCACTTCCTACCTGTAGTGAAATGTGATTATCAACAGCCTGAGCCTGAATTATATTTTTGGAGAGCTGCTACTTTTTTTTTTTTTTTTGAGACGGAGTCTCACTCTGTCACCCAGGCTTGAGTGCAGTGGTGCAATCTCGGCTCACTGCAACCTTTGCCTCCCAGGTTCAGGCGATTCTCCTGCCTCAGCCTTTTGAGTAGCTAGGACTACAAGGCGCCCGCCACCACGCCCGGCTAATATTTTGTATTTTTAGTAGAGATGGGGTTTCACCATGTTAGCCATGATGGTCTCGATCTCCTGACCTCGTGATCTACCTGCCTCAGCCTCCCAAAGTGCTGGGATTACAGGTATGAGCCACCACGCCCGGCCAGAGCTGCTACTTTTAGGCCCACCTGTGTTGCTTAGTGCCCGAGCTTGGTTACGTGTTAATGATTTGAGTAATTTTGTCATTTTGCAAATCGAATTTATTCTTTCAGTTTAAAAGAAAAAGTGAGTTCTAAAAATTAGTAATAGAAAACGTAGCATGGAAACTGTTTATTTTTATTTACATTCAGTCTCAGGAAAAAATAATAACATTCATATTCTTTTAAAAGAAAGAAGTCAAATTACTACTTATTGAAAATATTTTCTGCTGGGCTTGGTGGTTCACGCCTGTAATCTCAGCACTTTGGGAGGTCAGGGTTGGGGGATCACTTTAGCCCAGGAGTTCAAGACCAGCCTGGATAACATGGTGAAACCCCAACATGGCAAAACCCTGTCTCTAAAAAAAATACAAAAAGATTGCCTGATCATGATGACGTGTGCCTGTAGAGCTACTTAGGACGCTGAGGTGAGAGGATGGTTTGAGCCCAGTAGGTGATGGTTGCAGTGAGCCAAGATTGTGCCACCATACTCTAGCTTGGGTGACAAAGCCAGACCCTGTCTCAAAAAACAATATTTATACATATAAATATATATATATTTATATGTATAAAAATATAAACACATAAGTATATATTTTTGTATATACTTACATATTTATATATGTATATATTTATATAAAAATATAAAAAGATGTTTATATTTTAATACATAAATGTGTTTTATATATTTTTATATATATATATTTCAGAATATATATAAAATGAGTTTTACTGAACGCTTCTCCTGTGGTTCAGTCGTAGGTGCTATAAGGAGATATAAAATCAACATGAGGTCCTTGCCTTCTAGAAGTTTACCATTGGAAATAGAAGGAAAACAGGAATGTTGACAAGCAAAAATGGTAAACTGAGGCAGTGCTCTGCTGTCTGATCTCTGTGAAGCTTGGGGCTGTCAGGGGATACCTGAGTGGGGCTTGAAAGGCAAAGTTGTCTGGTTAGGGGAAATAGGTCAGCAGAAGTCTGGAGTTGGGGGTGAGAAGGTTGTATGGAAGAGCTTGAGAAGAGCAGCCTTTGCCTCTCAGAGGGCACAGCCTTGGAGCTGAGAAGCCTGTTGTGGATTTCCAGCAGGAGCCGCTCCCATGAATCTGACGCTGGAATCTCCCAGGGATGCCTGTAGCTCCTGTGGCTCTGGCCAAAGTTGGGATGAAGTGGCTGCTGCTTTAGCAGTTCTCTTCATGTGACACCTGCTGAAGCCTCTTAGATGCCCTGAGCCTCAGTTTCCATATTTACAATCTACCCTCTCTGACAGACTTGCGAATGTAGCTGAGCTATAATGAATATAAATGTGTTTTTAAAATACAGTCATTCTTCTAATGTAATTAACCTGAAGCTGGTGTGAACACTTTCCTATGATGTTGGAAAGCAAAGTCTCTGTGTTGGATATAAAAGGCAAGAAGATGAAACAGAAAGGTCTGCTCATGGTGAGAGGGAGAGGACTAGGACCTGAAGAGCCTCCAGCAAGCCTTGCCAGGTAGTTGGGATCTTATCCTGCAGGGGACACATGGTCAAACTGGCACTGGTTTGGTTGCTTGCTCAGTGACAACCCCAGCAGCAGGGAGGTGGACGGTTTGGAGGCCATAAGACTACTTAGCCTGGTGAATCCGAGAAGTACCTACAGGTAGAATTGACAGGATCTGGTGACAAATGGGATGTGAAGAGTTTGGGAGATAAGGATGATCTTGAAGATTCTGGAATAAATTGGTTTTACGTTTACCTTGCTGATAACATGACATTACTAACCTTTCTCTGTTTTGAAGCTTTATGGTCTAGAAAAGAAATCTTCAATGCTAAATTCCTACCTTATTCTCACTTGTCTAAACCGGAGACACACCACAGGTAATCTACTATGCTTTGCATCCGAGCTTTCAGTTCAGACAGGTTTAGTTTATTCTTTGGAATATATATTTGAAACCTTTTGTATGCAAAAGTCAAGCCTGGAGCAAATTTTTATTGTTAAATTATAAGCTTGTAAAAGTGAAGGTTTTAATGGAAGTGCTCACCCAACCTTAACCGTAGTGACACACACATAGTAGCATGTCTGAACGAAAAGCTGTCAGAAAGAGCAGATTTCAATTTAAATATATCAGTGATTTCAAGACCAGCTCTAATGAGTTTCAGAACCTTTGTGTCAGTCTCATGTTTTTTTCCTTAAATGCTCTGAAGTCATTTAAAATTAATAAGCCAGTTTTTATTTGATAGAGTTTACAACAGAAATGCTAGCATAGGCTTTGAAGTCCTTGTTCTCGTGTGGTCTTTAAAGTGAATTAGTGGCTGTGGTTTCTGGAACCAGAAGGAGGTTGGCTTCTCATTAATGGGCAAGTAGACTGACCTGAGGGACTGCTGGTGTCCAGTTAAGTGGCATCTAAATGCAGACACTGCATCAAGTGAATGTAGGTATGTAGTGACAAAGGCAGAATTTCAGTTAATGTAGATGTGAAATGGAGTTTCTTTGAGTTACTGAAGTGTTGAGCCAAGTTACATTGAGGCTTTTGGAATATAGTAATTCCAAAACTGAAAGAGATTTATTGAGACGAGTCAGTCTTTCTCTGTGTCTCTCTCTCTCTCACACACACACACACACACACACACACACACACACACACATACACACATACAGGCACGCACATCGTATCACACAGTCACACACAAGTCTCACTGATCTAGTGCCTTTTCTTTTTTGGCAGTTACCTGTTATCAAGCACCACTGATGTGCGAAGAACATTGTTAGGTGCTGGGATTGCAGAGAGGCACTGGTGTGGTTTCCGTTTGCAAGGAGCGTTCAGTCTAGTGGAAAACCAAATGCAGTACATAATGTAATTGCATTGAGGGGTTGGGGGAGTAGCCCAGAGGCAGGGAAAACAGCAGAAAGAGTGGGAGTCGGGAAGACTTCGCAGAGGTGGGACTGGTCGCTGACCCCTGAATAGGACGTAGGAGTTTGCCCAGTGGAGGGCAGAGGGCACAGCGTGGCCGCACAGTGGGACTGGAGTGTGGTGTGGCCACACAGTGGGACTGGAGTGTGGTGTGCACAGGGAGGTGGCAAGGTAGACATGCTGGAAGGGAGGGAACAGAACTCTCGAGGTAACACTTTACTCAGTGCCAAGATCCGCATTAACACAGTTCCACTGAATCCTCTGCAGGCCTGCGAGGTCTGGGTGCTTCTGTTCTCATTTGACAGTGAGGAAATTGAGGCCTATTTGCTGGCCTGTCTGTTTCAGGACGTCAGTTTATACCTAGTTGGTGATAATCCCCGGACTTAATCTGGTATCTGACTGAACTATCTTCTCTATCCAGTGTACTGTGCAGACTTCATATTGTAACCATGGGAGCTGGTCATTCATTCCATAAACATTTATTGAGACCTTCTGCTCATCTCCTGCAGATTTACATTTCAACACAAGCTGTGGAGATGTTTTAAGCAGTGGAGGGAGGTGCTCAGGAATCTTGCTAAAATGGAAGGACTTAAACCAGTGTTGGCACATAGTAAGAACCCAGGGAACACTTACTGGATAAAAAGTACAACTGTGTGGGGCCATGAGTAGTAGTGACTGTGTTGTTTGCAAGGTCAACACTTTTCGGCACAGTGCTAGGTTTTCTTTCTGGTGTGTGGGTAGGTACTTCCTTCCTGGAGAGGCTGCCGAGAGGAATTAAAAGCACCATAAGAACAAGACAGTGGACCGAAGCAAATTTGCATTAAGAAAAGGCCATTCGGCCGGGCGCGGTGGCTCACGCCTGTAATCCCAGCACTTTGGGAGGCCGAGGCGGGCGGATCACAAGGTCAGGAGATCGAGACCATGGTGAAACCCCATCTCTACTAAAAATAGAAAAAATTAGCCGGGCGCAGTGGCGGGCGCCTGTAGTCCCAGCTACTCGGGAGGCTGAGGCAGGAGAATGGCGTGAACCCGGGAGGCAGAGCTTGCAGTGAGCCGAGATTGCGCCATTGCACTCCAGCCTGGGCGACAGAGCGAGACTCCGTCTCAAAAAAAAAAAAAAAAAAGAAAAGGCCATTCGATGTCAAACTCACTTACTTTTATTCTTTTGAATTTAAGGGGGGCCGCTCAATTTCACATAACACTTATCCCTGTGCTGTAATAGAGAATGCTGTCTGAGCATGTCTGGGGAGAACTAGTGGATGGTGTCAGGCTGCAGTGCGGTGCTGGTGGCCATGTCCAGGCTCTGTCCCTGACCCTGTCCTGCCTAACACTTCTGTCAGGAATGCAGAAGACCTGTTTCTGGATGATGGAAAACTGAGAAGGAAAGCTCCTATGTAGACCAGGCCCCTCTTGATTTAGAAAACGATTTGACACAAGCTGTTTGATGAACTTTCCCGTGAGTCATTTGGAAGGCAGAAGTGCGGCGGTGATCTGGTTAGGCTTTGTGTTTCCACCCATCTCATCTTGAATCGTCATCTCCGTAATTCCTGTGATGACCACGTGTCAAGGGAGAGAGCGCGTGGAGGCAGGTGAATCGTGGGGGTGGCTTCCCCGTGTTGTTCTTGTGATAGTGAGTGAGTTCTTACAAGAGCTGATGGTTTTATCAGCGGCTCTTCTCCCTTTGTTTGGCACTTCTTCCTGCTGCCTTGTGAAGAAGGTGCCTTGCTTCCTCTTCCTCTTCTGCCATGATTGTGAGTTTCCTGAGGCTTCCCCAGCCATGCTGAACTGTGAGTCAAACCTCTTACCTTTATAAATTACCCCGTCTCGGGCAGTTCTTTATCGCAGTGTGAGAATGGACTAATACAGGTGGGAAGACAGATGACCAGACATTGGAACCCTGGAGTCATCTTCTTTCTTTGTCAGTTATTCATTTTGTGACCATAGCCAAGTCCCTCAAGCAATCTGAGCCTCAGTTTCCATACTGACTAAAAAAAAAAAAAAAAAGGGTAGGGGGGAAACTTGCCTTTTTTCTCCTACAGGAGTGTGAAGCCAGGTGTAAAATGGAAGGAAAGATATTTCTAGATACAGAGGATTTTTACAAGTGCATGTTTTACAAACGAAGCTTCCTGTCATGACCCTTTAGGGGTGCTGAAGAGGGGTTTCTTGGACTCAAAGTGTGAAAGACGTTGATGGCCTGGGATAGTCCTTGCCAGTTCAGTGAACTGTTGAGTAACTTACATTCAGGGAATTTGTGGGTGTTAAAGGCACCTGCTTCAGCTCCATTCTCTTGAATCCCTAGTTCACAAGCTATCAGGAAGTAAGACACATGGGGAGAAGCTAAATGTCAGTAAAACACTTGAATAACAGCTGATCACAACAAAGGATCTCACCGGTTGGCAAAGGATTAACTATCAAAATTCTAGGCAGAAATTGCTAAGAAAACTTGAGAGGCAAGAAAGAGTCAAATGATTTATGAGTTTACTACATAAAAAAATATAGCTATACTTTAAAGACAATTAACGATAGCTTCCAAATATTGAACATTATAAACTCTTAAAATAAGGTTTATTCATAGTCTATCCAGACAATATACATGGTAAATAATAGAAAAGGGTAAAAATATATACCTGGTGGTAAATGGTATCAGAATAATAATGAATAGGCCTTTGACTACTTTGTTAATTCTTTAAAATAGCCAGTATTAATAGAATAAAAATACAATTTTTTTAAAAGGCTGGGGCCAGTTAGTAACTTCCTGTAGCAAAGATGAGCCAGTTTGGGGCATTTTCTGCCAACTTTTAATTTTTAAAAAAGTGAGATTTAATTTGTACATAATGAAGTATATGTGTATTAAATATAGGGTTTTTATTTTTTTTATTTTTTGAGACGGAGTTTTGCTCTTGTTGCCCAGGCTGGAGTGCAGTGGCGTGATCTCAGCTCACCGCAGTCTCTCCCTCCCGGGTTCAAGCAGTTCTCCTGCCTCAGCCTCCTGAGTAGCTGGGATTACAGGCATGCGTCACCATGCCCAGCTAATTTTGTGTTTTTAGTGGAGACCGGGTCTCTCCATGTTGGTCAGGCTGGTCTCGAACTCTCGATCTCAGATGATCTGCTCGCCTCCCAAAGTGCTGGGATTACAGGCGTGAGCCACCGCACCCAGCCACATTAGTTTTTATCCTCAAGTGGCACAACCAAGATGAAGACATGGAACATTTCTGGCAACCTAGAAAACTCCCCACTGTCCTTTCCCTGTCAGTGCTGGGTGCGGTGGCTCACACCTGTAATCCTGGCACTTTCAGAGGCTGAAGCAGGCGGGTCATGAGATCAGGAGATCGAGACCATCCTGGCTAACACAGTGAAACACTGTCTCTACTAAAAATACAAAAAATTAGCTGGGTGTGGTGGCACATGCCTGTAGTCTCAGCTACTTGGAAGGCTGAGGCAGGAGGATCGCTTACACCCGGGAGGCAGAGGTTGCAGTGAGCCGAGATCGCGCCACTGCACTCCAGCCTGGGCAACAGAGCAAGACTCCATCTCAAAAGAAAAAAAGAATTTTTAAAATAGATATATTTTCACTCAGGATATCTGAAATATCCATTAAACATGTAATTAGTATAAAAATTATTAGTATATTTTTACACTATTTTTTATAATAAGTTTTTGAAATCCAGTGTGTATTTTGGGGATGTATATTACATTATTAATTTATAAAATTGTAAAACACACATAACATGAAATTTGCCATTTTAACCATTTTAAGTGTACTATTTAGTGCTGTTTATTGCTTTCACAATGTTGTGTAACCATCACCACCATAGAAAATTTTTCATCGCCTCAAACAGAAACTCGGTAACTGTTAAGCATTAACTCCCATCTCCCCTCCCTGCCATCGCCTGTCTTTAACTTGGCTTTTTCTTCTGGACGTGTGTCCTTTACAAGATAGACATTTTGTGATTATCTTCTAGTTTGTGGTTTGTGTAGTCACTTTCTTAATGATATTATTTGATGAATGGAAGTTCTTAATTTTAACAAAGTCTAATTTATCAGTTTTATTGTTTAAAGATAGTGCTTTTTGTGTCCTTTATAAGGACTCCTTGTTTAGCCCACCGGTTCTCCACCAAGAATGACTGATCCCTTGGGGGAATAGAGACAGTTTGGCTGTCACACCTGGGCCTGGGGTGCTGTAAACACCCTGCAAGACACAGGACAGCCCCACAGCAAAGAACTGTCTGGCCTAGAGTGTCAGTAGGTTGAAGCTGGGAGCCTCTCAGCATGAGATGGCGAGAGCGTTCTTGTGTGTTTGCTACTGGAAGCATTGTTGCTTTGTATGTCACTGTTAGGTCTGCATCCATCTCTTCTTAATCCTTGTAGATGTGATGAGAAGAATTTAAGAGAAGTCTTGGTCATTCCATATCTGTGACTGTTGGGAACAGGCCCCCCCAAAATCTGGCCATAAACTGGCCCCAAAATTGGCCATAAACAAAATCTCTGCAGCACTGTAACATGTTCATAGTGGCCCTAACGCCCAAACTGGAAGGTTGTGGGTTTACAGGAATGAGGGCAAGGAACACCTGGCCCAAAATCGCTTAAAGGCATTCTTAAGCCACAAACAATAGTGTGAGCAATCTGTGCCTTAAGGACATGCTCCTGCTGCAGTTAACTAGCGCAACCTGGTCCTTTAATTCGGCCCATCCCTTTGTTTCCTGTAAGGGATACTTTTAGTTAATCGAATATCTATAGAAACAATGCTGTGACCGGAGCGGTGGCTCATGCCTGCAATCCCAGCACTTTGGAGGCTGAGGCGGGTGGATCACGAGGTCAGGAGATCGAGACCATCCTGGCTAACACGGTGAAACCCCGTCTCTACTAAAAATACAAAAAATTAGCCAGGCGTAGTGGCGGGCGCCTGTAGTCCCAGCTACTTGGGAGGCTGAGGCAGGAGAATGGCGTGAACCCAGGAGGTGGAGCTTGCAGTGAGCCGAGATTGCACCACTGCACTCCAGCCTGGGCAACAGAGCAAGACTCCGTCTCAAAAAAAAAAAAGAAACAATGCTAATGACTGGCTTGTTGTTAATAAATGTGTGGGTGAATCTCTGGTTCTCAGCTCTGAAGGCAGTGAGACCCTGATTTCCTACTTCACACCTGTATATTTCTGTGTGTGTGTCTTTAATTCGTCTAGCGCCACTGGGTTAGGGTCTCCCCGACCGAGCTGGTCTCTGCAGTGCCCTTAGACTTTTATTTAAAACAAAGCTCAGTACATTAATTATGGGAGCTTTATGTGGACCATATTAGCATATGGAACTGAAGTTTTGCTTCTTGGTGGCTTAAAAGCAATACTTAAAGTATGAATATAAATGGCTTGGCATTTGTAGAAACCAGAGATTTTTTTACCCCTTTGATTCAATTATTAAGAACTTGATTTAACATTTTTGTCATTGTTGCTTTTTAACTTTCAGATTAGAACTGTATTGAAGACAGAAATACTGACATTTTTTCCTGCACAAAATATTCAATTTGGAAAATAAATGGACTCTAAAGCGTGCTGTTAATTTTTATCAGGGCTCTTACCAGTTCTTTGCACTCAGTGCCATGATTAACTAACTGGACATTTGCCAGGTCGAAGGGAATTTGTCCTTTAATTTTTTTCATGTAGTGCAGTTGTATTTTTACTTGTCAGGTCTCCCATAAAACTGACCACTTAAATATACGAATCTTAGTAAAGTAGGTGGTGGCATTTTAGGGTAGTTAGAGAAGGGGAAGCAGTACTTTCTGAAGAGGTATTCTTGAATGACAGCTGTCATTCAGGACGGATCATGATGGAGAAGTGGTGTTATGAAAACTTCTCTCTGTGTTCATGACCATATCGAGCAGATTCGTAGTATACCTGAGTTAAAATTAACTTCTAGTAAGAATTTTTGGTGGTAGAGTGGTCATCCAGTATGTGTTGTGGGATGGCAGTTGCTTTGCTGTGTGAGAATGACCCTGGCAAGGGAATCAGTTGGTCTATGTTTAGATGCTGGGGCTAGGGTATTGTTTTAAAATCCCTACTACTGTCATCCCAGCACTTTGGGAGGCTGAGGCGGGCAGATCACCTGAGGTCGGGAGTTCAAGACCAGCCTGGCCGACATGGAGAAACCTCCTCTCTACTAAAAATACAAAATCAGCTGGACGTGGTGGCATGCACCTGTAATCCCAGGAGGCTGAGGCAGGAGAATCGCTTGAACCCGGGAGGCGGAGGTTGCAGTAAGCTGAGATTGCGCCACTGCACTCCAGCCTGGGCAACAAGAGCAAAACTCTGTCTCAAAATGAAATAAAATAAAATATCCTACTAATGCATGTTGCTATTTTAGGCCACTGCTGGCTCCCTCTTGTACTTTTCTGCGTTTGTGTGAATGGTGTGCACTAGAGGGAGTGCCATAGTTGGAATCAGAACTCCTGCGTTTGAGTCACAGCTCTTCCTGTAAATCACCAAAGGGGTAGCAGGTCACTTGGCCACAGTTTCTCCATGTAGTAATGGGGCTGCCAATCACTGCCTTAGGTTGATATTGGCAAGATTGGATGAGAAGTATGAGAGCACTTCGTGAAGTATAAATCTTCACAAAAATGTAAGGGACCCACTTCGTGGAACTACCCATTTTAAAAAATCCCTATTATGGTATGTGTTATATCTGTGCAGAGACAGCACTTGAGGTGGTTAGGTGAAGAGGATTGGAATGTCCTGTACTTTCTGGCTGGATGACCTGGTACAGGGTTTTTCTGGGCCTTTTATGTGTAAAACGAGAGTGATGGCCACTGTGTGGTTTACATTTGTTAATACATACAAGATGCTTAGGACATTTTATTGTGTCTGTCACACAGGAGGCACTCAGTGTTCGTTGTTATTTTTATTGTTACTGTCAGAGCTGATTTGAATGAGTGAAATTTAGTACCTACCCCGTTTCTACACATACTGACCAGTCTGCTGGACCCAGGTGATATTCGTCCTGGAATATTTAGTCCTGGTTGCCAGCCCTTTGTGGGCAGGTGGGCATGGTGCTCATGGAGGACCTGCTGTGAGAGGAGAAGGTGGCGCCTGGGCTCAGCAGTGCCAGGTTCAGTCACTTGCTGATGCATCACCTGCTTCCTCTCCATCATTTCCTCAGTGGTGCCGCATGAGCCCCCTAGAGGCCTGAGAGCCTGGTGACAGTTCCTAGCCTGATATTTGGCACTTGGTATTTTATCAACGTCTGTTGAATAAATGTTCGCTATTTGCAGGTCAGATCAAAGGTGTATTAGATATCCTGAAGAACAAGTAATTTATATAGCTGGAGTCTTTGGTGCTGGCGTCAGAAGCCTTTGACTTTTTTCCCTATTTTAAAAACATGAAATTATTTTTGAATTTTAAGTCATATATACATGGAATAAAAAATACTAGAAAATATAAACTAGCATCAGGTAGAAAATTAAAGCTTCATATATTCTGTTTGACAGGGTTTCAGTGACCTAGAACCTCAAGTGGGCAGATCTGGACCGGCCAGAAACCTTAGTGTGAAATTCAGCTTCTCCCAGACTCCACTCCCATTGTGCATGTGTGTGTGCATATCTATGCACCCAGGGCAGGGAGGGCTTTATTTAGATAGCAGAGATCTTTCTTTACTCTCCTCCTCCTCAGTGGGAACCAGTGCTAATCTCAGTTCCTGGATTCAACTCGAGTGAGCATAAGTCACCTGGGAAACTTGCTAAAAACGCTGTTTCCTGGGCTTCCCTCTCTGGGCCATGAGGCCCATCTTGAGCCATCAAGGCTGGGCTCACTCCCCCGCCCCTCCCATTTAATGGCTGGGGGTAGTGACTGCTTGTTTTTGGACCCACTCCAGAATATCTTACCATTTCCTCTATACTTCACAGTTTTCATCTGTTTCAAAGAACGAAAACAGGTGTGTGGAATTGAGGAGACCAAAATAAATCCTTAAGCATATAAGGTAGGCCTTATGGAGGCCTTAAAATTACTTGATTTTCATAAGTAACTTCGGGACTTAAAAAGATTCAGATGGGTTTCTATATTGGATTTGCTTCTGTTCAAGACTCCTGGTGTTGAGGCACCTCTTCCTCACATTTTAACTAGCCAGTGTCTGTTTGGAGTACAGAGCACATGTTTCAAAGAACTTGGATATATCCAAAAGCCATAAATTTAGGACTGAAATAGGATATTAGTTATCAGATGTCTGAGTGAATGCTGAACATAAATGGAAACAAAAGAGACAAGAAATGGTATATTAATGACAATCATGAAGCAGACCAAATGCCTCACACCCTAAGCAAAGTCTCTTGTCTCCCGTTTAAGAGAATTGGGGTGCTCTGTTTATGTTTAGGTCTCTTGGCTTCTTTCATCCCATCTCAGAGTTTCCCCTGTGTCTCACCAGTGCTCCTTTTCTTCGCTTTGCTTTTCTTGTCCAGCCTGTGCCCTTGGTGGTGTGATGCTTCCTGTGTCTGTGTTCTGTCACTTACTTGCCCTCCCTTGCATCTTTCTTTTTTCTTCATCCTTTTAAATCTTCTTCCTTTTTTCCTGCAAATATGTTTGGTTCCTGTGAACGGAACAGTTCAGTGCAGAAAGGCACTAACATTTACCAGGTGCCTGGATCTTGGAGTGGAGATCCCACGAAGCAGAGGCACAGGCAGTGCCCAGGGAGCACACAATGAGTGAGAAATGACTCCTGGAGACACCGTATTATGGCACATTCCAGCCCATCTTGACTCATAGTCATATGTTTGTGTGAATTTTTTTGAGAAGTACACCCGGAAGTTCGTAATTAAAAAATAAAATTATTTTCTTGCTTCTTAGAGGCTTCAAACACACATTTGTTATTTCAGTAACACACAATTATTTAAAAAATAAATAATTATTCTTTATTATCTGAGTCAGGAAGTCAGGTATGGCTCAGTTGAGCTGTCTGCTGCAGGGTCTCTCTCAAGGCTGCAGTCAGGGTGTAGTCTCATCTGAAGGTGTGACTGGGGAAGGGTGCCTTCCTTGCCCACTCCTGTGATTGGCAGCAGGCTTCAGTTCCTCAGTGCTTGGGTTTCTTGCTGGAGGCCACCCTCAGTTCCTTGCCACATCAGGCCCATAGATTTTATCAGATTCTCAAACTTCACCTACTCCTCTCCCCACGTTTTCCCACTTCCTCCATCACTTGTTTTGTTTTTCTTTCTTTTTTCTTGAGACAGGGCCTTACTCTGTCGCCCAGGCTGAGTGCAGTGGCATGATCTTGGCTCACTGCAACCTCCACCTCCTTGGCTCAGGCAATCCTCCCGCCTCAGCTTCCTGAGTTGGTGGGACTACAGGCGTGTGCCACCACATCTAGCTAATGTTTGTATTTTTTGGTAGAGATGGGGTTTTGTCATGCTGCCCAGGCTGATCTCGAATTCCTGACCTCAAGTGATCTGCCCTCCTGGGCCTCCCAAAGTGCTGGGATTACAGGCGTGAGCCACTGCACCCAGCCCCTCCACCACTTGTTTTGATTCATCCTTTGGCAGATTACTTTTCCTAAATGCTGAAGACCAGGGGCTGCTCAGTGTCTACGAAGTCCTTGTTTCTAGATGGATACTAACTTACTGGCACCTCTCAAGTGCCAGCAAACTCTGGTAGTAGGCGTTGTCTTCATGTTACATGTGAAGTAACAGACCAGGTGGGTAGCACTGCTTGGGGCCACACAGCTAAGACTCTAGTGCTCCTGCTGTGGGCACTGTGCCACCCTCCGCAGGGTCTCGTGTTGGGACTGCACTGGCGTTGCACCTTTTCATCCCTCTGTGTGCTCGTTGATTCTGCAAACCCCAGCTGCTCGGCTTCCCTTAACAAGCCCTCCTTTCCCTGCCTCTGCCATTTCCGGTACTCTCTGTCTGGGATGTCTCCCTTCCCACATGGAAAATCCTGCCCATCTTTAGAGACTTAACTCGCATACCACCTCCTCTGTGAGTCATTGCCAGATCCCTCTCTTCCCGACAGTGACTGCAGCCTCTTTTCTGAATTCCAGCACGTGTCATGTATCCTGGTGTGACACGTCACAGTTTGCCTGTCTGGGCTCCCTGCTCTGAAGTCGTTAGCTCCTTAAAAGCGGTGAACTCATCTTGCTCGTTGTCCCCCCACAATGCCTTGCACACAGCAGACACACAGTACAGGTTTGAGGAGCTGATGGATGAACCTTTGCTAGGAAGCTTTAAGGTGAGATTAAAGTGGCTCTGAAGCTGTAGAAAGGTACATTAGTGCATCAAGAATAAAATTATACCACTTTATGCCTTGGCCTCCTTTATTGTTTTCTATAAAATAATAGCTGTTTTACTTTGATAACTTTTCTGAGATTAAGCAAAATCTTTCTTGAAAGTTTAACACCTGTTCCTTTTCCTACTTTTTTGCAGATATAGTTCATCCTACAGTTTTCACACTTACTCACAAGAGTAGCACAGTAAATATTACATTTATTTCATTATGTCCTGTTTTTTAAAACATGGACATTTATTTTAAGCAGTTAAAGGCTAAAAGATGTGGTTATTTTGGTTATCCTTATGATGGGGTAACTTACTTTCACTAAAAGTCAGTGGGCATCTTCCAGTGAAATGGAGAAGTTGTCTGTTTCGTAATCCAAAGGTATGTTTTCCTTGTCAGCATCCTGTGCACCATTAAATTACTGTGAATAATTTGAAGTACTCAGCTTTATTTTTCGAGCTAAAAGGTTAATTTGCAAAATGACCACACTTGGGAAAGTTAGCAGACTCGTCCTAGGAACACGACAGGAGGTGCTCCAGATGCTGCCCAGATGCCTCCCATGCTCTCTTGCCTGCCAAGTAAAACCCTCACATCACCGCCTGTCTCCCTGCACCCCCACCTGAGTTACTGTTAGACATGATTGCAGCATGTGGGGCATGCAGTGTGGGGGAGGCAGAAGGTGGGGAGTAGGTAAATACAAAAGGCAAGGCCTCTGCCCTCCTTGGCCGAGCGAGGTGTAAGTGGGCACTGTGGAGGCTGGGATGATCCTGAACCTAGGAACTGAGCCTGGGAGTTTGCTTTTCTGAGCTTGGAGGTTGTTCTGGCATGAATTGAAATATGCTGCCACCTGGGAGAGGACACCTTAAAAAATAAATAAAGGGCAAATGTTAAGGGAAATCTACACATTGGTCAGTGGTCACTACCAGATGGGCAGTCTCTTACTTTTCTTCCAACCTATGATTATGATTCTGGGGAAAATAGGAAGTGGCAGTGGTCAATATGGAGTCAGTTCATGTTTATCAGCACCTTCTGTTTGCCAGGTCCTGCAGGAGAGCTAAGGACTCTCTCTGCTGGGTCTCCTTCTGCCCTTTCCCCACATTCAGGCCTCAGCCTTCCGACTGGACTGGAAGGTCCTGCTCAGCACGCCCCAGTGCCTGTTCCCTGTTGTCGCTTCCTTCCTATTTGCAACTGTTTGTCAAGTGTTCACCATCCGGCAGATGGGAATGTCTGTGAGGGCAGAAGCCAGGTCTGTCTTGCTCCCTGGTTTTCCACTTCACTCATAGTGGGCGCTCTGAGTATTTGCTGAGTGAGTGAATGAATGGATGAAATCCATGAGGCAACCCAGGAGCAGTTGCATGTGGGCAGAAACCAAAGTGCTACATGGCATTTTGTAGACTGCATGGGGTAGACACTTAGAGGTCACTGGAGGTCCTATGAAGATTTGAAGGCAAAGGAATCTTAAACCTTGTCTTAGGGTTTGGCTAAGTGAATGAGGGGTGGATTATTCCAATAATTGGATTATTTTTCCAATCTGGAGAGTGGTGAAAATGTGTGTGTTTCGGGGAGGGGAGTTTGAACTGTTTCTACATCAAGTTTTTTCACGGATTAATAATCTAAGATTACCTATAGGTTAATACAACAGCTTGGTTTTTTTAGAAATTAAAAGGTAAACAGGAAAAGTAATGGTCATTTTGCTGAGCATAGTCTTAACTGACAAAGCTAATGATCTAGAAAAACCTATGTTGGAAAATGTCACTTTATTCTATGTGTCTGGAAGTACAGATGGGAAAACAGATTTTTTTCTTTTTGCAGTAGATTCATTAAGTGTTTAAGAAGAGATTCTCTTCTGTACCATCTTCTACTGCCTGAGTAATTGGAGGCTAAATCTAAACTCCACTTTGTCTTATGTCTCTTACAAAAGAGATAGCTGGATTGCAATCTTCTGACACTTAGATGGAGGTCCATTCCTAGGCATCTGTGCCAGTGCCTTGCTTAGAACGAGATAATCCCTTCTGCAACTGCCGTGTACAAAGCAAATATGGCAGAAACTAAAGACTAATAACAGCTGACGCCTACTGAGCACTTACTGTTTGCTGAGACTGTTCCACTGAGCACAGAGACCTTAGGCACTTGCTCCAGGTCTTCCAGGTTCAGAGCTGGCGCTGGGCTTTGCAGGGCTAGATGCCAGGCAGGCGCTCTAACCACTGTGCTCCGCCAGGCCACACGGCAGCTCCCAGTGCTGGCTGGCAGGCCTTCCGTGTTCTTGGATGCGCCTCACCCCTTGTGGCTCCTTCTCTAGGAGACTTAAATACCAAGGTGTGCACATGGGTGGTGGAGTTCTGCTTGACCCTCTGACTTTGGCAAGATAGTTGGCTAACCATCTTGTGGAGGGTAGGACTTCTTAGTTCAGCAAACCCGTGGGAGTGTTATTTTGTGTGCCAATGCAGAAATTAACCATTATTATTTCTAGTCCTATTTCTTCTGGTCTGGTGCAGTTTAATTTAAAAGAAGTAGGGAGAAGTGGAACTAGTTTGCTGTGATTTAGTCCATTAGCCCTCCCTCTGGACTGCCTCGTCCCTCCTGCTCCATGGGGCACCCTCCGTAGCCCCATGTCCTCACTGCCATCTCCTCAGCTTCTGCTCCCGGGCGCTGAGTGTTGTGAAGTTTCCAGGTGCCATAACAGTGCAAGGTGAGTCTAGCCTTCTCAGCCTGGTCAGTGAGTCTCCTTCCTGCCTGGAAAAGGCACAGTTGTGTCTTACCGGCTTCTCTCTCACTTCCCTGGGTACAGATTCAGGGTCTCTGTGTCTCAGCTTTTCCTGGGCTCCCCTCATTCCTGCACTGCTGAGAAAACTGAGACCATGTAACAAGAACTTCCTTTCCTTTTGTCTCCACCTGAGTTTCTTGTGTTCTCCTTTCCTCCCTTCCCTCTGAGGAAGGGTCTCCTCTTGGAACTAATGGAAGCCCTGGGGCCTGGTCAGGAACTCTGGTCAGGAGCTTGGCGACGCCGGCCCTGTGTTGTCACTCTTTCTTTCTGTCCTGGCTTTATCTCCTTGGTTTACAGACAGCCCCCATGCCTTTGAGATGATGTCCTGTCTGTCTTCCACCTTTAAGCACAACATTTATCAAGAACATTCCACACTGAGAGTTCTTCTAGCCCCAGCAGCCTGGCTGTCCCGGTCCGGAAGTGTGATGCCCTCTGGGAGGACCCGGGGTCTGGCTTCTCTCCCTGCCCAGTCTCCTCGTCTTCCTCATGTTCCTGTTTCCTTCTTTCTGCTCTTCTGAATCTCCAGGCTTTTCTGACCCTACCATTCCTGTCCCCTGAATGTAAGAGGTCTCCAAGTTTCTGGGCTCTGAGTTAGGAGTCAGCTGACCTGGATTTCAAAACCCAGTTCTGAAGTCTTTTCTCATCTATGACTATAGTCAAACATCTTACAGTAAAAGATAGCTTAAGTCAGTCTATTGGATTTCCTGCATTCTATTCCAAGTGGACAATTTAATAATTATCTGTTTTCTAGGTAGTGCTTAAAAGATCTGCACTGATTAAACTATTCTTTCATTGAAAATTTGTTCTAGAAATCGAATGCTCCAACAAAATGGTATCATTCTTAACAATGTGAGATAGTATTTCCTCTGGAAAAAAAAAGAGAGTGAAATTCATTTTGCCACTATTGATCAGTAACGAGCATTTAATTAAGAAAATATAAGGCAAAGTATGATTTTTATGAAAAAGGAAGTAATCAGACTCGAAATTTCTAACTTGTGCTACTTGGATATCCCTTGGCTGTTCTCATAAGAGAAACCAGATACAGGTGGGTGCACTCCCTGCGTGGTTTGGCCTTGCTTCTTTGTTCTTCCAGATTTTACCTCCTGTTCAATTTAAGACAGAGTGTAACTTTAACAGTACTTAACGGAAGTATTGTGAATGACTTTTTTTCTAACGTATCTTAATGCTGATGGAGAAATAGCAAGTACTGATGGCATCTTAGTGCCTGCCCTTTTTTTTTTTTTTTTTTTTTTTTGTATAACAGTGCTTAAGAGCCTTCTGGTACCTATTTTGGACTCCTAATGAAATGAGAAAGGCAATTTTTAAAAATCAACTGAAGATAATATGAAATAGTTTCGCTTAATAACAAACCTTTCAGGTACTCTACCCAAAGGTATGGAGATTTTAAATTACATTTGGTTATTCAAGTGTCTTGACTTACTATAATACCATTCTATTTTGACTCTAATAAATTATAATCCTATAATTCAGTTTGTTGCAGTTTTAATGGGACATTTTACTAGTGATGTTAAAATATTTGTTTTATTTGTCAAATTTCAGGGTAATATGTTTGAGGGTTCCCTTCTCAGAGGATATGAGAAAAGGTTACTTAGATTTTGAGAGCTGTAGCTCTTTCTCAGTGACTGTATATTATAAACAAAGAAGTTTTGTTCCTTTCATCGGAAAGGCCTTTACGCCTCTCCACTGTAGGTGAGAACAGTAATTTGCCTCTATCTAGAACAACCCAGGGACAGTGTAGCGGATTTTCTCTTTGGTACCTTTGAACACTCTTCGAGCATGGGGAATAGAGAAAAGGAGGAAATATGAGTAACTGGAAACTGCTTCCCTCAGGTAACTGAGCTTCCTGAGGTGGAGGAGTGGAGCCAGTGCAACTGCGACTTGCTGGTGTCCACAGACCCTCTGTCCCCAGGCGCCTGGGGGGCCATGGGGCTCCGCAGAGTCACACACTGAGCCTTTGATGGGGAAGGGATTTTGAGCTGTATTTTCTTCCCTGCATCCTCGCTCCCCACTCCCCTCCTTTGTGACCAGCAGCCGGGTATGGTACAGCGGGACCTTTACCTTAGATTTTGTTATCAGTGAGTTTTACCTGAGTAAACTCCTGGCAGCTGGTGACAAGGCAGTGTATGTGATGTGTGGGTTTAGATGGTGCTCTTGAGAATGTGGCTGTCTCAGGCTCAGTCAATTGCGGCAGTCCTCCTAAATCGATGGGATTGACTTACTACATCAGGATTTGGCTTGTCTTTTTTAGAACCCCAACAGTTTACAGAGATGGGTTCTCAGATTCTGTGGTGTACCCCTAGAACTCATTCCTCGTGAGCTCCTCGTAGACTACTCAACTTCCTTTAGGCTTAAAGGCAGAATGTTTAAGGGGCCAAAGTTCATTTCCCTGACAACGTGACAATAAGGAGAGTTGAAAGTAGCCAAAAAGATAATGCTAGTATAATAACTTGATATACTGGTTTAATGATTGGCAAAGCTGTGGGGTGTCTTTGAGGCTGTTAAGAGTTATCATAAAAATGATAGGAATTCCAGATGATGGAATATTGGAAATTGTTGGGACATCGATGTGGCATCATTCTAGTGAAGAAAATGCCAAATACGACCTTTCTCATACATGTATTTGATACATGTGTTTTCTGGACAAAACTTCTTCGTGTGCATGGTGAACAGAATTAGGCCAGATAATCTAAGTTACCATCCAGGACTGAGGTTTTATGACTGAAGACTTTCAGCCAAACATGGTATTCTTTCTGATAGTGTGGGAAATAATAGACTCACTGTCTTAGTTTTGCTAATGTTGCCCCTGCCTTTAAACTTCATAATGCCTCTTATAATACCTCTATGGTGAATTTTAAATGAGAACAGTATTTACCAAGCATTTTTCTGGAATTTCACCAAGCAAAAATATATTGACTTTATTAGACTTTATAAGACTTTATAAAAGTAGGACAACTAGATATCCTTTACCTTGAAGTAAACTCCGGAAAACTCGTGTCTGGGTTGTTACCTAGCTTCATCATTTATTAACTGGGTAAACTTGGGTATGCTTTTAATGTCTCTGTCCCTGAGTTTCCTCATCTGTAGAATGAGGCTAATAAGCGCCATTTCATAGGAATTGAGGTGATTAAATTATATGCACATAGAGTTCTCGATAGAGTGCCTGGCACAGAGCGCTCAGCAAATGGTGACTGCTAGTGTCTGTCTCCCTCTCCCACTCTTTCCCGTGGAGATGACAGAGAGCTGCTTATATACCAAGCTGAGGTCATGCCTTTCTAGGACAGGAGTTTATCTACATGCTCTGAATGTCAGTTACCTTGTAAAGGAAATTGTTTTCATTATGGTGGTCCTAATGTTCTTCTCTTGTAAATGACTGATTACTCTGATCATGCCAGATTGACTCAACAGAGTCCAAGGTAGTTATCCTGAATTATTGAAACCCAAAATTGCTGAAATTAAAACTAAAACAATATATTATGAAACTGATGATAATACATAATTCTAGCCTGCTTTTTTGATACATTCTAGCCTGCTTATAAAATAATAATGATTTTTGCCGTTCTGTTTATTTCTAGTTTCTTTAATAAGATGGAGGAGTTGCAGGTATATATACCTTTTGAATAAGCTTTGATTGCTTGGTAGAGTTGACTTTTTGCAGACCAGAGAATGAGGCTTGATCAGGGTTTAGAGTCCTTAAGTCAATCAGCAGATTGAGATGTTGGGGGTGGGGGTGGGGAGACAGGTGGTGTCAAAAGGCAAAGAAACGAAAGATTTACTATCTTTAAAGAAGACAGCAGTAGCTTGTCTGCCCCCCTTTTCCAATGAGGAAATGGCAGCACAAGTGGGTTGGGCAGCATGCTGTGATGACCTGGCAGGTGCCCAGCCTCACCTCTTCGAAGGGTGTGTGCTACATGCTTGGGGTGAGTTGGGGGTGGGGGGAGGTTTGGTGACCATTTGGTACAGAGGACTGGTGGGTTTGATCTGTGTTGTCTGTCTTTGGATTCTTAGAATAGAGCTTTCTCAAATGGGTTTAAAGAGAGATTTGGGGGAAAAAATGAGAAGATTCTCTGACACCTAGATGGTAGAAAAATACTCTGTTCGTAAGAGAAGAAACACAGGACGGAAGGATGTGGAAAACTGTGTTTTTTGAAGCCTGTAGTCACTGCCTTGGTGTGGCAGGGGTGCCCGCATGGGCTGGAGCTTTCCGAAGAGGAATGTGGAGATCAGATTCCCCTGGGGTTGCCAGTCCGTGGTGCAGCCTCTCAGCACCTTTGGAATCACAGCTGTCCTCCGCTGTCCCAGGAAAAACGGCAGAAGTGTATCTTCTCGCTTGGAGAAAGAAGATTTTTTTTGTCCCATTCCAGCAGGTGTAGTTAAAAATAAAAATAAATTTTAAAATTTTAAAAAAGAAGAGGAATTATTTGAATGAGGCACTGAGCAAGGCACTGGGGACTCACAGGTGGTCAGAGAAGACATGGTCCCTGCCTTGCTGAGCCTGCCTGTGGGGACTGCGGGGGAAGAGATGCTAATCAAATGGCCACAGCGCATGCAGTTGTGAGGGGCAGACTGTGGCCCGCGTGGAAAAGGCAGGAACAGGGCAGGAGGATCAACAGGGACCTGGAGATTGGAGAAGGTGGCCCGGAAGAAGAGGGATTTGCACGACCTTGCGTACCATCCTTTTGTGGTTTTTTTGGTCACTTATCTGTCTTCACTGCTAGGCAGTACCCCCGATGATATCAGTGATGTACAGTGCCTTCCACTTCCGAGGCGCTCAGGAAATAAAATATGTGTTGAATGAATGAATTTCTAGTCTTAACCTATCTTCAACTTTTTTCTAAGTCAATAAATATTTGTTGAGTGAATAATTGACAATCAAAAATGTTGATTGTGACTAAATTTGGTTCATAATTGGTTGCCCATCATAGAGTATACAAATGGTAGCTAATAAGGTTTTTAAACAGATATATCTTTTGCAATGTTTCAACAAATTTTAATTAAATTTAACTGGATGTAGATTATAGATTCAGTGTCTTCCAATAGGAGAAAAAGTTCTTCCATCATAAGGTAATTTTATAAATTTATTGAACAGTGTTATTTCTCCACTAATTTCATTTTCTTAATTTAATTTTTTTTAATTATAAGGTAATACAGATTTGTCGTAGAAAAATTATATATAAGCAAAAGGCAGAAAATCTTAATGTGTATTGATATATTTAAATTTTTATTTCATCATATCGAGTGAATTCAAAGAACTTTATGATGAAAAATTCCCTGAAGAGTTGGATATAATCTGTGCTTAAACATCTTAAAAATTGATTTTTTTCCCTCAAGAGCTAAACATGTGAATCATGTTTTGATTCTGATTTATGGTCATCAAAACTTAATTTTTGATTCAAGAGATACTTTGCGATTTGTCCTTCTGTTAAACTGTATTATATCCACTTAGAAAATAAAATACCAGCAGACGGGTTGATCAGCCTCCTAGAAACTCGCTGTCTTGCATGCTGTTTGTGAGCCTTCATTTGGGGGTAGAAAGGGGAAACCTCAAGGTATTTAGTGTAAAATTTTCTCCTACCTGCCCTCTTTTCCATCTTTCCAATATTCAACTTTCTTCGTTTTCTCTTCCCCCATTTCTCCTCACTCTGCTTCCTTCTGGGGATGTCCCTCTTCTTACTCTCTCTCTGGTCCCATTCCCTCTCTGATTGGTGCAGTATTGCTTTGAAAAGGAAGGGGGTCTCAATAGGCCCGTAGGATGGGCCGATGGAGCTGTCTTTTGCACCTCTTCTTTCTCCTTAATTTTTACAAAGCACATGTATTTGCCAAGGCCATGGATCCACAGTGGGCCTAGGAAGGATGCCACAGGCTGTCCTGCTCAGGAATTTGTCAGACCAGAGATCTCTTGGTTATGTGAGATAGGGTCACGTTTCTGAAACTTACAAAATTGCATCCACCCCAAAAGGCCAAATGTGAGAGTTTGTGACTGATCTCATTCTTGCAGAAGGAAGGAAAATGAAACCATTCCTGTAGTTAGGTATGTCTGTTCCTGGCTAATTAGCCCCTGACTGTCTCTTTTAATATATGCTTAAGGAGTAAAGCAAAACACGATCCAGCTGGATTTTAGTCAGAAAAATTTAATTGCATGGTGTTACGGTTTTTTATCAGAACAAGCTAGGTACAACTTCTAAATTATATTTTGTCATTTCTGATACTATAGTCATCAAACAGGGCAGAGTCACTGAACTCTTCCATAAATATATTTTGAAATTAATAATTATGCATTATGGCAGGATGTAAATTCTTTAACATACAGTATTTAGAAGAGTCATTTCTATGAGCAACTTTCCTTTTTGTATAGTTAAATGCCTCATTGAAGGTGATTAATATATTCAACCTGTTTTTCTTTAAAAATCAGTCTAGGTAGAGAAGAATATTCTTTAGGAAAGTGAATATCTGATTTTGAGAAATGTTTGTGTCCTAGAGGCCACTTGTGTGTTCTAATATATATATTTTTTTCTTCAGAGCATTTTGAATCTATCTTTAGGTTAAATATGGTCTTTTGAGAATTGTTTTAGGAACTTCCTCTCCATATATTTATGGAAATACTTACCTTTATTTTATTTTAAAAATGCTTATTGTTAAATGTTTAAAAAACACGAAAAACAAAAAAGCCTTAACTCAAATGTATTTTGTTCCTGTGCAGAGCTGTTAATGTTTCAAAGCTGTTTCATGTACTAGATGTTTCTGAATTAGGGATTCACATAATAATGAATTCTGCTTATTTTGGTTCTCCACAAAGGTTTGTTGTATGAGCTTAAAATAAGCCTGCCGCTGATTTGTGTAACACATATTAACTGTTTGTTTAGTTTAAGTGCATGTCTGTATCTCTCATTTCTGATCACCCCGGAACATTTGCATGCCGCGCAGCAGCCATCTTCTTTTATACTTTATTAAATATCTGTCAATTATAAATATCAAGGTTTTACATTAATGTCAAGATAGTACATCAAAAATTCATGGAATATGTGACTTTTTCCAAGGGTATTTAATACTTAATGCATTTGTGTCATTTTTCTTCCCAGAGATATTGACAGGTTTTATTAAGTGTTTGTTAGGGAGATTTCATTTTTATCAAGGGACTATAAAGAGAAGCTGCATGCTAAATCAATTTTTTAAAGCCAGAATATTGTTCATTTTTTCATCTTCAAACACTTATAATCCATAGGTTTTATTTAAATTTCTTCTTGGTTTATTTTTGTTTTATGTGAGTGATAGTTCAAGACAGAACTTTAATAAGGATCAAATATGCTGACTGTAGTGGTTTTTAATTTCCTTAAGCATAGCTACCAGACCCATGCAATATGGTAAATTCTTCAAAATGTCATACTTACATATTTAGCAATATTGCTCTTTTTTATTGAAGCCAAACAAACAATTTTAGATATTAATCTTTCCCAAACATAGTGATTATTTTGTACTCGGTACAATATTACTGTGTCTCACATGGAATGCCTCCTTTTGCTGGAGGAGGGAAGGGGAAGAGTGCGTCCCTGGGTTGCCTGGCTCTGTAGTGCTTCAGGCCTGATTATGAGCCACGGCAATGGTTCATTTCTCCATCTTCATGTGTTTATTGTGCTCAAGAAAGTAAAAATATTAATCACTTAAAAAATCTGGAGAAAATCCATGCTAGTTTATCTGCCTGTATTTATTGGGAGGTGTGGGCTGAGAGGAGGTTCCGCTTCAGGAGACCCTGTCGCCTGCTGCTGTTGGGCCCCCGTGCCTGAGAGGCCCTCTCACTGTCCTATTTCTGACAGTGGCAGGCAGAAGCTTCTCAGGGACCCTCCTCACGCATCCCATGTGTGTCTGTGTCTTGGAATCTACAGTTACAATTGGTTTGGAAGCTAAAACCAATTGGCTGCAGAGAGTGTGTTTTCTGTTTTAATTCTACATTTTTATTTTTAAAGTGCAAGCTAGGAATATCTTCCATTGAAAAGGCTATTGTGACCAACAAAACCTATATAAGCACCACTTTGCTTCAGTAAGTGAGGAATGCTCAGTTATCCTCTGTATAATGTATAAGCTTAAATATTTTCATCTAAGGATATTTTAGGAACTTTCCAGTAATTTCAGATTAATAATTTTTGGAAGATGTGTTTTAACTTGGTCTTTAACAGGGAAAAAGTTTGTTTGTTTGTTTTTTTTAATACAGTCATTGTCTGAGCTTAAATGAAAATTATTTGGGATGGACATTTGTTTTATCCTTGTTCACTTCTTCAGAATAAGTAAAAGCATTTATTTTGAAAATTAAATATTTTTTACATATGAATATTTTTGATATTTGAATGTCTCAAGATTCTTATAAAACTATTATATAATAGTTTTTAGAGGTAGCAGAGATTTTTCTTTTTAGAAACCAAATTTTACTTGGGTAAAGCTGAAGTAGTAGCTGTTTTTGATAAGCCCAGTTTTGTAAGTTGCTTTAAAGGCCTTGCCCTGGGAGATACCAAGAACTCTGTGACTGTAGTCTACTCTCCCAACATGCCAGTAGGTGGCGATAGTGTCTCAGTAGTGAGAGCTCTGTGGAGAGAAAGTTATTTCCTTTCTCCCTTAGTGTCACATTTTGCTTCAGTGTCACTGTTAAGTGCATGTGTCAGTGGCAGAATCTTTTTTTTAACCAGAATTATGTACACTGTGTACACCCTATTTCTTAAGAAGATAAGAACAACTATTTCTAACAGATTCCGCAAATATTATGTAACCATGCAGCCAAAATGATCTTCAGAATTAACTGAAGAATGCATTGACACATTTTTTTTCTTGAGTCTTTTTTTTTATTTAAATGATTTCATCCTGACTGTGAGCATGGGCTTATGTGTTGGGTAAGAAATGTGTATGAATAGCAGGAAGAGAAACATTTTGAAGAGTTAATTTTCCGTCTCTTGACAGAGATCACCCATGTTTGGATAGTCGTGTAGGGTCCAAGGCTACTTAAAGATATTTGAGAGTTAGAAGACACTTCAAGTTATTTTTAGATTTAGCATTTCGAGATTTAGCATTCCAGTTTTGAATATTGTCATCTTTTCTGCTGTTTCATAAGTCAAACTTGTTAGTGGGGGTTTCAAATTTTTAGACATAGAGATTTAGCAATGGAACTTACTAACTTCCTACAGTTTAATTCTACAGTTTAAATGAATTAAAATATGTAAAAATAACAAAAACAACACTTTCCCATTTCCTAGAGTATGAAAACAGGCAGGATGTGCAAAGTTCCCAGTTGATCGGGTAATGCGAAGTTTCATTTTATTGTAAGTGAAAGGAAATTTTAGCAATGGAATTCCTTTTCTTTACACTTTTGAAGTTTTTTTTGTGGTGTTTCTTGTGATCAAGTTAGTTTTTTGGGGAAGGGTAGTTCTTATATACCGATTTGTACTTTAGTGAGGAAAGACCTGAACACTGATGTGGTTAAGTTTAATAATTAAATTGAAAACATTTCTAGGACTCTTAGAACATAACCTTGCATTTCATCTGTTACAAAGAAAAGGGAGTGAGAAGCTTCAATCCTGTAGGATTCTCACCTGTCTTCACCAAGTTGGTGATCCTCCCAGCCCCTCCCCCCGTAGGATTTCCCCATCTTCCTGTATCAGCTAGAAAATGCCCCTGGACAGTATGTTATTTTATATGTTGACTTACAATATGCCTGTATTAATTTCATTTTTATCACAGAACACATTTTAAAAATTATGTGAATAGCTGGCTGGGCGTGGTGGCTCATGCCTGTAATCTCAGCTCTTGGGAATGCCAAGGCGGGAGGTCAGGAGTTCGAGAGCAGCCTCACCAATATGGTGAAACCTCGTCTTTACTAAACACACACACACACACACACACACACACACACACACACACAAAATTAGCTGGGTATGGTGGCATACGCTTATAGTTTCAGCTACTCGGGAGGCTGAAGCAGGAGAATCCATTGAACCCAGGAGGCTGAGGTTGCAGTGAGCTGAGATGGCGCCACTGCACTCCAGTCTGGGCAACAGAGCGAGACTCCGTCTCAAAAAAAAAAAAAAATTATGTGAATATATTTTTATATTTTGACATTTCTTCCAAAGGGTTAAAACTGGGCTAAAAGACTCAAGGGGGAGAGACGGGCACCTGGGAGCTAACACCCAATTGGCAGCCTTTTGTAATACATAATTTGCCTAAAACTGTGCACTGAGCACAAGCTTTTGTTTTCTAATTGATTTACGGTTTTAGCTACTTTTACCTCATCCCCTACTGTCCTGTGTAGGGTGCCAGCGAGTACATTACAGTGAGCGATGATAAATTACAGTGCACTTGTGATGCCAATGCGTCAGGAGTGAAAACTGCAGGCTACAAGGAGCTTCCTGCATTAACAGTGGTGCGGAGACCCAGCTTCAGCAGGATTTCATTTGTATCTCAGAAATAACCATTTGTTCGTTTGATCACTTACTACAATCTATCAGACTGTAATTGAAACTGAAGATTAAAATTATACTGTTACAGCTTTTAATTTCTTAATTGAGACAAAGTTTTTAAGTGCTTGAAAGGCCTAAGGTGGGGGACATGGTAAAGAGAGAATATGAAATCTATATAATTTATCTTAAAAGTGAAGTTTTAGTATTTTTACCAAATATTCTCTTGTCCAGAAAAAAAGTAAAATTTACATATGCTGATCTGTTGTCGTTATCCTGTGTGTTTGTGAAGTTTATTTTATAATCTCACAAACCTGCACCTCTCCTGATTTGCCGTGCTTGATCCGCATTTGCCGTGTATATGATTCATATGCAAACACCAAGTTGATTCCCATCAAATGACTTAAGTCAGAGAGAAATGAAAGAGCTTTCAACTGATTAGAGTGTCTTTAATTGTTCCTTTTGTTGACATGGGATTTGAACCCTCTCAGAAGGCCTGTGTGGTACATCATGGCATGAGGTACAGAGCGGGGCCAGGATGGACCTGGCTTGGGCGGCTTCGCGTTTCTGCTTAAATCCAGTGCTCATCGCGTGGGTGTGCCTGCCTTTTGTAAAGCCGGTCCACCTTAAATTGTGTTTTGCGCGGTGTCCGTGGGTGCTAGTATCGAAATATGAAGAAGCAGATTTATGGCGGCTGCTGGGCACAACAAATTAAGTTGACAGTGATGTATGAGAGCATAACAGCGCGATGATCCCTCTGTAGCGCGGCTGGACGCCGCCTGCTTCATTTGGCTCTTGTTAGGATCTGTTAGGCAGCTAAATAATGAAATTCTGCTGACTGATTTCTGTTTTCCCTTTTTCTCTTTTCACCTCTGCTTTCTAAAACTTCTAATTCCCAGACCCATCCTCATGCCAACAAACTGCCCTTGAAGGATTCTTTCACTTATGAAGACTACAGGTTGGTGTGGGCTGTGTGTGTGCCTGTGTGTTGGGAGTGGTTTCTCAGTGAAGTGGGATCCTGGAAGGGAGGGAAAGGCTTCAGTGAGAAGTGACCTGCTGTGACCATTAAAGCATCCGAACAGAGCTCATCTTTCAGAAGTTATCATGAGCAGCTTGGATGAGTATCGGCATTTTCATAGCCACGGAGAAATTGCCATTAACCTGTCATGGCAGGGGATTAGCTGAGGTAGCCAAATGCTACTTGAGATTAACATTAGTGTAGGGTGGTCCTATGGATTTTTCTTTTCTTATTTAAAAAAGACTATGTTAGTGTAAAATGGGGACTTCTTTTGAACGGAGAGATTTAATTCACTGCACAGTGTAATAAAAAAGTCACGTTTTACATTTCTTACAATTCATAGAGGATTTCTGATCAGAAAGGAGTTTTATGGTTTGCTTTTCAATGAGGCTTAAAATAGGTGCAGAGTCAGCATTTGGGCAAAAGCGGGTTGGGTTGGGGGGTGTAGGGGAGTAGGTTCTGTGAGTCATGAAGACCGAGGAAGGGGCCTGAGCCCTGCGCAAAGCCCTCTTTCCGGCTCTGCCTCTTGGGAACAGTCTCCCTTAAGCACTCAGTCCTGCATTTCCCCTGGCTGTTTTTAAAACCCTGGGTTTGTTTTTAAATGATGATGAAGACCAAACATTACCTTTGTTACTTAGGAAAAGACTTTGTACGTTTGTAAGAGGTCAAACCTACATTTTTGGTTATGTTATTTCTTATTGCAATTGGCTTTTAAATGTTCCAACCTTAAATCACCATTTGTCTTGTTATAGGTGGGCAGTCTCTTCCGTTATGACGAGGCAAAACCAAATTCCCACAGAGGATGGTTCCCGGGTGACCCTGGCTCTGATTCCTTTATGGGACATGTGTAACCACACCAACGGCCTGGTAACGACCTCTTCTCCTATGTTGTGTTGAATCTGGGAGGCTGTTGTTGCTAAGCTTTGGGAGGGGGCTGTTATTCCACCTACCCATCATACTCCCCCCTGCTGCCTCCCTTCAAAAGGAACAAACAAAACCAAACCGGCCACTCCTCCCCACCGCCCACAAATAGAAGCTGGTATTTTTCTTTTACTGCATTGACTAATACGGAAAACTGGGAGCTTGAATCTTATACCATTTTCAAAAGCCACAGTGAACTACATGTATTTGCTAAGCCATAATTCCAGCCTCAGCATTCATTTTCTTATCTTATTGTACCACAGACTAAACCAAAGTTTCTTTTTACTTTTAAAATGCTCATTTATTGGGGGAAAAAATCGTATTTCTCATTTTTCCTTTTGTGTCTTCTTTGCTGACTCTCTGTTTCCAGTTCTGTACTTTTGATTCTTTCTCGTCCCGGGTCCCTTCCCCTGACCATGTTTATGAACCTGTTTTTGTTACAGGGCCTGTGGGGTGGGAGGAGGGGCTGGTGCCTTCGGCTCCTTGCCCTTGAATGCAGGAGTCAGCTGGCATCATCACACCTGGGAAGCCTGGGGAGGAGGAAATTGTATTATTATGGTTTCCCACAGCTGGGAAGAGGAGGAGGCTGGCTCTGTTTCTCCACATTCTTCGGATTCCAGGCAGCAGCATGGGTGAAGCGCTCTGTGCTCTGTGAGAGAGTTGTCTGATAAAGATGTCCTGATATTAGTAGGCAGAAATATGATACATTTCGGATCATTTTGAAATATCATACTTCATACTAGTATACTGGTTTGATTAGGTTTTATGTTCATCTTTTCTCTGTCAGCTTTCCTTGTGATTAGCAGTATTATAAATAGAATAAAGAAATGCCGTGAATGATTATTTCACATTGAATTCCCTAGAATGGCCAGAACACACGTAGTGTGCGCCAGACACTGAAGGCAGAATATCCTAGTGCTAATTTGGGAAGGTCTAGCAACAAGTATGCTCTTGAATCTTAAAAGTATTTAAATTGTGGCAAGAAAGAATAGTTCCATTTTTGTAATTACATTTTTGCCTTTAGATATGCTTAATTTAATTAGTAATAAATACTAAGGCATAATAATATGTTTTATAACTTATTTTCATTGAATATACTTTTACATTTTTTGTTTTCTTTTTCTTCAGAGGTATATTTAATTGATCATAAGCTTGAAATTTAAAAAATCTTCAAATAGCTTTTAATACCTGACTGTAGTATTTTTTTTTCTTTTTTTGAATTTGATCATTTTTTCTCAAACTCAATTGATTATTAGAGTTCTTTTTAATAAAATTAAAGCAATAATGCTTGGTTTTACTCTAAACAAAAAGAATTAACACAGGAGCCTCTGTAGTAAGGTGAGCAGTGTCCTACCCCCAGCCTCATGGCCCACCTGGTGGTACTGAGACCACCACCAGGCCACCGTGGTCCCTAGCAAAGCTTCCATCCATTGGCACCTCACATACTCGTCTGCACATTGATTTTTATTTGGCTTCCATGTAAATGGGATAAAACAATTCCTTTTCCCCTACCAAATGTTAAAAAAAAAAAAAAAAAAAAAAGGTTAGTTTATCTCAAAATAAAAGCTGTGTTTTCCCTAATACGACTTACGTACTTTTTAACCTGCCACAGTCCTGGCAGAAACAGTGCTAACCTGTGGAAGGTTTATTCAGGATGCTGGCACTTTGTCTTACAGTGGTTGTGTTCCTGACATTCTGCACTCTGCACTCTTGTTGAACTGTTTCCCATTGTAATTATAAGACTTCATGGGAAATTTTCTGGGGTAGAATTTGAGAAATTCTATTTTAACGCTACAGAGTTGTATATGATATGTGTTACAGTTAATGTCTTTTTAAAAATAAAGTCTTGAAATCAAGGCTCGCCTTTTAAGACAAGAGATTTTCTTTTTTGTGTGCGTCTATCCTGACGATCATCTTCTTATTGTCAGTCTACCCTGACTATCACTCAGGGAGTAGGTAGAATTTGTAACCCAGCAACGCTGTCTGCTTCTAACAATATCCCAAAAACCTGATTATGGTAGTAGAAACAGAAGAATCAAGTCAGTAACAGTAATTCCAAACCAGTGACAGCAAGGAAATGCTAAAGAAAGTAAGGGGCTGGATGAACACCTAGGCTAGAGATTCTAGTGAATATGAACTAATTTCCTAGCCACTCAGATAAATAAATATAGAAAGGGTTATAAGGTATGGTACTAAGCTGGAAGAAACAACGTATCTTTATATCTTGCATGATTTGTTCAAACTTAATGTAAGCAGCAGGTTTCCTTTGTTGAGGGTTTTTCGGTTGATATGAAAAGGACACTTCTAAGTGACTGATAGACAGTGGTATCAGTTCCCTTACAGAGAGTATGTTGGAATAATCAGTGCTTGCATTTGGATCTGCGACTCTACCAGGCGGGATGAAAGGGCAGCTGGAAATCCAAGCACAACGGAGGGAAGTTCTTTTTCAAGGTCCTTCTGTTTGTATATTGAAAAGAAAATCTAAAACATTTAGATTTAGATGAGTCTGACAGTCTCAAAAGCCCCATTTTACAATAGCAGACAAGTCTCTCCGAACGGCCTGTCCCCCCACACCATCCGTGCACACAGGTCTGACTCACCTCTGGTTCCCTGCTGTTCCTCAGACACCAGCAGATTCCTTTGCTCTTGCTGTCACCTCTGCCTAAAACCCCCCATTCCTTAGGCACTTATGGGACTTGCTCGTAGACCTCCTGTAGCGTGGCTGCCCTGAGCACCCTGTGTAGAATGACTGCGCCTCCAGCCCACCCACCCTGCTTCCCTGTCCTGTTGCGTTTCCCTCTGTTGTCCAGATCCTCTGTTTCTGCCTTTTAAACAAACTATTGTTGGTTCACCCCCTGCCTCCCATTAGCATGGAAGAGCCATGAACGCAGGTGATTTTGGGGGAGGGTCTGTTTTGTTCGTTGCTATATCCCTGTGCCTGGTATTTTTTTAATGAATTCATGAGTGGTGAATAAATGAGTGTGAAAACCCCACGCCTAGGCAAAAAGATCAGAAAGAAAGAAACCAAAATGTTAACGTGATTGTGATCTGTTTTTTCTTTGTTTTTTAAAAATATTTTCCAAATTTTATTTGATGACCCTGTATTACTTTTTCCCCCTTCCACCATGAAATCAATATAATACATATTGGTTGAAGAAAATTTGAAAAACACAGAAAAGAAAATGTAAATGATCTACAGATCTTCCCTCTGTTCCCATCTTAGGAATGTATGTGTGTGTATATCATGCTCCTCCTCCTATGTTACTTTTAATATGTAACATAGAATACAGCTGTGCACCAAGTGTGCCGTCGAGTTACCAAACCAGCCACAGATGTGAGTGGTGTGCGCCGCAGGCAGGAGGCGGCTTTCAGGGAGTAGGGCTCCGTGGAGCTGCTGGAGGCTTCCACTCCCTACTGGGTTCCTCCTCCAGCATTGCCAACAAACTCCGGCTGCCACCCGCTCACCTCCCCTGGGCACACTTGAGGCTCCTGTGGGGCTATTCTCAGTTCCACGTGCTTTTATATATATGTATATATATAAATTTTTTTTCTCTCTATGTCTCTTTCCCACTAGGTGTCCCTATGGGTAGGGACTGAGATTTTTCATGCCATTTTCCAGTTGCCTAGGTTAGGGCCTGGCATAGGATGACACTCAATATTTGTAGAAGGGAAGTTAGCTGGCAGTGTGGGAGGCAGGAAGCGGCACGTGGAGCTGGGCAAGGAGGTAGAAGGACCCTGTCCTTGCTTGATGTCAGGAGGCTGCCCCTGCACCAGCCCTGGCCCTCCCAAACCCTCCCTTCCTAGTCTGGGCTTCAAGTCAGACCTGGTCAGTGGCTGCAGATTTCTGGACGTAGGTGGTAAGTTCCTGGGGCTCCTGCCAGAAGGCCCTTGCTGAGCAGTGGGGTCCTAACAGCCTTGGAAGACCCCTCTGCAGGCCCGCCCTGGGAGGGCTCTGCTCTGAGAGAGTCCTCTAGAAGAAACCTGGTTTCACGCAAAGGAAAGGCGAAGCCTGTGCTTCCGCCTGCAGTTCTTTGCATTGAGACACACTTTCGATACCATCCTAGAGGAAGGGTTTGGCAGTGCCACACAAAGAAGTTAGACACTCGGCCTCCAAACGTTCTGACCCTTGCTGAGAAAGGGCTACAGACTGGGGCAGGATCCAGCCTGTTTTCCTGTCAGGGTTGCTGTGGACATGTTAAGCCATTTCTTGGAGCTTGACGTCTGCCGAGAGTGGGAAATAATCTGTAAAATACCCTTAAACACCCATAATCCTTTCTCCACAATCTCCCTCAATTTTCTCTTCCTTCCTCTAACTTTCCTCCTGTTTGTGCTGCTGGCAGGTCCCTGTGTACCTGTACCGCCAGCACCCTGGGAGTGCCTGGATTCCCTCCTGGGAGTTTACCATATGGGCAGTTTCTCATTCCACTTTGTTGTCAAGGTGATGTTTTGGGGTCAGAAAAGTACATCCATTGTTGGGCAGGAACTTCCTGGAGTTGATTTTAATACAATTGAAGTGTTTAAAATGTTCTGCGAGTGAAATGTTCTAGAATACTTGGCTTCATTTATTTCTCATTGCTGCCTATTTCTCATTGGTCTTTGCAGATCAGAACCTTGAAGGACTCTTAGACATATGGTTAATAAACCATATTTATTCTTGGGATATTGAGTTTAAAGATTCGTGTTATATGGCCTTCCATCCCAAAATGCCATTCCCTAGACTCAAAAGTCATCTTTTGAATCCAAGCTGTTGATGCCTTATTAGCAAGGAGCGCTTGTGGCTGCTGTGAGTCTTTGATTCTCCAGGATAAAATGAGTAGGTCAGGCCGGGCGCGGTGGCTCAAGCCTGTAATCCCAGCACTTTGGGAGGCCGAGACTGTCCTGGCTAACACGGTGAAACCCCGTCTCTACTAAAAAAAAAATACAAAAAACTAGCCAGGCGAGGTGGTGGGCACCTGTAGTCCCAGCTGCTTGGAGGCTGAGGCAGGAGAATGATGTAAACCCGGGAGGCGGAGCTTGCAGTGAGCTGAGATCTGGCCACTACACTCCAGCCTGGACGACAGAGCGAGACTCCGTCTCAAAAAAAAAAAAAAAAAAAAAAAAAAAAGCATTCTAAAAAAAAAAAAAATGAGTAGGTCAAAAAGTAATCAGTGACCATCAAGAGACAATCTAAGAGATTGGGCGCTGCTCTAAAAGACAGGACTCTGAGAAGGAGCTTTTAATAGAAGCTGGGGACCCTTTCCATTCCCCTGGGGGTTCATGCATCACGTGAATATTCCCAAAGGCCACTTCAGGTTTTAGGTTCTGTGTGCTGAGCACTCGGGACACAGAGATCAACAAGGGGCTCTGGCTTTCAAGTCTGACTGACGGGGAGACAGGTGCACAGATGACGTGACTTGGGCTGGAAGGTGTAAGGACTGGGCTGTGGGAGTGCACAGGAGGGTGGGGTGAGGAGGGGCTTCCCCGAGAAGCCAGGCCACAACAGGAGTAGAAGGAACTGTCAGGCCGGAGGGAACTGGGGCGGCAGGTGGGTGGCAGTTCCTGAAGCTGGAGGGAAGCGTGAGCTGCCTCCATATTCGGCCGTGCTCAGGAACTTGGGGTTTATTCCCAAGGCAGAGCGGAATCATAGGAAGATTTTGAACAGGAGAGTGACATCGTACAATTAGCAACTCCGGAAGGACAGTATTGGATTTTGAGACTAGGTCGCAAAAGTTGGAAGGTTTTTGCAAAACACAAGCTAGGCGAGAAGGAATAAGGACTGTAGCCACGCAGAGGAATGAGGAAGAAAGTCATCCAAATGGTAGTATTACTAGATGAAATGCTGACCAGGTGAGATGTGAGGGTTTCCTTGTAACTTGTGTCCAGAGGCCATGACATTGGCTGACCTTCACTAAGATAGGAGAGCTTAGAAGGAGACGCAGTTTTGGGGTATAGTGAGAGGATTTTCTATATTTATTTCTAATGGACTTAGAAACTCTCACATTATATTTCTCAGCAGAAATAGAGGGAATAAGAAACAACAAAGTTATTTTATTTTGCCTTTGCATGCTTGAAAGTTTTAATTTCTTTAATTCAGATCATATATCCATAATTCAGAAATAGAGCTTTTGTTTTCCCTGATTCTTTATCCAATGGAAAACCTACTTTGGTTTCTTAATGGCCAAACATTAGATAAAGATAATACTTGCAAACAAATGAGGGTAGTACAGGTCATCAGTGAACTGAAAGGAGGCTTAGGTGTGCCTGTGGGAGGCGTGGCCTGTGGGCTTACTGCCCTCACTGCTGCCAGGGAGGCCCAGAGGCGATTATGTTTTGTGGAGTCCAGCAAGTGATACTCTGTACAGTCTCTTTATCCAACCGTACTTCCTTTATTTCAGGTGTGTAATTTTGCATAATCATCTCTGATGTAACTAGAGTTAACCTCAGTGCTCAAGCAGTTCTTTGCCCCATTTTCCAAAGCACTCAGATGCACCCTTTTGAGTACCTTCAGATCCCCTTTCTCCTCTGATTGCCAGAAACAAGTTCATGATTAAGTGAAATGTGCATGTGTTTGCCTCACCATCATTTCCTTCCTTCTCCCGGGGCTAGATCACTACCGGTTACAACCTGGAAGATGACCGCTGTGAGTGTGTGGCTCTGCAGGATTTCCGGGCTGGAGAGCAGGTGGGTCTCGTGGCATCGCACAAAATGTGAACCAGCCATTGGGCACTAAGTTAACACTGTGTTGGTAGTCTTCAAAAGGAACTTAACTTAGGAAAAAAAAATGTGGAATTCACGTTGAGGATTGTTTTTCTGGAACGCATCTTGAGACCTGAACCCGTAGTACACATGTTCACTTGTGCTTCACTCACTTGTTGTGCTTTGCATTGTGCTTTGGGTCCACAGAGAAAAGTATTTAAACACAGTTATTGGCACAATTGGCCTAATATTTGTAAATATTTATAACACTGTTAACTAAAAATAAAGTGTGTTATGACACTAAAACAATTTTTAGAATTTCATAAACTGTGTTGCCTTTATTTTTTCTACTGATTAGAACCTTCTTTAATAAGAGTATTTAAGGGGCAAAAGCAAGGGAATCTGTTGTCTTACACTTTCACTTTAATCTCAGATTTTTTAATCTAGTAGTTTGGGTGGGAGGAGGGGTAAGCCTTTGGGTGAGTTTGAAAATATGTGTCTATAAATTCCCACATTCTATCAGTCTACACCCAAGCAGACAGTACAGACATGGAACTCACATCCGTAACTGACATTCCAGTTGAGACAAAATGAAAAATATTTGTCTAGCAAAGTACTGATCTGTTCCTTCTTTAGAAAAGTTTATAAACCCACCTGCTAGGTGCAGGATTAATTGCCACAGGATCTAGAAATAAGTTTCTGACAGATACTGCTTTACAGTTCTAGAAAAGACCCTGCTGTAGTAAAAGGATGGGAAGAACTTGGTGAATTTTAAAATGCAGTCTTCCAGAAATAGCCTTGCTGTCCTTTGAAAGAAGAGAATTATAATAGAGGCCTGGTGACCCCAGGCCCCTGGGGTCCTTTGAGTAGTAGTAAGGCCTTTGGTGGTGCTTTCTCCTGGTCTCGCCTCTCCACGCGGTGGTGGAAGTGGGTGCTTGGTCTCAGACGGTTTGGGAAGTTGGGAAAATTGCACGGCGTCACCCTTGCAACCTGTGCCAAACAGGTGTATCAATACTTTCAGCTATTTCGTGTCATTAATGTAAAGTAGCATTAAATATATGAGCACTAAGCCTTTGCCCTGCCCTGTGTTAAGAATACACGCCAAGTTTGTCTAATGCCCTTTTCTTTTTTCTTTACTGCATCTCAGATTTACATTTTTTATGGCACTCGATCCAATGCAGAGTTTGTGATCCACAGTGGTTTTTTCTTTGACAATAACTCACACGACAGAGTGAAAATAAAGCTTGGAGTGAGTAAAAGTGACAGACTCTACGCCATGAAGGCCGAGGTCTTGGCTCGTGCCGGCATCCCCACGTACGTAGAAAAACATCGGTTGGCCCTTTCCTGCAGTGCTTGAACTATTTCCAGTTGCATAGTGTTTAATTGGTGTGTTAATAAAACTTCTCTCCAGTAGTTTGTCTTAATCCGTTTATCCCTGTGGCACAGCAAATTTAAGCCATGGCGACGCTCGGTGACTTACCAGCGTTTTCAGATAAACATAATTGTGTCGTTGGGCGCATTCACAGTCAGTTCTGAGGGATATGGCCTGAAATCCTCATTAAGTTAAATAAGTACTTTCGTATCATTCATGTCTTTCACCTTGAAAAGGTTAATGGCCTGGATCAATTTGTTTCATTTAATTCTTTGCTACCATTAGTTTCTGTAATGAAGTCGTGATCCTCAGTGATTTCAAAAATTTCTAGTTAAAATCCTTAAGATTTTCTTGCATTTGAGGCATAAAATGATAAAGAAGACAGGAATTATGATTCATTAGTTCTCCAGGGAATGGAGGAACCATTCTTAATGAAAATGGATTATCCAGACCTTTTTTTATTGAACTTGTCAATATTTGATTAATGATTTAAAGTGTGAACTCAACATAAATTATTGTTAACACTTTTAAAAAACTATGTGTATGTTTAATGTTTTGAATGTGTTGTGTGCAACCTGAGATTACAGCTGTCAGGCTCTCGGAAAAGCTGGCGAGGATGGACTCCAGTTCTGGATGTCCACTTCCACGCGCCCCAGCCTGTGGCCTTTTGCAAGGGCTGAAAATCATGCTCACAGTTCAGATGAGGAGCTGGAATCTTCCAGCTCGGCTCTCTTTGAGGACAACCACACGTGCTGTAGACTGTAGGGATCTCACTTTGGAGCAGGTGGGTAACCGCAGCAGGGTGACTGATGCTGCTTTCTGCTTTTGTCAGTTCCAGCGTTTTTGCGTTGCATTTTACGGAGCCGCCCATCTCTGCTCAGCTTTTGGCTTTTCTCCGAGTATTCTGCATGACTGAAGGTACGTCATTTCAGGAAAAAAGAGATGTTGACTTTTTTATTTTTAAATCATGGAAGTGTAAAGCATAGGGGTTCGGATTATAGGTAAAGTGGATTAAAACTACAGTACTTTTGGGAAGAGACAAGATGGCAATACTGGAGAAAGAAGAAATTGATTAGTTTTACCCTAGAAATGTTTTATTAAATCCTCAATGTGTTGTCAATATTAATTTGTAATACGCAAATAATTCTCAACTGCATTTGAAGAAAACTTAAAGCATCTTGGATCAGGTAAACATATCAAAATTCTACATTTGTAGCCTGACAGAGCCTCATTTCACTCACAGGGCACTAGTCTTTTTCACTTAGATAGAGCAGTTCAGGATCAGTTGATCCTGTGATGTTGTGTAGTCAGCTGTGGCATACGTGGACCGTAGGACTTTATTTGTTAACCTACTCTGCATTCTAAATCTGAAATTGCCAGCAAGCATTTTAATGCCAAGCATCCTGTTAGAGTAAATAACATTGCAAACAGAATCTGTGTAGAACACAGAATGTTCCTGGCTACAGCCTCTTATTTTAGGCCCAGAAAGAGTTAAGTGAAAGAGTTAAGTGTATGTATTGAGCATCTACTTTTGCATTTGCTCAAAACAAGTCATTTGGGGTTTCTTATACTGACGCTTGACCTCTCATGGTTGTGTTTTTATTTTTCATACTAAGATGTATCTTACAAATTTCCTGGTCCTGAGGTTTCATTTTTAAGTGTGTGTGTGTGTGTGTGTGTGTGTGTGTGTGTGTGTGTGTGTGTTGCTGTTGTAAACTGCCTTAAATCCTGTGCAGAACAGACTGAGAGTAGGAATGAGTAAATGAGTGTTTGACTGAGTGAACAGACAAAAAAGTGTTCTGGGTGGAAGCTGCCCAAGCACTTCCTTGGTCGGAGGAAGCAGTCGTGGCTCATGCAGGGGAAGCTGCTGTGCTCAGCGGTCACTGGCTTTGGTTTTAATGTCTGGATCCAGGGAGCAGTGCTACACAAGTCGAGGGCTTGACGTCACGCTGGAGGCAGAAAAAACCTAGTTCCAAAACAGAGAGAGGCAGTTCACCAACTGCAGAACCCAAACTGAGATACAGTCATTGTTCCTTATAAGCAACCCTATCGCCTAGATTTACAGTTATTCAAGTGGGAGTTTTGGTGCTTTTTGTACTTTGGTAATGGTTCATCAATTCAATTTAATGAACACGAGTTAAGGAGTTAACTGTGAGCTTTTCTTGCTTATGTGTGGATACAGAATTAAATGTTGCAGTTCATATACTCAAGGAATTTATAATTAAGAGAGGTGATGGTGATGATATTCCTAGAATTTGTGAAGCATTCACTGTGTGCCAGGTATGATGCTAAATGTGGTACATGCTTAATTTTAATCCCATCAGCCTTGATTGGTAAGTGTTCCCATTTTACTGATGTAGAGATTCCACTTCAAAGAGGATAAGTATTAGCTGGGCGTGGTAGCACAAGCCTCTAGTCCCAGCTACTCGGGAGGCTGAGGTAGGAGGATTGTTTGAGCCTGGGAGGTAAAGGCTGAGTAAGACCTGCCTGGGGGGAAAAAAGAGAATGAAGTTGGCTGAATGCCATGGCTCATGGCTGTAATCCCAGCACTCTGGGAAGTGGGAGGATTGATTGAGCCTGGGACCTTGAGGCTACAGTGAGCCGTGATCTTGCCACTGCACCCCAGCCTGGGTAACAGAGCAAGACCCTGTCTAAAAACAAACAAACCAAAAACCCAGAGGATAAGTAACTTGGCCAAGGTTGCTCAGTAAGCAAGTAATGACCCTGACTTAGAACCCAGCTCTGTTAACTCCAGAGCCCATGCACAGGACATCCCACGTTGCTCCTACTGGTTCAAGAATAACATAGTACATGGAAAAAAGTGTTAGTACTCTAGGGGTCTGGAGGAAAGACATTTGAGTGAAACCCTGGAGCTCAGTGATGGTTTGGACATGGTTGAGCAGGAGGTGAGGGGTGTGGCTGAAGACCTTTAGCAGAGGGAGGAGCTTGAGCAGGAGCCAGGGAGAGGGTGGAGGGCACTGGGCTCTTTACTCTCTGGAGTGAGCAATACAACATGGTGGCCAGAATGAGGGGCAGGGATAATTTGCAGGCCCTGTGTGCTGGAGGCAAGCTCAGGAGGGTTCTTGCTGCAGGAGCTCCCGGTCAGCTCCTGCTCTCCAGGCAGGCCACATGCTACATTGTCTTACTCCCCCTTTTGTAGGCTTTATTTCTCCAGGAATGTGAAATGAGTCCAGTTTCACTTTTAAAAAATGAGCGGAGAGAAAGCTCTGCCGCACACCTGCAGCTTCCATCGTTGCAGAGTGCAACTTGGACAGATTGAGAGAGGAGATGAAGGAAGGAAACTAACCTTCATATTGGGGGCCTTTGAAAAGAACTTTCAACCACTAAGAAAGCTTTAAAAAAGCCAGAACTTCCGTGTTGTATACAAAGAATATAAAATGAAGACTCAAAACTAAAAATCCTGAATTTCATCATGATCTTTACTAACAAATACAAGTTAATAAACTTCTTTTTTGAACATTAGATAGCCTGTTTTCTTAAAACTGCTGGAATCCTTTTAGGTCTGTTGATTCTCTTTAGTTTCTCTCTAGTCGTAGACAATTTGTCATGTCAAGACAATTGCTGGATCTTTGAATTACTCTAACTAATACTAATAAAAGTTTGGTTTGCTGGCAGCAGTTCTTCAGTTTGAATTGTAAATAGTGACAGCTGTGAGGCATTTTGCTCTGAAAGAGACACTGTCTCCTAATCGCATAAGAAGCATGGGTCTGTTTCTTGAGCATGAATAGGATCGGCTTGTTTTGGTTTTGGAGATAATGTGCCTGGAGATAAAATGCTAAGAGCAGTTGCTGAATTCTTTCCTCCTCTTAAATATATTTGGAGATAATTGAGATGTTCACTTGTGTGTATTTGTAATTCCTATGTAAATTCCTGACAAGTGCGAGAGATGGGCATATTTTTCATTAACTAAGATTTTTTTTTTTTTTTTTTTTTTTGAGACAGGGTCTCGCTCGGTTTCCCAGGCTGGAGTGCAGTGCTCACTGCAGTCACCACCTCCTGGGTTAGAGGCATCCACCACCTCAGCCTCTTGAGTAGCTGGGACTACAGGCGTGCGCCACCACACCTGGCTCATTTTTGTAGTTTTTGTAGAGATGGGGTTTCGCCACATTGCCCAGGTTGGTCTCAAACGCCTGGGCTCAAGTGATCCACCTGCCTTGGCTTCCCGAAGTGCTGGGATTACAGGCGTGAGCCACCGCGCCCGGCCCATTAACCCAGATTTTCATAGTGCTCCTGATGGTAGCACTGTTTGATTGAGGCTCTTGTTTCTTTCAGTTTGTGGCTTGTTACAAAAATGGCTTAAATAGCTTGGTCAGGTCACCTACGAGAATAAGTGCCAATCATATTTACAGTTATGGGCTCACAGGATTGTTGTGGCTCTTGTTCCTTTCACTGTTTACATTGTTCACCTAAATGTCCTTTTTGACTGGGTTGATGTGACTGAGCTTATGGCTAGCAAAAAGGGTATTGTCAAAATAGGGAGTCCATGGCTGTCGACTGTCTTTAAAAAGTATCTTGTGAAACTGTCTAAAGGCTCTCAGTGTCCCTCATAGAAACAGTGAAAAATGGAGTGCTACCAAGGCTTGATCTGGATTCCAAATGAAGAAGGTCTGACCTGGTGTTGCTCCCCAAAACTTAGCTCTGCTCTACTTTGGGGAATCTAGGAGTGTCCTGGCTCATTGCACAGGGACAGCTTTTATTGTGGGAAAATGACATTGTTGGAAACAATATTTTCTAAGGTGGATTGCTTGTTCAAATGAGAAGGAGTGCTGTGTTTTCCTCCTAGCATTGCCATTTGTGTTTCTTGTAGAAGAACTGAAAGACCACTTACTGGGAGACAGCGCTATTGATAGAATCTTCACCTTGGGGAACTCGGAATTTCCTGTTAGCTGGGACAACGAGGTCAAACTTTGGACGTTTCTTGAAGATAGAGCCTCACTTCTTTTAAAAACATACAAAACAACTATTGAGGTAATTAGACTAAATTAATGAGGATTTGAACTTTGTTGTGTTGTTAAGATGTTTAATGAGACTTGGTGCGGTGGCTCATGCCTGTAATCCCAGCACTTTGGGAGGCTGAGGAGGGCAGATCACGAGGTCAGAAATTCAAGACAGGCCTGGCCAACTTGGTGAAACCCTATCCCTACTAAAAATACAAAAATTAGCTGGGCGTGGTCTGTAATCCCAGCTACTCAGGAGGCTGAGGCAGCAGAATCGCTTGAACCCAGGAGGCGGAGGTTGCAGTGAGCCGAGATCTCGCCACTGCATTCCAGCCTGGGTGACAGAGCAAGACTCGTCTCAAAAAAAAAAAGAGATGTTTAATGAGAGATTTCTTGTTAATTCTAAACTACTGTAATAGTTTAGCAAAATGATTGCATTTGAAATTTTCCATTTGTTTAACAAAAAAAATCATATTTAGGCATTGTTTATTAGAAGATATATTTTTTAAAGTATTTAATACTTTTTTAATAATTTCTAATTCACATGATTTCACAAACGTTTTCATTTGTGCTTTTTAAGTTCACTGTTGAGTCACTAACTTCAAATACATCTTTCTCATTCATTCGTTCCTTCACTGTTGCCATTCACCCACGTGCTGCCTTGGGGCTACATCAGTGCCCAAGATGGACAGGATGAGTTTTAAATCAGTGAAGTTCCCTGACAGATGGGGTAGCACTGTTTGATTTAGGCTCTTCTTTCTGGTTTTGTAACAGTTTCATTGAGATATAATTTACATACAGTAAAAGGCACACTTCTGAAGCATGCATTTTGATGTGAGTGTCTGGTCATGTGACCACCTGCCCAGTCAAGTGTTAGAACCTCCTGTCACCCCAAAAAATTCCCTCATGTCCCCAGCCACAGCCATGGTGGCCTCTGTCTCTATAGTTTTGCTGATTTAGACTTCTTGTAATTAATTTTGCTCTTTTTTGTTTTCCAGGAAGATAAATCCGTCTTGAAAAACCAGGATCTTTCTGTTCGCGCAAAAATGGCCATCAAATTGCGCTTAGGTGAGAAAGAGATTTTGGAAAAAGCAGTGAAGAGTGCAGCTGTCAACCGGGAATTCTACCGCCAGCAGATGGAGGAAAAGGCTCCGCTTCCCAAATATGAAGAGAGTAACCTTGGGCTGTTGGAGAGCAGCGTGGGGGACTCGAGGCTCCCCCTGGTCTTGAGAAACCTCGAGGAGGAGGCTGGAGTGCAGGATGCTTTGAACATCAGAGAGGCCATCAGCAAAGCACAGGCCACAGAAAACGGGCTTGTAAACGGTGAAAACTCTGTCCCTAATGGGACCAGGTCTGAAAATGAAAATCTCAATCAAGAAGAAAGTAAAAGAGCAGTTGAAGACGCCAAAGGATCTTCTTCAGACAGCACTGCTGAAGTTAAGGAGTAGCTCGAGGTGAAGCTGGATGGGGGATCCAGTGGAGCAGGAGTTGACGGACGGTCCGTTCACATCGCTGTGTTTCCTTGTTAACATTTTTCTTTCTGCAGAGAGGAAGATATGTTTTTGCTGCTTTATATAAAAATGGTTTTTTTAAGTTATTTTAAAAATCTAGCTTCCCTTTTTGATTAAGATTGCCATCTTGCTTTTAGGCAAAACAAACCAGTTAACAAACAGCCACAAGAAAGGGGGAAGAGGTGCCTGTGGGAGATTTTGCAGACCTGTTGTGAGCGTAGGTATTTTCTTCCTGGGGAAGAATTCAGTTCCTGTCTCAGCTGTGCTTTTGTGGGCCTGTCATCTTGACGACCAGAATGAAAGCTTGCTCTGCCTCCTGCCAGCCAGAGCTGGTGGTGGGACTCGGGGATTCAGCGTGAAGGTGGGGAAGCTGCACAGCAGAAAACAGAATGGAAGTTGGGAAACTTTAGAGTCTGGGCAAAATGTTTGGTTTTTCTCCTTAAAAAAAAAAACACCCCATTACCAAAAGAAAAGGTAAGGTGGCAACCTTATTTTTAATAGTTTGAAATGTTGATGATAATCCTAATTATATAAATATATATATATAAAAACACACATATATATATCTAGTGATTTCTAAAGATTTGTTTACTTTTGTGTTTTGTTTTACTGTACTAAGAACTTGTCCTTTCTCCTTGAATCAAAGTAGGACATGCATCATCCTCCTAATTTTAAATGTTGGCTCTGATTTTAAAGTGGTGCATTTGATTCCAGCCTTGGTAATGGAGAGTTTGCAAACACACCGCGGCCCACAGCTTCACGTGGTGGTGTGCAGTGTGAGGCAGCTCCCTGGCTTTCCTGGTTTTCACAACAAGCTAGAGATTTTCAAAGCTACACTTTTGAGTAAAAACCCTTATTAAAAGAAAAAACATGATTAATATTTTTGTCTATTCCTTTTTTTGGAGTGGGACAGGCCCTTTGAGTTTAGCTTTTACACAGACCATCTTATTGCCCAAGCATTGTTTGAACTTTGACCTCATGCCCTGGGCTGTGCTAACCTGGGGGCTACTGAGGCACAGCTGTGGGGCCGGAGGCCTGCAGGAGCCCCCCTCATCAGCCTGCCCATCTGCGCAGGCAGCAGGAACATAAGAAAAGGAATACTTAGAATTTAGGGGAAGTGAAAGGTTGGGACCATGTCCTTGGGGTGGGAGAGTGATCTGTCTCCAGAAAGCCACCAGTTTTCAGGTTTAGTGATACCAGTTTTCCTTCACCACAAATTTTCACATTGTCTCTGATGTCCTAAGTACACCGCTGATTTTGAAAATGTGAATTATTCCCCCAGCTGTTTGATAAATGCTGCTGCAACACAGGTCATCTTAAGGATGCTCTGGGAGTTTCTCTTGGGGGAAGACGTCGTTCTGCAGATCAATTGCCTAACCCCCCTGACAGCTGAGATAAATGTAACTCTTTGAGGCGCTGCCCGCATTGCTCAGCAGGTTAGTTTACCTGCTGGACTGGGTGCTGGAGGCAAGCTTCATGTCTGTGTGAGACTGGGACATTTCCTGGCCTTGACACCTGTACCTTTCCTCGGTTGTTGATGTGTACCAGGAGGAAGCATGTGATCGCCACCTGTCGTATCATCCTTACACCTGAGATACCTTACCAAAAATATTAAATAGTCTGTAAAGCTTAGTGTTAATTTCTAAAAGGCAATATAGCATTGTAGTACTTGAGGTTTCTACTCTAGAAGCCCCAGAGCCTTCTAGAACTTTGATGACCAATTTGTCCATAGAATTATCTTCTTATAGGATTAAAAGTTTTCAAGCCTAATAATAAATATTTTTTGAAAACATATATACAATTCAAACATAAAATAACATAATGAGACAGCTGGGTTTTCAAACTATTCCCCGGCGAAGTTCGAGTTCCCGTGGAGCTGGGATAGCGCCAGACTGGAGTCGGGATCCCAAGCTCCTGTTCCAGCGCCACCTTCAATGGGTGTTGTGACTTTGGTTCCTGGCACCCAGTTTCTTCATTTACTTGTGAAAAGAATGGTACAAAATTGTCCAAAGTCCCTGCTTAAAAATTTAGCAACTGTTTTTCTGTCATTTCTCCATAGACAGACTTGGTTGTTAAGGTTATTGGATCAAAAAGAGATGAAGTCTGCTTCCAGTTGAGAACAGCCTCTGCATGACATAAAAATGGCGCCCACAAGAACAGAACTGTTTTGATGTCAGAAGACAGTATCTATTGAACAGCATTACTTTCCTGAGTTGGGTAGGATTGCCCTAAAATGACTCGCAAAGGCAGGCGAGACGCAGCACACATCAGTCATCCCTGTGGCCCCACTGCGGTTCGGCAGCTCTAGTGCTGCCTGCGCAGACACTTGGAGCTACAACTTAAGCATTTGAAAATTGAGGAAAAGTGATTAAATTGGCATTGAAGAACCCTCATTGCCATCTGTCATGAAAATAGACCTTTCTCTCAAATCATTTTAAAGTTTGCTTTCTTCTGAATGCTCTTGGATAAGAGGCTGTTGAGGCTAGTTACTGGAAACATGCCAGGCTCTGCTTCTGTTTCATTAGCTCTATGTGTTATTTGTGTAAATAGTTAGCAATTAGATTTCATCGGTCTAGAAAAACCTCCCTGTTTTTCATGTAAACTGGCAATTGATAGGTGGTTTTTCCCCAGTAGTTTCTAGAATAGACTCACTAAGAGGTGTATGTCATTTTTTTTTTTTTTTGAGAGATAGGGTAAGACATTAAAAATAGTCCCAGGTTCCCAATATACAGGGTTATGCTAAATTAAACCTCCACTTAAAAATGAGGGAATCAATTTTCTGTAAATCATCAGTTATATTTTCTTTTCTTTTCTTTTTTTTTAAGACAGAGTCTCACTCTGTCACCCAGGCTGAAGTGCAGTGGCACCGTGTCGGCTCACTGCAACCTTTGTCTCCTGGGTTCAAGCAGTTCTCCTGCCTCAGCCTCCCCAGTAGCTGCGATTACAGGTGCCCACTACCACGCCCGGCCAATTTTTGTATTTTTTAGTAGAGACGGGGTTTCACCATGTTGGCCAGACTGGTCTCGATCTCCCGACCTCAGGTGATCCGCCTGCCTCTGCCTCCCAAAGTGCTGGGAATACAGGTGTGAGCCACCGCACCCAGCCACCAGTTATATTTTCTTGGTGATTAGGACATACATTGTAGGAGCAAAAGAATAAAGCCAGTCCAAAGAAAGTGCATGTGACTCGAGCTCAGAACCGAAATGGCACTGACTGTAAAGGAAATAGGGAATGATAGTGGTGGCTGGTTTGGGGCTACTTTGTGGAGAGCCCAGATGTGACAGCGTTGATGGTAACCCTAGCTGCAGTGAGCAGCTGCTTGTGCACCGTGCTCGTGTTGTTATTGATCTGGCAAAACAAATGCGTGTGATGTGGGAAAGCTGCTAACCTGACCCAGGAATTTGACTCATTTTTATTTAAATGTCAATTTGAGGCAGGTGTAGGGTAGGATCCAGTAATGTCATTAAGGGTCACCCTACTATTTTAATCAGCAGCCCCTTATCTAATGTATTCCTAAAATTCTGTGTGTAAATTGAATTTGAATAACTCGAATTGTATTTAAATGCACTGGCAAATTTGTTATTTAAATGAAGCTGCCCTGCTGGTCCTGGGTGTGCTTGGGCTGAAGAGAGGAAGTCTTAGCAGGGACGTGATCTTCCTGTCTTCACAGATTTGAAGAGCTGTCTGCTGAAGGAGGGGTGAGACTCATTCTGGGTCTGCAAAAGGCACAGCTAGGGCCAGGGGTTGGGTGGCAGAATTCAGCCAGGGAAGGGAGCACTCCCTGACACCTGCTGTGAGAGGGCACATGTCTGCTGCTCCGGAGGTGAGGCAGCCACTGGGGTGTCTGGACCACTCAGACCTGGTTCCAGGCGTGGGATCCTGGGCCAATTAGGAGCTTCCGTCACCTCCTTCAAGGAGCCTCACGCTCTCCACCTCAGTAGTGCTGGTGGGTGTGTTGAAAAACTGGGTGCTGCACCTGCACATGTTAAACAGCCAGTGAATGCTTGTGATGACCATCTTCTAAGCCAGAGCCACTCCCAGGAGGCAGGAGATGTTCCTGGGACTGGGGATGGCAAAATCATTCATGCTGTGCCAGCAAGCAGTGTGCGTCATCTGTCCATTGGTTTGGGAACCGCAGCCCTGGACCTAGCAACAGTTGCATTCTTAGTGGAACACAGATTTTGTGGGTAATTCAGAGACTCAAGAAGCCCTGCCCTCGAGGCACCGAGGCAGACTTCTGAACAGTGGGCGTGGCAGAGCGTGCCAGGCTGCCTGAGCGGGTGGACACATGCTTTGGCGCTGGAGATGGTGGCATGTGGCTGGGCTTAGGGCTCCGTTGGTGAGATAATGGAGGTGGGGTGAGCCCTTGAGGGTAAGGAGGGAGGCAGGGAAGAGCCAGCCATGCACAGGAGGGGCTGAGAAGTTCAGGCTTCTAGGGGGCAGTCCTGTGAAGATGCTGGTTACTGGTTCCTGACCGCCGTGCTGGCACCCGGCTGCCTGCAGGGAGAGCATGCGTGCAGTTGTGCAGATCTCATAATGGATGGACTTCAGGAGGGCCCCTCCTGGTGATTGCCACTCCCTTCACAGATGCCACCCTTGGTAGATCCCTTAGAAACAAGGTGAAAGGGTTGGGGAGCCCCCATGTGTGGACTCAGGAGCAGTTTATGGAGTTGGGAATCCTAACTCAGGTCATCACACCACCGTCCATCAGCTCTTGGTCTTTATTTAAACAGCCTTGTGATACCCTCTCACTTCTGGGCAGCTTTTCTTGGCCCAAATGCAGGTGTCTCTGTGCATGCACATGTGTGTCACCTATTTCTATATAAACCTACTTTGTATATATGAGCACATACATACACACATATGAATACATATATACGTGTGTATATAGAAAACTTTCCCCAAACTCATATTCTTCCCCTTTGGGCAACAGAGAAGCTCCTCAACATGGGTCAGGTGAAACTTGACATGAAAATGAACTTGGAAATGCTGGTGCTGGTGAGGCCCTGTGTGGCCCTGCCTGGCTGTTTGAATTTCTGTAGTCTTGTACAGCACCTGATGCAGAGTGCGGGCTCTGGGGAGGCTTCCAGACTGACTGAACAATCACGATCAAGTGGGAGGCCCCCATACCTCTGAAGTCCCAGGGTGGCGTTAAAATCACACTCCTTTCTTCTCTTTCCATTTCCCCACCCTCCTCTCCTTGCTTTCTGTTTCTGTGGCTTGTACCTGACTCCTCAAGAGTGTTCTGGTAGAAAAGAATCAAGTTGTGGCTTGAACCTCAAACATCCTTCTCCATCTTAATGAGGTTCCGGAGGAGCTCCTTGTAGGATCCCAGAGTCAGCTTCAAGTCCTAGGAAGGCACCTGGAGGACGCGTGAGGGCGGGCTTCCCCTGCCAGCTGTGCCCCTTTCTGCAGGGTGTGCAGAGCTTCCCACCCTCACACTTCACCCGTCATTCGTGCAAAACTTACTCTTCAAGAAGGAACCAATGAGCAGATTCCCACCTGAGTGTCTAGTCCGTGAAGAATGTTTGCACTTTAGCCCATACACAAAATTTTAGCCCAGAGAAGCGGCTCATCCCAAACATGGGCTTTGAAATCTGCAGAACCTAAAATATAATCCTGACCCCCTACCTTCCCCCACCGTCTGTGACCCACAGCAAGTTTCTTGATGCGCAGGGTCTTGATTTTCTCATATGCAAAATGGAATAACCCCAGGAGGTTACTGCAATAGTAGATGTAAATCTGTCACAGTGCCTGGGACACAGTAGCTCTCTGGTGGTTGGTTCCCACTGTGACTGGCTGAGCGATGTCAGTCAGCCTGAGATCTGGACTAATGGCTGACTGGAGGCACATTCTGAGTTGTGGGGGTTTCGGTGGGTGGTGAAATACTCAGCCGTGTGGCTTCAACATGTGGACCTCCCGTCTGTACCCCACTGTCACATTCTCTGTGCCTTTCCCAGACTTGGCACATATCTCAAACTGATAATATTTGGTGACTGACTTTATGCATACGTATATATATTTCAGTATGAGCTACCATCCAACAAGCACCTGTGAATTTCTTGGCTTTAAGTTTTCAAGCAACTCAAACCCTCCCCTAAATGCAGCTGCAAATGACAACTTACTGAACAGCAAGAGATGGCAGTTATGATTGTGTGCCACCCCACCCAGCCTAGTTTTGGAAATAATACCCTAGCTGGCACCAGGAAATAATACTCTAGCCCTGGAATATGTTGTCAGGTGAATCCTGAAATGCATCTAGAAAAACAGTTCTTGCTTTCTCATACAAAAATTAAAACGTTTGTTTTATTTTGGTCATCGACAATTGTCAAAATAACTAGCCTTGGGCTAATGTTATCTAATGTAAGTGTTGACACCATTAAGACTGCAGTATAATTAGTCATGAAATGTAGTCATAACACTCCTTGGATTTTAAAAGGACCAGAATGGGTGTTTTTGAAAAGTTGTATCGGGGAAAAAAGGAAAATGGAATTGAATTTCCTGCCCCACGCTTGCGTGATGAGTATCAGCCTAGATCAGACTCAGGGTGGTGAATAACCACCTTCCCTTCTTACAGCCCTGCTCTTAAAAAGCAGGTGCCATGACAGAAACCCCGACAAACTGCAGGCTGTCACCAAGGTGGTGCTTTACATAAAAGCGGGTTTCAGTGTTATTTTTGCAAGACTTGAGCCCTGAGTGGACACTGAGCGTGGAGCAGCCTGGTTTTGTACACTTCTGCCACATATTGAGATGCCGTGGGAGCCGGTGACTCACGCGCCGCCGACGTTCACAAAAGCTCCCGGCTGGGAGCAGAGCATTGAAGGGAAGGGTCTGGCTGCTTGGCGTAAGTTAACCAGGTTGAGTACTGAGCGTCTTAAAAGCCAAGCCACGTTTGCCTTTCAGCTTTTACTTTGTGGTGACAAAAGAGGTCTCTTTCTTCAGGGGCTCGCTCAGCGCTGCCGCATCTGAAGATGCCTGGGAGGAGGGTGAGGGGTGAAAAGGGCATGCTAAGGCAGGATGGGACGCGCGGCCTCACCAGCTTAACTCAGTGTTCTCTGAGGCACAGAATACCGGAGATCTGAGACCCCCGAGGTGCGAGTCCTCCCCTCAGGGATCTAAGCAGGTGGTGGGCTGCTGCTCTCTCCTGTCCACAGCTGGTGGGGGGCGGAAGCCCTCTTCCACAGGTGACAAGTGTGGGTCCAGCCGCCATGTTTAGCCAGTGGGAAGATGAGACACAGATTCTAATGGTCTTGTCCGTGTTTTCTCCCCCAAAACACTTTGAGTTAGTGATGACATCCACTGATTCACCCAGCACTTATCTGAGCATCTCATATATGCTGGGCACCACGCTAGGCTCTGGGGCTAAATGACACAGGGTGCTTGTCGGCAAGGAGCTTGTGGAGGAACAGGATGGCCTTCTAGGGTGAGCTGTGCCCAAGCTACCTCCTAATGCATGCTCCACTTTCCTAATCTTAATGGGAAATAGGCTGGATGGGCTTTTAATTTCCACGTTATACAAAATTGTGGATTACCTGTATGTTCTCTCTTAGTCTGACTGACTTTTTTCCCCTCATAGGGGGTTCATTTCTATGACCAAACAACAGAGAAGTTGAGTGTCTGACTTCCCCCCGCCCACCCCACAATGTGAGTGCTCGAACGCTTGCGTCGGGAAACTAGGATCACCTTCGTGTTTGTAGGTACTACATTTCCTGTTTTCTAACATTCTGGGATCTCCCAAATGAGTGATGCAGTTACAAGAGGGGACCTAGGCATCATAGCTTTGGGGTGACCCATGAGTGACAGTGAAGTCCCCGTTTCCTTTGCTGAAACTGAAGCCTGTTGTGAGTCTGGTGTACGGAGCTAGTCCCGCTTCCTAGTACTGGTTTTCAAACACCTATTTTTAAAGTGATGACATTTTAAAAACCACCTCTTATTCCCATTTGGGGTTCAGCTGACTGTCAGCAGTAACGAGAAAAATCACACCAGCCACACGTACTTCAGTATATCTTAAATGGGCAGTTCACAAGGCAATTGTAGGATCCATATTTGTTCATGGGCCACACCTGAGTGGAGAATCTTATGTTTCTGTTTCATTCCTGTGACTAGTTTTGTTTACTGCCCCAACTGCCTGTGGCCAAAGCAGCTAGGATCTCTGTCCGTGAACATTTTAATGATTAGAAATCCAAATGAACAAAATATACCTCCCTACAACAAACAAAATGACTCCCATAGGCATCAAATAATCCTCTAGGCTATCTCTAAGGAAGCCAGGATTTCCAGCAGCAATTAAATGGCATGATTGGATGCAGGGAAAATTTTATAATTGCTCACAGGCAGCAATTTATTAGGATAGATGTTACCTATGACATGTGTCAAAAAGGTCAAAGTTTATACTTTCTTGGACATTAACCTAATCTTCGAAACTCTAAAAGTTACACTTTTTGGTCATTAATTTTTTTTTTACAAGCAGAGATTTTGACAATTAACCCAGTTAATAAAGGTCAAATTTCAATTTTTTTCCAATTTCTGGAGCATTTAAATTATTCCTTTTTGAAAATGGGAAGATAGAGGATGATAAATAGTTATTAAATGAGTACAAGGATGTAGTTCTGCTGTCAGGGTGATGATTATAAAACAGCTGATACTGGAAGAATAGAATTGCTGTGTATCTGATTGGAAGGAAAGTAGATTACAAGCAGAGGAAATAGAAAAATTAAGCCCAAATAATGTGTGCAGTTAGTAGGATAATGTGGGTATATGCGCTTGTTAAATCATCTCAGGATTCTAGTCATTCAATTATGTAGACTTCAGGCTTCAACTATTGAATCTGCACTTTTTAAAATAAGTAATTTCTGCAAACTTGCAACAAAGTACAACTTGGGTTAACAACCATTTGCCGCCCACCAGGCTGCATCCCTCAAATGAGTCTAAAGAGGGGCAAACAACAGTCAGTGCAGCCAAAGTCCGCTGGTAGGGAGGTCGGGGCGCACTGGACCGCCCTTCCTCCACCCCACAGCCAGCACAGCCCCTAGACGGCCAGGGCAGCTGTGTGGGTGAGGAAGGAGGTTTTAGAACTTGTGGCAAATGGCAGAGAAAGTCTACAGAGCCTTCCTCCGCCACTCCAGCAAGACAAACCAAACTTCCCTGTCCGCCCTGGTCAAAACCAAATGACCCACATGCCCTCCCTTTATCTCCGGGGAGCGCCCCTGGGAATCCCCATATCCCTGCTCCGCTGGCGCCCCCTGGTGGCAGTGCCGCCCGCCGGGTGCCGCCCAGGGAGCTCTAAGTAGAGGCCTTGGGTCCCACTCCACTGAGCAGGTACCTTCCTAGACCTGGCCAGAAACTTGAGACAAGAGGTGGCTTTTTGTTTTTTGAGACAGGGTCTCACTGTGTTGCCCAGGCTGAGTGCAGTGGTGTGATCGTGGCTCACTGCAGCCTCGACCTTCCAGGTTCAGGTGAGCCTCCCACCTTAGCCTCCTGAGTAGCTGGAACTACAGGCGTGCACCACCATGCCCAGCTAATTTATTTATTTATTTTTAATATTTATTTATTTATTTTTTGTAGAGACATGATCTCGTTATGTTGCTGGCCTCCACCTCACAAAGTGCTGGGATTACAGGTGTGAGCTACCATGCCCGGCCAAGAGCTGGTTCTTTGTTTGCATTGGGTGCATTTGGGATTTCTTGCTGCTGTTTATTGCATAAATAAAGGCTCCTCGGTATAGATGTGCTCCATGTTAAATAACCAATATATAAAACAAGCTTGCGCTGCATCTGTATCCAACAAGCACGAGGAGCCAGCACCTGCCTCCTCTGCCCCTGGCCTCTGGTCCAGCCCGGTTCTCTGTGTTTAAACTCAGCGGTGATGCCCCACGTCGCTGTGCAGTATAGTGCCCTTGCTGCACTGATTTTCTTTCGCAGGTGACATTCGAGGCCCTGTGTATTGCCAGGGCTGTGTCCAACCCGGCTCTGTGTTGCAGCTATTCCTTGCACATAGTAGGTGCCCAGAAAATGCTGAAGAAAAAAGAAAGTCCAGCCAGGTGCAGTGACTCATGCCTGTAATCCCAACACTTTGGGAGGACGAGGTGGGTGGATCACCCGAGGTCTGGAGTTCGAGACCAGCCTGACCAACATGGAGAAATCCCGTCTCTACTAAACATACAAAGTTAGCCCGGCCCATCTCTACTAAACATACAAAATTAGCCCGGCATGGTAGCGCATACCTGTAATCCTAGCTACTTGGGAGACTGAGGCAGGAAAGTCACTTGAACCTGGGAGGTGGAGGTTGCGGTGAGCCGAGATCATGCCTCTGCAATCCAGCATGGGCAGCAAGAGGGAAACTAAGTCTCCAAAAAAAAAAAAAAAAAAAAGGTCCAAGCCATTTAGCTCAGCAGGAAGCTTTGAGGTTGTGAACTAAAAAGAAAAAAAAAAGTCTTTAAAATTATGCAATTTGGGAAACTGTTAGAATGGTCACTTTGACTGTAATACCTTACTCTCAACAATTCCATCAACATTATGCGTGCGGACAGATGCCTTGAAGGATGGGAACACAGGGTGGTCACTTATTTTTAAGGATTTATCACTTTACCAAAGATTTGTAGTCAAGTGACAAAAATGGGGTTCGGATCACACAAGTGTTAGCAGCAAGTCCTGGAAATTCGTGCTGTGTGCCACAAATGTCACCTGCGCAAGGATACCACGGAAAGGAAGAGACGGAGAGCGGCACTTGCGGCTCCTGAAATACCCTGGACGCTGCGCACCATGTTAAACCTGAGCACCCTCGATACTTTGAATCCTTCGTGGGGCATGGTTAAAACAGGCTGTCATGCTTTAGCTAGGAAGCTGTTCAAAAAGGTGACTTTGACCTTGCATTTTCCTCCCTTTTTTTTTTTTTTGAGAAGGAGTCTCGCTCTGTCCCCCAGGCTGGAGTGTAGTGGAGCGATCTCAGCTCACTGCAAGCTCTGCCTCCCGGGTTTATGCCATTCTCCTGCCTCAGCCTCCTGAGTAGTTGGGACTACAGGCGCCCGCCACCGCGCCCGGCTAGTTTTTTGTATTCTTAGTAGAGACGGGGTTTCACCGTGTTAGCCGGGATGGTCTCGATCTCCTGGCCTTGTGATCCGCCCGCCTTCGCCTCCCAAAGTGCTGAGATTACAGGCATGAGCCACCGCGCCCAGCCGCATTTTCCTTCCTTTTAACCTTCACCATTCATACAGGGTCTGCTCCAAAGTCTGCAAGAAGCCACCTTCCTAGCTCCTTCCTCCTGGTAGTCTCTCCTCATACCATTTTCCCCTCCTCTTCCCTCTGGCTCCAGCCTGCCTGATACGGTTTGGTTGTGTTCCCACCCAAATCTCATCTTGGATTGTAGCTCCCATAATCCCCACGTGTTGTGGGAGGGACCTGGTGGGAGGTAATTGAATCATGGGGGTGGTTACCCCTGTGCTGTTCACATGATAGTGAGTGAGTTCTCATGAGATCTGATGGTTTAATGAGGGGCTTCTCCCGCTTTTGCTTGGCATTTCTCCTGGCTGTTGCCGTGTGAAGAAGGACGTGTTTGCTCCCCCTTCCACCATATAATAAGTTTTCCTGAGGCCTCCCTCGCCCTGCAGAACTGAGTGGATTACCTCTTTCCTTTATAAATTACCCAGTCTTGGTTATGTCCTTATAGCAGCATGAGAACAGACTAATACGCCGCCCTTCTGCTCTCCCCATGTCCACAAATGCCATTCTTTGTTACTGCAACTCTCATCTCCCTTTTCAGAGATTTTATTGTATCTACAATTTGCTCCATACCTGCAGGGGCCAGTCTCCCCCAAATGGATGGGCTGGTCTGGGCACATCGGTGGGGCAAGTGCTCCCCTTGGGGGCTCCTAGAGGAGGAGATGTGGGAGCCTGACCCCAGCAGACAGCAGTTTTCCCAGTGGACAAAGAAGCAGGGCAGTGCCTGGCGGTGCTGGGGCTGAGCTGAAGTGGAGAAGGAACCTCCTGAAAGAAAATGGAGGCTCATTCCAGAGTCTCCCATACCAGACAGAAGCAGCTCGGCTCCTCCCCTCTGGGACCAGGGGTAGGGGCTCACTGAATGCCAGCGTGATCTTTGTGGGGCTTTACACAGTGCATTAGGGGACTAGCTGTCCTGGGGAGATGCTCAGGTGTCCCAGCAGTGGACCCTGGGGGAGGCGGGAGGCCCAGTCTTCCAACAGCACAGGAAGTAAAAGCATGTCTGAGATGGGGACGAGCCCAATGACGGTGGGCTGGCAGGGCCCAGGACCATGTGGGCCATAGTGTGGGGCAGGGATGCCATGATCCTAAGTGGCTTGAGGACCAGGAGCAGGTTTCCTGGGGAAGAAATAAGCACCCCCTCCCTACCCCTGCAAAGCCACCAGGTTGCAGTGACAAGAGGTAGGAGCACTGGAGGAAGGTGGGCTCGTGCCAACTCTTCCTCCACTACCTCTTTGATCTTTGCAGGGTTATTTAATTTCACTTCAGTTTCTCCATCTGTGAAATGGGACTGCAGTGAAGGAACACAAAGTACCAGGGCTGAATCTACACACTGGAATATGACCCTTTCCCCCTTCCCCGACCATCCCTTTATGTACACATGGGAGGAGCATGGCCTCAGGAACTCACCAAGGCATAAATCCCATCTTCATGAAGCAGGATGTTTAGCTGAATTTAGGCAAGTCTGTCCGAATTTAAATGAGCCACCTGTGTAAGTGGCTCCCTTTATAATCCTTTCAAGACGCTGCAGTGAGCCGGCCCTGTCTTGCATTTCCAGCAGAGCCTGCTCTGTACCCTGCTTGCTCTTTTGCTCCCACAGAGTCTGTGTGAACCAAGAACCGCATCCAAGCATGGGAAACAGCTTTCTAACCATACCTCAACACCAAACACAATAAAGATGAGTACATTTGCAAAAACTGCATGACAGAAAACCTCCATCATAAGAAAAGTGACATTTTCCCCAATAAACTGGGAGAAAATATGTCTATCGCAGAGAAAGGATTAATATTTATACTATATAAAGAACTCAACTGAGGGACAAAGGACCAAAAACTTGGAAGAAACATGAGAAAAAGGCATGAACAGACACTTCACACACATAAAAAAGTCCTCAAACAAGAAAACATGTCCAAATTCATTCACTGAAAACTGCAATTGAAAGCCACACAGAGATAGCATTTCCCACCTATCAGATTAACGGAAGTCAAACCACGACCACACATTCTGTTGGTGAGGCTGCGGGGAACAGGTATTTTCTTGTGCTGCTGGTGGAGATGCACATTAGGACAACCCTTCTGAAGGGAATTTGGCAATACCAAACAGCCCCCCACACACTTACCTTTCAATGCACCAATCTCACTTCTAGGAATCTACCCTGAATATACAGCTCCAACAAAAACAGATACACACAGGCTATTTATGACAGCATTGTAATTGGCAGACACGTCTCGAACCAGCCGAATCAAGGTCAGCATCACCAGTGATAAGGCATTGGCAGCATGAACCCCCACGTGGGGCACTGCGAAGGACCCAACATTACCTCTGTGGGATTCTTGCCAAAAATGCACAACTTCCGTCCAAAACAGAACGTCAGACAGACCGAAACTGAGGGACGTTTGACAAAATAACTGAAAAATGCTCTTCCAAAGTGTCAGGGTCACGGAAGACTAAAACCAAGGAGTTGCCCCAGATTGGAGGACACAAAGGAGACATGTGGACTGAGCAGTGCGGGACGCCAGACGGGACCCTGGAGGGGAAGAAGGACGTTCATGGGAAAACAGTGCAATCGGAATCAGGTGTACAGTCGAGTTAATAGTATTGCACGTTGGTGACATCCCGGGTTTGCTGATTATACTTGGGTTATGTAAGCTGGGCACTGGAGGGGGTGCTGGGGGGGCGGATATACGGAGAATCGGTACTATTTCTACGGCTTTTCTGAAAGCCTGAAATTAGTTCAAAAACAAAACAACGCAAACCCCATGTGTCGGCCAAGCCTGCCTGGGTTTGAATCCCTGCGCTGCTCCCATCCACCATGCGTCCGGGTCCTAGTCCTCCCCTTTGCACAGGTGGGGAAGCTCCCAGGACAGTGCCCAGGGCTGGTGGCTGCGTTTTGGGGACACTGGGAAATCAGCTGCGAGGCTGCACGGAGAGTTTTCACATTTCTCTTTTTGAAGTACAGCAAGAACTGCAGACAAATCTGTAGCTGTGCATAAGGGTCCAAGTGTTGCTTTGTTTTTCAAATGAAATACTGAGAGACTGGTAGACCACACAAAGGAAAGAGGACAGAGTTTTGCAGGCAATTTAAAAAACGCAGCCAATAGCAACACAGGCTGGTGCTCCATCTCCAGGGGAAGGGGAGGAACATGTGCTGAGCCTTCTCTGTGCGGGGGCTTTGCAGGTGCTGGCCCCTGCTCCCAACCAGGCTCAGGGGCAGGTGGGGGCTCCAGCGCCCCATCCCCGCCTCCCTCTGGGCCTGAACGTCCTGGAATGCCCTCCCGCTATGTCTGCCTGGCCTCCTTTCTTTCCAACTCTGGTGATCCTCTCTTTTGCTGCCTGAGTCCTTCCCTGTGCAGGCCCCACTAGCTCTGTAACCTTAACCTGTAACCTTGACCTGTAACCTTGACCCTGCCTAGGTGCTGGTTAATAGAGTCTCATTCTGAGGCTGCCCTTGGCAACAGGCAGAGATGGGAGGAAGAAATAATGGGATAAATTTCCAAGTACTGTCCTATGTATTGGGCATTTACCATGTGCCAAGCACCTGTCAGAGCCACTGCCATGGTCTCTGACAGATGAGGAAGCTGAGGCCCAACGGGTTTAATGTGTGTGTGCGTGCATGTGTAAACGTGTGCATACATGGGCGTGTGAGCGCATGGGTGTGTGAACGTGTGTGTGTGTGAATGTGTGCACTTGAGCGTGTGAGAGCACAGGTATGAATGTATGAGGATGTGTGCATGTGTGCACATGTGAGTGACAGGGACCCAGCCAGCTGGCTGCAGAGCCAGGCCTTCACCACGTGCACCACCGGCTCCCTCAACAACTCTGCAAACCATGACTTCCATAGAAAGAACTGGGCCCAGCGAGGCTTGTGACTCTCCAAGCCCACACACAGCTCAGAAAGAGGCCGGGCAGGGCTTCCCACCTGTGCTCCGCCCAAGCAGTGGATCAGCCCTGGTGGTTTAGGAGCAGCCCTTCCGAAAGCACCAAGAAGCACCTTGCTGTGGGCCTGGGTCCTTTTCCTGTGTAGGGTGTGGCTGGGATGGCGCTTCCTCCAAATGCATCATCCCTTCCCCTGCCTTTGTGGCCTTAGCAGCTTGTGAATGTTTGTTTTTATGTCTGCTTCCAACACTAAACTGTGGCTGCCTCTAGGTCAGATACTCGTCCCGTTCAGCTTAGAGACGTTCATATTTCTAAACCCTGAGTCATACCAGCGCTCGGCCTGGAGGGTGTTCCTCTCTCCACCCAGGGTGACCAGGGCCTTGCACTGCTTCACTGAATCCTCATGGCTTGGACACTTCTTGCTTCTCCATCAAATCGCAAGGATCCCTCCACCCCATGCCTTTTAAGGACAAGGCTGAATTCCTATACCCGGGAAGAATGTAGATTTTATTACCCTCCTCATTTTCCACACGAGGGAAACTGAAGCCCAGAGGTCCAACTCATTCCCTCACATTCGCGCAGGCCTTTGCAAGGTTCAGAGGGCCTTGTTATGCATCGATGACTCCAGCGCATCCCAGGAGAGCCCTGGGGTGTGGACCGGATCTGGAGGGTCGGCCCATCGCAGGGATGGGTGGCCATTTGGTCACTTGCTTCGGGACTCTGGTCGCATTCTCTTTCCACCACACTCTCCCCAGCGTGAAGAATGCCGCTTTCGGAATTCCTTCCAGGACCGTGTGCTTGCTGTGTCTACTGAAGATGAAACTGCTCACCTCTCTTTCCTGTTACTAAAAACAAACTATTTTTCACCACCCACGCGCTGCATCCAGCTATATGAAAATACTCCCTTCCTTGTCTATATTCTATTATGTTGTATTACTTTTCCACCATCTATTTATCTTGCAAAAAGACATCGTAATTCTAAAGAAAGCTTACGCTCCATTACAGAAAAGAGGCACAGTGTTTATTAGTCAGAGTGAGTCCGTGGGACTGAAATTTATGGTGTGCCCAGAAAGCTCGGGGGCCGGTGCAGGAACCTTAAAAAACAGGAGGAACGAGCGATTCAGAAAAAGAAACAAATTCGCACCGCGCGCTCACATTGCGCTCAAGCCGGGCCTTTCTCAGCTTTCCATCCACAGCTGGGCACGTGGGTGCCAGCGTGAGCCCACTTCACACTCTCACAGCTGGGGCGGCTCCCAGGCCTCGAGCAGTCCCATCCGTCTTCAGCCTGGCCCTGAGATATGCAGGGCGTGCAGATTGCAGATCAAAAAACTGAGGCTCAGGGAGAAGAAGCAGGGCTGGAATCGGGCCTCCTGCTTCCTTCATTTCCCGGTTCTGGAGCTTTTGGACCCAGGCAGGCCCTGTGTCAGGGAGGAGGGAGCTACAGTCCCAGGCCCACATGGAGCTTCCATTCCAGAAGGAGAATCCAACAACAAACTGGTAAATGCGTAGGATGACTCCAGATGATTGTAAGTGACAAAAAGAAAGCAGGTTGGTAGGGAGCAGTGGCCAAGGAGGGACAGCCCTTTGCATGGTTGGTCCAGTAAACTGAGCTGTGAATGGCAAGGGATGGGGGGACGTCAAGGCACAGAAAGGCTCCCTTGGCTGGAGCTGGGGGAGCAGGCAGGTGGGCTGGGATGATGAATTAACTTTAAGGAGAGGGAGAGTCAGGATTGGCGCCTGGGTCCCTGGGGAGCCGCTGTGTGGGTGGCAGTGCAGCTGGTCACCCAGGGCAGGAGGACACGGATCGCAAGGAGGGAGTCCAGAGCTCCACTCAGATGGCTCTGGGCGCTGAGTAGAGGGTCCTTTGTGGATGGATAGGTGTGTCTGCAGGTGGAGCTGGAGACACGGATGTGAGAGCCAAAGGGCCCTAGGGCTGGTAGCTCCTGGGATGCCCAGGCAGGTACCCTCGTCCTGGCTGTGGTGGGCACCCAGGTCAGCCTTCCTGCAGAGGCCTCCAGCCTAGGCTGCCTTGCGGGGAGGGGGCTTGGGAGCTTCCGGAAAGTCCCCTGGGACCCTCAGTCACCCAGAGAGTCCCATCTGCAGTGGTGCAGCCTCCAGGTGGCCCCCACACTGGGTTGGTTCTGTATCCCGTGTGCACGCAGCAGCACTGGAAGGGGTCAAGGGTGGGTCTGGTCTGTCCCTCCAGCCAAGCCCATGACTGACACGTGTCAGGACCGCAGCAGTGCACAGAGGCGCAGATGTGTTTGGGATGCGCCTAGTGCAGGGGTGAATGGAGAAGAGGGTTCAGGATTCCAGGGTCTGACACTTAGTGCCAAGCATGAGGGAGGCATCTGGCAGACAGGTGGGAGGAACCAGGAGGGTGGGGCCCGGGGGCGAGAGGAGAGAGGGCGTTTAGAAGAGCAGGCAGCCACAGGGGACACTGACGGCTGTTCCCCTGCAGAAGTGACCACCAAGCTGGCCTGCTGCAGTTGCCTGGGAGGGCGGGGTGTGGGCACAGCTCCGGGAGACGAGGGGATAATTGAGAGGTGAGGAATGGTGACTCCGCTGGGGAGAGAGCCAGCATCCCGGGGAGGGGCTCCGGGTGTGAAAGGGTGACCTCGAAGTTAAATGGAAATCCCTTCGTGCAAGGGCAGCTTGTCTGGGCTGCTGTCTGCGGCTCAGGTGCAGGCGTGGAGAGTGCAGTTCAGCTCGGCCAAACCCCAGCTCCTGGTTGGTGGTTGAAGAAAAAGGGGGAAGGGGCAATGGGGAATCTGAGGGATGCAATGTCAGGCCCAGGTCTCTTGGCTGGGTGAGTAGCAGGTGAGGACCCCAGAGGTATGATGAGAACTGATCCAGAAACAGGATCTGTGTCTGAGGGAGTGGTCAGGGAGGGGCAGGCTGGGGTTGCTGTTTGTTCGGGTAGTGACAAGATCAGGGTGCAGCCACGCCCAGGGGACCAGAGCACAGGAAGTAAGGGAGTGGCGTTGCCATTGCCGAGAGGCTGCTGTGCTGGGTGGAGGTACCCAGAGGTGGCTGCAGGGAGCTGCTGAGTGGCAGGAGTGCTGCGATCCAAGCAAAGTATTCTTTCAAACGGGGCCTTAGGGCTCAGATTTACCAAGGACATCACTGTTGGCCTGGCTGGGTGAAACCAGTGGGGAGCAGTCACTGGTGACTTCGTCCCCGTGGAATGAAGCCCCTCCTCATACTGGGAGGCCGAAAGCTGCAAACAGAGCTGGTGATCGCAGCTCCGTTGAACATACTCAGTAATTTCTGGTAATGACCAAGAAGAACTGAAGAACAAGCTCTCCTGAAAGGTCATTTATCCGAGAGAAGAAAATTACTCCTTTTCCTGGGGGCTGTCATCTTTTGCTTTAATTAATATCAAACGTGTGCACTCTTGGCGGTGGCTTCAAATGTTCAAGTGGACTTCCCGTGACATTTTTAATAAAAAAAAAAAGTAAATCCTTGGCTGATGTGAGGCCCTGGGTGATCATCAGAGCCTTCCCTGTTGCAGGGGAGCCTCGGTGGCAGACTGATGCTGGCCCTCACTGTGGCTGAGGAAGACGGGGTCCAGGACCCACTGCAGCAAGGGCCCCCTGGCTTATGTGGTCGTTCATTCATTCATTCATTTGCAACATGAAGAACAGGATTGCCTGCATTCAAATCCCAGCTGCCTGGGCAAGGAAGCTTAACCTTCCTGTGCCTCAACTTCGTCATCTATAAAATAGGACAGCAGGCCAGGTGCAGTGGTTTACGCCTGTAATCCCAGCACTTTGGGAGGCTGAGGCAGGCTGATCACCTGAGGTCAGGAGTTTGAGACCAGCCCGGCCAACATGGAGAAACCCTGTCTCTACTAAAAATACAAAAATTAACCTGGCATGGTGGTGCATACCTGTAATCTCAGCTACTTGGGAGGCTGAGGCAGGAGAATTGCCTGAACCCAGGAGGCAGAGGTTGCAGCGAGCCAAGATTGCACCACTGCACTCCAGCCTGGGTGACAGAGTGAAACTTCGTTTCAGAAAAAAAAAAAAAAAAGGAAAAAAAAGGAAAAGTAAAACAAAAGGCCAGGCACTGTGGCTTATGCCTGTAGTCCCAGCAATTTGGGAGGCTGAGACAGGCGGATCACCTGAGGTCAGGAGTTCAAGACCAGCCTGGACAACATGATGAAACCCTGTCTCTACTAAAAGTACAAAATTAGCTGGGCATGGTAGCCATCACCTGTAATCCCAGCTACTCAGGAGGCTGAGGCAGGAGAATCATTTGAACCCGGGAGGTAGAGGTTGCAATGAGCCGAGATTGTGCCATTGCACTCCAGCCTGGGTGACAGAGTGAGACTCCGTCTCAAAATAAATAAATAAATAAATAAGAAAAGAAAAAAAGAAAAACAATGGGGCAGCAATAGTACCTATTTCACACGGCTGTTTTATGAATCACATCACATACTTCTGTGGGGTGCTCAGCACAGAGAAGAGATGCACCTGCCCAGCTGGAGTACTCGTTGCTTTTTTGTATCTGCCCAGCACCGTGCCAGCACCAGGGATGCACGACCGAACTAGCCAGATGAACCCTGCCTCAAAGTCAAGTCCAGTGGCTTTGCTGTTTGAACCCAGGGCAGCTGCCGGTCTTTCCTTCCTCTCCAGAGATCCCCCAAGCATGTGTCCCATGTGGCCTGGTTGTTTTGGGCTCTGCTCCCCACAGCCAGACTGAAGCCGGGGCCGTGTCTGACTCGCCCTCGTCCGTAGCAGCTGGCTCGAGGGCTGGCCTACCCCAGGGCCTAGGAAGTAGGAGCTTCAGAGCTCTCAGAGTGGAAAGGGGGTGGTCTAGGGTTCCAAGGTTGGGGTGCAAGGCCCTGGGGCAGAGACTGGGACTTCAGTTCCTCCCCATGTAGCTGCAACAGACTGTCCAGTCCAATCCAATTCCCACTGTTTCAGTTTTTCAAACAAAGTTGATGTGAGGGTTGGTGCAGGTTTCTATTTTTTATTATTTATTTACTTATTTTTCCCCGAGACACAGTCTTGCTCTGTTGCCCAGGCTGGAGTGTAGTGCTGTGATATCGGCTCACTGCAACCTCTGCCTCCTGGGTTCAAGCAATTCTCCTGCCTCAGCCTCCCAACTAGCTGGAATTACAGGTGCGTGCCACCACACCTGGCTAATTTTTGTATTTTTAGTAGAGATGGGGTTTTACCATGTTGGCCAGGCTGGTCTTGAACTCCTGACCTCAAGTGATATACCCAGCCTTGGTCTCCCAAAGTGCTGGGATTACAGACATGCCTAGCCCAGGGTTTTGTTTAAAGTCACCACGCTCACCTGTCCCGCAAGGAATCAGGAGATGAACACGTTCTTGGGAACAGCTCTTCCTGAATACGCAGGTTAGCGTGGTGAGCTCCAAACTTTTGGAAGACGATACCTCGAGTGCCCACCCTGTGCCAGCACCTCAGTGGGGAGACAGATCCAGCGCTTCCATCTGGGTGGCCAGAGCCATGAGCCAGGTAAGAGTATCCCGGAGGACTTGAGCTCTTTGTTTGAAGGGGCTGACACGAGGGCCATCGTCCTCTCCCCTCTCAAAAAAAAAACAAAACAAAAAAAGCCTTTCCTCTGCTCGCTCTTTCTTTTCTTTCTTTCTTTTTCTTTCTTTCTCTCTTTCTTTTTCTTTCTTTCTTCTTTCTCTCTCTTTCTTTCTTCTCTTTCTTTCTTCTTTCTTTCTCTTTCTCTTTCTTTTCTTTCTCTCTTTTTCTTCTTTCTCTTTCTTTCTTTTTCTTTCTTTCTCTCTTTTTCTTTCTTTTCTTTTTTTTTTTTTTTTTTTTTGAGACGGAGTCTCGCTCTGTCGCCCAGGCTGGAGTGCTGTGGCCGGATCTCAGCTCACTGCAAGCTCCACCTCCTGGGTTCACGCCATTCTCCTGCCTCAGTCTCCCGAGTAGCTGGGACTACAGGCGCCTGTCACCTTGCCCAGCTATTTTTTTGTATTTTTTAGTAGAGACGGGGTTTCACCATGTTAGCCAGGTTGGTCTCGATCTCCTGACCTCGTGATCCGCCCGTCTCGGCCTCCCAAAGTGCTGGGATTACAGGCTTGAGCCACCGTGCCCGGCCGGTTTTTCTTTCTTTTCTTTCTCTCTTTTTCTTCTTTCTTTCTCTCTCTTTCTTTTCTTTCTTTCTCTCTTCTCTTTCTTTTCTTTCTTTCTTTTTCTTTTCTTCTTTCTTTCTTTCTTTTCTTTCTTTCCCCTCCCTCCCTCCCTCCCTCCCTCCCTCCCTCCTTCCTTCCTTCCTTCCTTCCTTCCTTCCTTCCTTCCTTCCTTCCTTCCTTCCTTCCTTCCTTCCTTCCTTCCTTCCTTCCTTCCTTCTTTTTTTTATTTCAGACGGAGTTTTGCTCTTGTTGCCCAGGCTGGAGTGCAGTGGTACATTGTCAGCTCACTGCTACCTCTGCCTCCTGGGTTCAAGCGATTCTCCTGCCTCAGCCTCCCAAGTAGCTGGGATTACAATCATGCACCACCACGCCCGGCTTATTTTGTATTTTTAGTATAGACAGGGTTTCACCATGTTGGTCAGGCTGGTCTTGCATTTCTGACGGCAGGTGATCTGCCTGCCTTGGCCTCCCAAAGTACTGGGATTACAGGCGTAAGCCACCACGCCCGGCCTCCTCTACCTTTTCTACAAACAAGGACACTCTCTTTCTTAATCACACTACGGCCATCTAAATCAGAAAGCTAACACTGATTCACGACTCCCATCCAGTCCTCAGATCCCATCTGAGCTTCACTAATGGCCCCAGGAAGAATCAAGCCTAGCATTTAGCCATCAGGCCTCTTCCGTCTTCTTCAACCTGGAACAGCTGTGTGATCATTCCTTGATGACTTTGACACTTCCGGGTATCCCCAGGCCTGCTATTTTACAGGATGCCCCCCACTCCATGGGGGCTTGTCTCTTGTGTCCTCATGATTAAATTCAGGCTCCACATCTTTTCAGGGATACAACAGAAGTGACATTGTGTTTGCTCCCTGCATCCTATCAGTGGGCCCAGAGTTTGATGTGATCATTTAATTGGCTTCTGCCAGATTTGCCAACTGTGGAGTTATTCTCTTCTCCTTTGTAATAAGTTTCTCTGTGTGTGGGGGGCGGGGGGCGGGGATAGGTGGTGGTGGTTACATTTTGTATGTGCGTGTGTGAGCATAGATCATGTGTGATATGTAGATATCCCCTGCCTGGTCTATTAATATCAGGTTCGGGTTAGGATTAGGTTAGGGTGAGGGTTTCAGTGCCCTCCTTGCTTCTGACTTGGCGTGGGTGGCCTTCCAGGCTGGCCCTTGGCTGTCCCTCATTCTCTGAGCACTTTCATACCTCCTCTTACAACAAGATGCCCTGCTTTATTTTGTACTCTCTACACCCCGGCCCTCGGTCCACCAGCTCCCTGGGGAGCCCCATCTCCTTTAGTGGAGCACAGTATTAGGAACCAAGACCTAGAGGCTGGGTGCGCTCATTCCTCCTGTGCCCTGGTCTTCCAGGCCCTCTCATTCACATACACTGTGCACCTCTAAAGCTTCCCTCCCTTCCTTCTTCCCTTTCTTCCTTTCTTTTTCACTTCTTCCCTCCCTCCCTCCCTCCTTTCCTCCCTCCTTCCTTTCCTCCCTCCCTCCCTTTCTACTTCCCTCCTCCCTTCCCTTCCCTTCCCTCCCCTCCCCTCCCTTCCCTTCCCTTGCCTTCCCTTCCTTCCTTTCTTCCTTCCTTCCTTTTCTTCCTTCCTTTCTTGTTTTTTTCAGGGTCTTGTTCTGTCACCCAGGCTGGAGTGCAGTGGCATGATTAGGACTCACTACATCCTTGACCTCCAAGGCTCCTCCTGCCTCAGCCCCCCGCCCCCAGTAGCTGAGACTACTGCAACTTCTGCCTCCCAGGTTCAAGCAATTCTCCTGCCTCAGCCTCCAGAGTAGCTGGGATTACAGGCATGTGCCACCACGCCTGGCTAATTTTTGTATTTTAGTAGAGATGGGGTTTCACCATGTAGGCCAGGCTGGTCTCGAACTCCTGACTTCAGGTGATCCGCCTGCCTTGGCATCCCAAAGTGCTGGGATTACAAGTATGAGTCACCGTACCTGGCTTATCTTTCCTACTTTTTATTGAAGGAATTCTTTATATGTTTTGGATAATAACCCTTAGTTTGTTACATATGATGTAAATCTTTTCTTATCTGCCAGTGGTCTTTTAACTTGTAGCTTTCTTCATAGAGGCTTTCACCTTCTGTAGTTAAATTTATGAATTTTGCTTTTTAGTAAATCTTATTTAAAACTCTTTTACTGTCATAAACATATTTTCCTAGATTTTCTTCTATCACTCTTGCCATTTCAAAATTTAAAAAACCATGTTTACCTTTATTTCATTGATTTTTGTTAGTGGTGTGAAGGGCAAATTTTAATTTTATGTTTTCCGGATAGTAAATTATTCCAACACTTACCAAATAATCTGCGTCCCCCCGGCTGATTTGAAATGCCTCTTTATTCATATACTGAAGTCCAGTATTTACGTGGATCTGCTTTTCTGAGCTTCTGTTTTTTTCTCCAAGGATGTATTTATCCATTCATGTGCTAATATCATATTATATTTATTAAAATTACTTTATAATATGCTTTGACATCTTGTTGGGCAAAATTCCCCTCTTTGTTTTTTCTTTTTTTCAAGCTGTCTTGGCTATTTTTGAACATTTACTCTCCCATCTGAATATTAGAATCAGCTTGTCAAGTCCCATTAAAATCTTGATCAGGTTTTGATTGGGGTTGTATAGAATTTGTAGATTTATTGGGGGATTAAAATGGAGCAAAATATTAGTTCTTAACATTGGGACCCGGCACAGGGCAAGTGTGCATAACTTTTTGTGGAGTCTGTGGAAGGTGGGCATCCGCGATTTCTGGACAGCAGAGACCCTGCTGGCCCTGGGTCAGGATGCCCAGTGTGGGGCACTGGAAGGTGCTGTCATTTTCTCCTGAGGCATGCACAGACACCAGGGATTCCTCCAGAGGGTCTGTCGGGGCCTCCACGAAATACAAAGTCCTGGACTGGAAGGGTTGGTTCCAGCGCCACTCACTCGCTCACACTCATCAAATGCTCACTGAGCGCCTGCCCCGTGCAGGTGCAGGTGCTGGGTGCTGGGTGCCCCAGGGACAGGCAAGAAACTCTTGTGTCTCTGAAAGACCTTTCTCCAGATTCCCAAAGGTGGGTGTGGAGCAGGGTAGGGGGACCCTGAGGAAAGAGCTCCTCATTACAGCCTGGAGGGGACAGTCTCTGGGGTGGGCTTCGCAGAATGGGTCGGTTTTCCAGGCAGCACCAAGAATGGGGCTTTGTAGGGAGAGGACGTGGCATGTCTGGAGACACAGTGGTGTGGGGAGGGGGCTGGGGAGGGGGTGGCCCGAGTTGGGGAAGGGCAGTTGGAGATGAAGGCTGCTTGGAACTTGTTGAGGCTGGTCTGGGCAGGACCTGTGTGCCATCTGGAGGTGGGGGGTAGAGTGCAAAGGGTAGGTGTCAGGTAGAAGGCCCAGGACTGGATACAGAAAACCCTGGGCAAGTCCTGTGTCCCCGCGGTGGAGACAGTGAGGAGACCAGTGGATCAGCCCGGTGTAGCTGCGTCTGTGTGTTTCAAGGGGCAGTGGAATGTATTTCCATGTGGGCGTCAGTGTTTATTAAAGGATAGGTAATACAATGTGCTAACTTGAAGTTTACATTGATTATTACTATTATTAAAACCCAACATTTACTGCAGAAATTGTTTAGAACCCAGACCAACAGGTTTTATGGTAAAGTGGGTTATGTATCACTGGCATTGTGTAGACTTGCAGGCACATGGTAATAACAAAAAGCAGACTGATTTGTAGCCGGTTTTATTATGTTTGAAATTTTCTTTTCTTTTTTTTTAAAATCAATTTTAATTTTAAGTTCTGGGGTACTTGTGTGGGATGTGCAGGTTTGTTACATAGGTAAATGTGTGCCATGTGCTTTGCTGCACCTACAAACCCATGGTATTAAGCCCAGCATGCATTAGCTATGTTTCCCAATGCTCTCCCTTCCCCAGCTGTTGGAAATTTTCTACAAGCAATGCACCTGGGTGGATGGCTGCTATCACCCACGCTTGGTGCACCGTCACCCTCACCCCGTGTTTTTCCCAAGCATTGCCTTTTTTTTCTACCCACTTTCATAGCAAATCCTTGTCCTCACTTCCTCACTGCCCATTCTTTATAAAATATTTGCTTAGTTAAATAGTGAGACTCTGAAAAAGAGTATTCATGAAAATGCAGAAGATATGCAGAGTAACAATCCACAAATCCTCATCTCCCCACCATCCAGTTTGAGACACAGGACAATACCTCAGCTTTGAAGCCCTCCGTGAACCCCCGCCCCAAGTCCCCTCCCCTTCTCGCCTTCCTTTGGAGGCAATTGTTTTGGTTTATTGATCATTCTCTTGCTGTTCTTTATTGCTTGACCACAGGCTTGTGGCCTTTGCTTAACTTATTACATCATTTAGGTTTGCATGTTTTTAAATCTCATATGATTAATTTTGTGTGTATTCTTCTGCCCCTTGCTTTTTTTTGCTCAACATGATATTCCTGAGATTATCCATATTGTGTGAATGAATAGCAAACAGCTCATTCTTTTTCGCCACTGCATAGGATTCTGTTCTATGAATGGATCACAACATATGGATTCATTCTTCTGCTGATAAATTTTGAATGGTTTCTAGTTCTTTGAGTTTTTTGTTTGTTTGTTTGTTTGTTTTGCTATCGTTCATGTGTTGCTTATACAAGGCCAGTCTTCTGGTGCTCATGGCCCTGAATCCTGTATAGTAGACACCCTGCGGTGGAACTGCAAGGTGCTAGGGTGGCCATTTCTTTAACTTTACTACATAATAGAAAATGTGACTTTGATAATTTGGACTCCACCAGTATGAAGTTGCCATTGTTCCGCATTATCATCAAGACTTGATATTGTTGCTGCCTAGAAATTTTTAAATTTTTAATCGTTAACACTCTTAGATGAAGGATATGACTGGGCACAGGATTCTGAGGTCACTGCCTTTTTCCCCTCAGTAGAATCTCAAACACTTTCATGTGAAAAGAACACAACCAGTCCTACCTCAGTGGCATATCAACTCCCTATACCTTTGTTAAAAACAAACAAACAAACAAACAAACAAACAAAAAACAAAAACAAAACCCACCAAGTTCTAGGCAGAATTAGCTTGGAGAAGTTTCTAAATTCCAGGGAAAACTTTTAAAAAGATTTCAGAATTCCAGATAGAAGTAAAAAGTTCATTTACAAAGAGACTATTGGCTAAAATCACACTTCTCATTTGCCACTCTAAAAGTCAGAAGACAGAGGAGCAACGCTATAAGGTTTGTACTATTATTATCCCCACTTTACAGATGAGAAAACAGAAAGGTTAGAGTAAGTTCCTTAAGATTATAAATCTAATAAGTAACTTGTGATTCAGACTTGTACTATCTGACTACAGAATATATACTTTTATCTACTAAATTCTCCTAAGTAAGATTGGAGTATCAGAAAACTACTTAAACTCGTAAAGGTCTTTTATCCAAATTGAACAGCAAACAGTAATTCTAAAGCCATGGTCATTAAAATTAGGATAAAAAAAGGGATGCCTATTATCAACACTATTATTTAGTTCTAGCTAATGTATTTGGAAAAGAAAATAAACAAAGACAATCCAAATATGTGAAAAAGTGATAAAGTTGTCTTTATTTGCAGATGATATAATTACATATCTAGAAAATTTAAGAAATTAAACAAAAAGCTAAGGTGGCTGGATACTAGATAAATAAGCAACAACACAGTAGCTTTTCTTTGTATTAGAAATAACTAGGAATGGAAATGGAAGTCATCACATTTGCAATGGGAACAAAACTATTATTTTTGAAAGACAGAATACAAAACCTGAATAAATGGAAAGAGACACAGTATTCCTGGATGGAAAGAAAAGTATCAGTCAGGTTCAGTGGCTTACAACTGCAATTCCAGCACTTTGGGAGGCCGAGGTGGGTAGATCACTTGAGGCCAGGAGTTCAAGACCAGCCTGGCGAACATGGCAAAACCTTGTCTCTACTAAAAGTACAAGAAAATTAGCTGGGCGTGGTGGCACACACCTATAATCCCAGCTACTCAGGAGGCTGAAGCACAAGAATCACTTGAACCTGGGAGGTGGAGGTGGCAGTGAGCTGAGGCTACATCGCTGCACTCCAGCCTGGGTGACAGAGTGAGACCCTGTCTCAAAATAAATAAATAAATAAATAAATAAATAAATAAATAAATAAATAAAAACAGAAAAAATATCATTAAAATGTCAATAGTTCTGAAATTAGTATATATATTTAATGCATTTCCAATGGGAATCCCTATAGTTTTTTTTGGAGAGCAAATTAGGCAAAATAATTTCAAAGTTTATTTGGACAAGTAAGTACTAAAGTTTTGGCAAGAAAAAATGTGAAAGATAGTGGAAGGAGAGATGCCCTACCAGATATTAAAACTTCTTGTAAATCTTTTCTAATCAAATAAATAGGGAACTGGCACAACAATCAGTGAATATTGATCTGATGGGGGAAAAGAGATTTCAGAAACAGATGCAAATATACCTTGGTGCCTAGTATTGATGAAAGTGCCTAGTATTGATGAAAGAGGGGAAAGAATAGATAATTTAAAAGGATTTTTAACACAATTGGCAACAACATGTAAGGAAATAGTTACATCCTTACCTCATGCCATATACAAAAAATAAATTTCATATGAAGTAATCACAAATGTTAAGGCTAAAGCAATTAGATGTTAGAATAGAGGAGACTATTTGTAAAGTCTAAAAGTGATTGGCTTTATTAGGCCAATCAGAAAACAGAACTCCAAAGGAGATAACTGAGAGATCTCTCTACATAAAAGTGAAAAATAGCTCAATGGCAAAAGATCCCATAGTCACATGACAAATGACAGACTGAGAAAAAAACATTTCTGAAACACTTGCCAAAGGGTTAAGAGCCCTAAAATAGAAAAGTCTCCAAGTATTGATAAGAGAAAGACAAAAAATAGGAAAGAAGGCAAAATATATGAATGGATAATTTACGGAAAAGACATATAATCATTAAATATATAAGGTGTTCAGCCACACTAGTAATCAGGAAATTGAAATTATATTACATGAAATGCCACTTTCATTCATCAGATTATCAAATATTAAAATCAATAATACTCAGTGGTGCTGGGCACAGTGGCTCATGCCTGTAATCCCAGCACTTTGGGAGGCTGAGGCTGGTGGATAACTTGAGGTCAGGAGTTTGAGACCAGCCTGGCCAACATAGTGAAACCTCATCTCTACTAAAATACAAAAATTAGCTGGGCATGCTGGTGTGCACCTGTAATCCCAGCTACTCGGGAGGCTGAGGCAGGAGAATGGCTGCTCACTGGCAGAATGAGTGAGGCAGAGGTTGCAGTGAGCTGAGATCACGTTACTGCATTCCAGCCTGGGTAACAGAGTGAGACTCTGCCTCAAAAAAAAAGAAACAAAATTCAGTGGTGACCTTATGTACAGATAATGGTCACTTTCAATACCCTGTGGGTGCCAGGAGTAATTTCTGTGCACTTTTGGGAAATTATTAGGGTACTACCTATTAAAAGTTAAAACATACATACACAGAAATTCTACTTCTGGAACTCTATCCTGTGGAAATCAAAGCACCAGCATGCAAGGATACATTGTGTGTACAAGGCTAATGTTCTTGGTGCTGTCAGTGCCCAACAATATCCCCAAGCATTTGCTGATCCAGTATATACCCATAGTGTCATCCTGCACACGCCTATAACTTTCTGCCTGACAGCTTTCTCTTAAGAAGTCCAGGGTTGGACAGGGAAGAATTGCTGGAGAGTTAGTGCCCTGGGAACATTCTTTGGGGAAAGACAGATGAGAGTTTGAGGATAAATAACCCAGCTTCTTTGCTTCTTGAGTGGAATAATTCTGAAGTGTGTGTGGTTTTTTTTTTTTTTTTTTTTTTTTTTTTTGAGAAGTCTTGCTCTTGTCCCACAGGTTGGAGTGCAACAGTGTGATCTCCACTCACTGCAACCTCTGCCTCCTGGGTTTAAGCAATTCTCCTGCCTCAGCCTCTCAAGTAGCTGGGATTACAGGTGCCTGCCACAATGCCCGGCTACTTTTTGTTTTTTTAGTAGAGATGGGGTTTCACCACGTTGGCCAGGCTGGTCTCAAACTCCTGACCACAGGTGATCCACCCGCCTCGGCCTCCTAAAGTGCTGAGATTGCAGGCGTGAGCCACTGCGCCCAGCCGATTCTGAGTGATTCAGTGTGATCTGCTTGATCACCCTTTGTTGACTTTTTTCCCCTCCTTGAATCACTTATCCATTTCTTCCTACTATTTTCTGGGATCAACTCCTTATACAGTCAGCCATCCATATTCATGGGTTCCACATCCATGGATTCAACCAACTGCAGATAAAAAATATTTGAAAAAAGAATTGCGTCTGCACTAACAATGTTCAGATTTTTTCTTGTTATCATATCTAAACAGTACAGTATAGCAACTATTTACATAGCATTTACATTGGCTTAGGTATAATAATCTATGAAGACCGTAGAAAAAACTTTGTTTAGGGCTGTGGAGAATGGGGTAGTAGAGAGGTTAATGGTCGGAGGGTGAACCACAAGTAAATGGTATGGGGCTTCTTTTAGAAATGATAAAAGTGTTCTAAAATCGACTGTGATGATGATTGCGCAGATTGTGAATATATTAAAAAATCATCGAATTGTATACTTTAAATGGGTCAATTGTATGCTATGTGAATTATATCTCAGTAAAGCTTGTTCGTTCTGTTTTAAAAGAAGAGTTAGAACAATATGTTGACCTGGAGCGATTTGACTGATAAATGCTTCATGGAAAAAGAAAGTTACAGTGTGCTAGGATTGAACTGCATCTCCCCTCCCCGTGATTTGCCCCAAATTCATATGTTGAAGTCCTAAACCCCTAGCACCTCAGAGTGTGGTGTTATTTGGTAACATGGTCATTGCAGATGTAATTAGCTAAGGTCATACTGGAGTAGGGTGTGCCCCTAATCCAAGATGACTAGTGTCCTTATAAAAAGGGGACATGGCTGGGCATGGTGGCTCACACCTGTAATCTCAGCACTTTCGGAGGCTGAGGAGGGCAAATTACTTGAAGTCAGGAGTTTGAGACCAGCCTGGCCAACATGATGAAACCCCATCTCCACTACAAACACAAAAATTAGTCGGGCAAGGTGTCGGGTGCCTATAATCTCAGCTACTCAGGAGGCTGAGGCAGGAGAATTGCTTGAACCTGGGAGGTGGAGGTTGTAGTGAGCCAAAATGGCACCACTGCACTTCAGCCTGGGTGACAGAGTGAAACTCTGTCTCAAAAAAAAAAAAAAAGGGACATTTGGGCCAGGTATTATGGTGGCCACCTTTAATCCCAGCACTTTAGGAGGCCGAGGTGGGAGCATCATTTGAGGTCAGGGGTTCGAGACCAGCCTGGCCAACATGGTGAAATTCTGTCTCAACTAAAAATACAAAGAAATTAGCCTGGGGTGGGGGCGTACACCTGTAGTCCCAGGTACTCAGGAGGCTGAGGCAGGAGAATCACTTGAACCCAGGAGGTGGAGGTTGCAGTGAGCTGAGATCAAGCCACTGCACTCCAGCCTGAGTGACAGAGCGAGACTCTGTCTCAAAAAAAAAAAAAAAAAGGGACATTTGGACACAGTCACGCACCCAGGAAAACACCAGGTAAAGATCAGAGTTCCGCTGCCACAGCCAAGGAACTATTAAGGTTAAAGAATGGCAAAAACTGCAACTACTTTTGCACCAACCTAATACCAGAAGCTTGGAGAAACGCCTGAAACAGCTCCTCCCTAGCGCCCTCAGAGGGACCATGGCCCTGCTGACTCCTTGATCTTGGACTTCCCGCGCCACTCAGTGTGTGGCACTTTGCAGCCTGACTAAACTAATACACAGAGTAACAGTGGAAGCAGAACTTAACTTATTTTATTTCATTTTTGACTTATTTATTTATTGAGATAGAGTCTTGCTCTTGTCACCCAGGCTGGAGTGCAACGGCATGATCTTGGCTCCCTGCAACCTCCGTCTCCCAAGTTCAAGCGATTCTCCTGCCTCAGCCTCCCAAGTAGCTGGGATTACAGGCTTGCACCACCACGCCCAGTTAATTTTGTATTTTTAGTAGAGATGGGGTTTCACCATGTTGGTCAGGCTGGTCTTGAACTCCTGACCTCATGTGATCCACCCGCCTCAGCCTCCCAAAGTGCTGGGATTACAGGCATGAGCCACTGCATCTGGCCAACTTATATATTTATGTATTTCTATACAGAACAAAGACCAAAGACTCCCTTTCACATTAACATTGGTTATCTTATGGGACAGGACTAGGTTGGGAGAGGCTGTTAGGTTTGTAAATTTGTTTTTATTGTTTGAATTGTTATAATGAGCATAAACTTATTTTTGCATTTAAAAAACAAAGGATTGGCAAGGTATGGTGGTTTATGTCTGTAATTTCAGCACTTTGGGAGGCGAGGCAGGAGGATCACTTGAGCCCAGGAGTTGGAGACCTGCCTGGGCAACATGGCAAGACCCTATTTCTACAAAAAATACAAAAATTAACCAGGCGTGGTGGCATGTCCCTGTAGTCTCAGCTACTCAGGAGGTTGAGGCATGAGAATTCATTGAACCCAGGAGGTTAAGGCTGCAGTGAGTGTGACTGCACTCCAGCCAGGGCGACAGAGAGAGGTCTTGTCTCAAACCGCCCCCCCAACCCCCAAATAAAGGATTTTTAAAATAGAGCTGGGATGTGGGTTTAGGGGTTCTCTTCATTTTTTATTTTATCTTTTACAGTTCGATATTTCAACTGTCTTCTGGAAAAGTCTTGCTTCCCAGGCTCCAAATTTCTTGGCCAAATATACTCTCTGAAGCAGTCTGGAAAATTTGTTAGAACACCGGGTATGCTGCAAGCAAGGCAGGAATGTGGCTCTTGGCTCTTCTGGCCTAGGAAGTGAAGACAGAGGGTGAGGATGATGATGATGGTGGTGGTGGCCATAATGGCAACGATGGAGAATGTGGTGGAGGAGGAAGAAGAGGATTAAAGCATGTTGAAATTTCTAGTTTCCATATCCCCCTTCCTTATCCAGCCTCATTTAGTGCTCCCAGGAAATATCTTCAATTTACAGATTTGGAAACTGAGGCTCAGCAAGGTTAAGTGACTTATGTAGGGGCCCACAGCTAGCAAATTGTGGGGTCAGGGTATAAACCTAAATTAACTTAGCTCCAACCCCCCTTTTCCTTCCAACTTGCAGTGGCTGGGAGAGGTACAGGGCCCTACTTCCTGGCTTAGCAGGAACCTTCTTTCATTCAAAGCAGTCTTGAGATGGGGAAAAAATCAGGAGCCCACTACCTTTTCTCTCTGCAATTTTCCAGCAGCCCCAATTGGTTTGCTGTGATGTGATGTGGGGGCCTGCATTATTCAAGCCCATGGAATATTCAGGCTGCGGGCAGAGGAACTGAGCCTGTCAGGGCTGGCTGAGCTGCTTCCTCACAAAAGGCCCCGGCGGGCTGGGGACGCTGCAGGGCTCTGGGAGGCAGCCTGTGCCTCATGTGAGGACAGATGTGTCGTCCTGGCCTGACCCAGGAGGGGGCGAGGGCTGCCTCCGCCACCTGATGGATGTCCTCATTTGGGGGGAATGCATTATTGAGCACAAGGGCTCTTTCCAGCCAGACTCCTGGACAAAACTGCTCAGCTGTGTCCCCACTGGTGGGAGCCTGAGCCCCAAGCATGGAAGAACCCACTCCTAGGTGGAGAGGACCCAGCACACCAGGCCCGGGAGGACCATCTGGGGTGGTGAATGTTCTTCCCTCAATTCCTGTGGGGAGCGGACCCCCAGAAGAGAAACTGGAATTTAGGACATGTTGGTCGTAGCGCTATTGTCAGTCATGTGACTGCAAACACACAAGACCCATCTGCTTGCAAACACTGGTCCCCTGAGAAGGCTCAGCTCCCATGAGGTCAGTGTGAACTGGGTCTCCAGCAAGATGTGGACTTCCAGAGCCCATGCTTTCAGAATCAGGGAACTGGTTGTCCTTGAACTTTTGTCCTTTTGAACCCTTGAGTTGTAGAGTGCCAGAATGCCGGGGAATAGACTTCTGGAACCTCAGAGTCATTGGCTCCAGAATCCTGGTGAGCAGTTCTGGAACCTCAGAGTCAGCGGTTCTGGAACCATGGGAGGTTCAGTCTGGAAACCTCAAGGCCTCACATTTGGGTGGCGCTCATTTGTCCCTCCTGGGGCAGAGCCTCTCTAGAAAAACACGGTCATGGAGCGGGCGCCCGGCAGCAGTGAAGGCAGGTGCCTCTGCTTTGCCGTTAAAGCTACAATTAAAGAATAAATAGCGGGAAGGTCTTTGAACTGTGACTCAGCTGGTCAGAGAGCAATTAGGGTTGCCTCTGCAGCTGCCTTCCTGAGCTGACTGAATGGGACAGAGGCACTCCCTGTCTTTTACCTACCTGCCGCCTCAGGACCTCAGGTGAGTGCACCTTCCCAGGGAGGCAGCCGCTATGCCATCTTCTCCAGCTGCTCTCTGGGCTCTGGGGGGCTGGGGACTTGGAAGGCTGTGACTGGGGTGGAAGCCCACCCGTGTGGGATCCTTGGTCTTCCTCCCGTTTTGCAGACCGGGAATCTGAGCCTCGGAATGCCCTCTTTGGTCTAGACCAGGACTTCTCAGCCTCAGCCCTGTGCACACTTGTGGCCGGGTAATCCTTGGTGGTGGCTGTCCTGTGCTCTGTAGAAGTTTATCTGCTTCCCTGTGCCCGCTGGCTGCCGATAGCATTCCTCCTGTGTGGCAACCAAAAATGTCTCCAGACACTGCTAAAGACCCTGGGGCAGGGGCGGAATCTCCTCCAGTTGTGACCCGCTGGTCTCTGGAATGAATTCCTGAGCCCCAGTGTTGACTCCTCAGGGCCCCCTGCCCACCCTGCCAACTGCTTGGCTGGTCCCTCGTTCCGACCTGAAAGTCTCTCCCTAGGGTCCCTAGAGTAACCCAGTTACCCCTACGTTATAGAGAGGAAGGAAAGGTTCAGAGTTTAAAAAGGGGTTTCCATTGTTCAAGGTCCCAGCAGGTCCGTGGAAGAATTGGGATTCAACCTCACAGCTCTTTCAGCTTCCGCACACGAGCTCCCTCATTCCCGCTGAGATCCTGAGCCCTCTGTCATTCCACACATATTTTTTTGGGCACATACCATGGACCAGGCCCTGTTCTAGATAGTGAGGAAATTGCAGTCAACAAAACAGACAAGGATCCTTGCCCTCATGGAGCAGATGTTCACCTGGGGAAGGGTATGTGTGTGTGTATGTGAGAGAGAGAGACAGAGAGAAGGTGGCGGCGCGCGGTTGGGGGGGGGGGGGAGACAGAGCGAGAGCGAGAGCGAGAGCGAGAGCGAGAGCGAGAGCGAGAGCGAGAGCGAGCGAGAGAGAGAGAGAGAGAGAGAGAGAGAGAGAGAGAGAAGGGGGCGGCGGCAGGGGGAGGGACAGAGAGAGAGAAGAAAGAGAGAGGATCCCATGGCTGCTCAAATGCCCCTTCTGAGCATGGCTGCTGACTCAAGGCTGTAAAAGCTCCCACCAGCAATCAAATCAGCTGATCTCCATTCACCCTGATGTCTCAGGTAACTGGAGCCCAGGGAGGTGTTAGCTCTAGGCCCATCCTCCACTCCCTGGATGCTCAACTTCCCAAAGAACAGGGCAGAAGAGTCAGGCCAGGGCAGCAGCTCCGGGCAAACCGCCCTTGGGATGCCTTTCCCGCTCTCTCACATCCGTCCAAGTGTGAGCGAGCAGGCGCCTAGCCTGGCTGCGCAGACCCAGACCCCCATAAATTATGCACATCGCTCCCATTTCTAGATGGAGGCACTGGAGAAATTACAACTCCCATTAACTTAGGCGGCACAGGCGGCCCAGCTGTTTCTCCAGTTCTGGCCTCTCCCTGGCTGGAAGGGAAGGGTTTGGCCATGGGAGGGCCGTGAAACTCTGTTTCTCTGGGCCTTAATGCACAGCACATGTAACCGCTTGGCAGAGAGAAGCCGTCTGTCCACAGCAGGTATGGTGAGGGTGCCTGCTAGCCGGTCCGATGCTTGAAAAGCTAGAGGCAAACAGGCATGGAGAGACCCGGGGACAGGTCAGCGGTGCTGCTGTTTGTTTCCCCGCTTTGCGGACATGGGCCCGGGGGCTTCGGGTTGCCTCTCCGGCGGTCCCCTGCTTCTCCACTCTGCTCTCCCCAGCACTCGTGTCCTTGCAGTCCCATGCATGCGGTGGCTGAGTTGCCCTTTCCCTCATGTGCCAGGAACAAGTACCTGAGCACGTGTGTAAGGTGACCCAAAGTGGGGCTAGCAGCAACTGTCCGTCCACTAACCTAGTTTTGCAGATGACAGAGGAAGTGACTCGCCCAAGATCAATGAGAAATTAGCAGTGGAGGCAGCCAAGGGACTGAGTTCTTCTGCTATGTGCTCTTGCTAATACGTTGGGTGGAGCCAGGCCTCAGAGCAGGCACCACATGCCCTGGCCAAGGACAGGCTGGCACCAACCTCCTTAACCACAGCCACACCCCTGTGGCCCACCTACTGATTGGCCCAGGGCTTGGGGTGGAGCCAAAGAGCACCACATGTGGACGTGGCTCTGTCCAATAGGAATGTCCATTACTGGAGCCAAACAGTCTGAGCCAATCAGAGCCTCTCATGGTGGGGCGGGGCTATAAATACCCAGGGAAGGCTGCGCCAGAGCTTCCAGGGCCCTCTTCTAGAACAGTGGCTGTCCTGGGTCCCCACCATGTGTGGGCGCAGCTCCCTGCCTTCCCCAGCAGCTTCTGGTGCCTGGCCAGAGTTCTGGGACTGAATTCACAGATCGTGCCACTGGCCCAGCATGAGAATTCGGAAGGTCCCTGACCAGGGCCAAGATTAGGCCTCTGGAGGTGACTAGAGGCAGTGGGGTGACAGCTGGCCAGGTGCAGGCTCTCAGTGCCACCCCTGGTGAATTTCTCGCGTCTACGGACTGTTGAAGTTATATATTGCAAGGCCTAGTGATATTGATCAGCATCAATATTTATAAAAGAGGCAGCTGAGGTCAGGCGAGGTGACTTAAACCTGTAATCCCAGCACTTTGGGAGGCCAAGGTGGGTGGATCATGAGGTCAGGAATTCGAGACCAGCCTGACCAACATGGTGAAACCCCGTCTCTGCTAAAAATACAAAAATTAGCCGGGCTTGTGCCTGTCATCCCAGCTTCTCAGGAGGCTGAGGCAGGAGAATCGCTTAAACCTGGGAAGCGGAGGTTGCAGTGAGCTGAGATCGCACCATTGCACTCCAGCCTGGGTGGCAGAGGGAGACTCCGTTTCAAAAGAAAAAAAAAAAGAAAAAAGAGGCAGCTGTTTCTGTGTTGAGAGTGCCTGTCTTTCAGCCCCTATGGGTATTAATTTATAGATAGGGTCATGGATATCAGAGCTGAAAGCCCTGGAAACCCAAACTTCACATGTCAGAAAGTGAGACCAGGCAGGACCAGAGTCCAGTACCGCCCAGTCTTGTGCTCACGCTTTTCATTTCATTGAAGTGAACTCTAGAATCTGTCTCCTTTCACCTAAGCACATTTCTGTGGGTGGAATAATTAGAGGGCTGGCCACCCGTTTGCTGAGTGTGTCCTGCGTGCCTGGCTTATGCTGGGTGCTTTATATGAACAATCTCTGAAGTATGGACAGCCCTCAGTGGCATGCTTCCTCGTCTTCTTTATGAAGATAAAGGAACTGAGGCCCAGAGTGATTAGGTAATTTACCGAAGACCATATCGCTAGGAAATAGTGGAATTGGAACCTGCAACTTCCCTGCTGATTCCAAAGCCCTCGTCCCAACTCTGGGTTGAGTTGGGTGTTGAGGGATGAGGCTAGAAAACATTCATCTGCCCATTCAACAAACTTCTCTCACAATTCTAATCCTTTCCTTCTTAGTCTTCATGAGTTTCTTGTTTATCTACTTGCTTTCTTATTTGTCTGTGTCTTCGCCTAGAATGTGAACTCCATGAAGGTGGGGAGTGTGTGTGTTTTATTCCCTGCAGTATCCCCAGTGCCCAGCAGAGTGTTAGCCCTCAAGAAGTGGTGTATGATCAGTAAACCAACACAGCAACAGAAAACCAAAACTGCGTGTTCTCACTTATTAGTGGGAGCTGAACAATGAGAACACATGGGTATGGGGAGGGGAACAACACACAATGGGGCCTGTGGGGTGGGGGAGGAGGAGGAGGAGGAGAGCATCAGGATAAATAGCTAATGCATGTGGGGCTAAATTCCTAGGTGATGGGTTGATAGGTGCAGCAAACCTCCATGGGACATGTTTACCCATGTAACAAACCTGCATGTCCTGCACATGTATCCCAGAACTTAAAGTAAAATAAAAAAGAAATGGTGGCTGAATGATGGAGAATCAGGAAGTCAACTCATTTTTAGTTGTTGAATAATGTGTAAGTGGCCAAGACTGAATGAATACACGAGTGAGTGGATGAACTCGTCTGAGACTCAGTCTTCTTCTCTGTACAGTGAGGAAGGTAGCATTAAGAGCTACTATCTTCCTGCTCTGGGGAAGGTTAGCTAATGTGTGTGGATGTCATTAGAGCTGGTCACAAATTTTCCACACCCCTTCTCAGTGCACATTAGGAATACTGTTCCCTGTCCCTTTGAAGTTAAATATGGCCAGGTGACTTCCTTGGCTAATGAAATGTGAGTGTACGTGATGAATGTCCCTTCTGGGTGAAAGCTTTTTTTTTTTTTTTCCCCGAGACAGAGTCCCGCTCTGTCACCCAGACTGGAGTACAGTGGCTTGATCTAGGCTCACTGCAACCTCTGCCCTCCGGGTTTAAGCAATTCTCCTGCCTCAGCCTCTGGAGTAGCTGTGATTACTGGCACTCGCCACCATGCCTGGCTAATTTTTGGATTTTTAGTAGAGACAGGGTTTCACCATGTTGGCCAGGCTCGTCTCAAACTCTTGACCTCGTGATCTGCCTGCCTCGGCCTCCCAAAGTGCTGGTATTAAAGATGTGAGCCACAGCACCCAGCTGGTGAAAGCTTTAAGAACTAGTAAGAGAGATTCACCATGGTCCTTTTCTCCTGTGATGACAATCACAGAAGAAGGGATCCACGTGGACCCTCCAGTTATTCTAGGTCCTTGAAGGACCGTGATGAGCTGAGTTTCCCTGCCAAGCTATGTGGAATGCATCGTGTGAATGAGAATCAATGTGTTGTGTTAAGCCACTGAGAGTGTGGGGTTGTTACTGCAGCATGACCCAGCCCATCCTGACTAAGGAAGTATGTAGGCACCGTGCTCTTGGGGGCCAAGAGCAGAGGAAGTGTTTCACAAATGGCAGTAAGTGGGCCTTCTCTTTCCTGGATGCCAGGAATGCTGTCTAGGGACAATGGAGACATTTTTCTCCAGCTTTTTCCCAGTTGGCTCTGGTGCAGGAAAGCAAAGAAACCCAGACATGAAGTCACCGCTTGTTTGCAGCGAGAGAACAAGAAACAAGCCGCAGCAGTATTGTGTTTGCCTTATTAAGGCTCATTTTCTCATTACAATTTTCCCTCCTAATTGCTAATTTTTCCAGCTTCTCCAAGAGCCATTTTACTTCCGCCTTGTCCCCCACCCCCCACCCCCGACTCCACTCCAAGAGCTGGTGCTTCGAGAAACTGCCACAGATGGGCCAAAGAGAAACACACATGCTTGTTTTTAATTTACGTGAAATCCTCTTCTCTTGCTGCTACTGGGATGGGCAGCTGCCAGGTTCTTCTGGCCACGTGGCCAGGGACTCGGCCCTAAGGACTGGCCCTATAGAGGGAGGGGTGCGGTCCATGGTTCCACGCCCTTCCCAAGGCCTCTTTGGCAGTCGGGTGGCCTTCTCCTGGCCAGGACTTCTCAGCCTCATGAGCACCTGGGCACAACAAGTGTGAGGATCAGGGCTCCTGAGTCCTCAGAGTGTTTCCTGAGCAATGCTGTGCACCCAGGGCTGTGCCCGGGAGCTCTTTGCTGTGCCAGCTGTGCCTCCACTGTCTCCTAAGTGGGAAGGAGCCATTGTCGTCGTCATTTTGAGGTGGAGAATCAGACACAGAGAACCGAGGTGCCGTGGCCCAGCTGCTTCCTCAGATGGCAGTGGCAGAGTGGGACTTTCCCCTCCACCAGTCTATCTTCCCCAGAAGCTTCTTCCACATCGTGGGCCTGCCCAGATCGGGGAGGGGACTGCCACGAGGGACAGAAACCTTCCCCTGCTCTTTGCCGAGTGGGTTTCAGTCCGATCCACCACTACTCACTGGCCACAGAACCTAAGAAGATTCTTTCCCTCCTCAAGGGGTTTGGTCCCACTTTTGACTGTGGGGTAGAATCAGATGATAGGTGCAGGTCCTATTTTTGGGATTCCAGGCACAATATTCTCTTAGGAGTCTTTAGCGCACTCTCAGGGACCTCCAAACACGCACGAGGCGGGAAGACAGGGACTTCCGATACCATGTTACAGGTAGAATCGGACTGACAACCCCAGACTTGTGAGTTTGGATAGAAGAGTGGCTTACAGTTGTCCTGCTGGCTCTGCCACCAGGGAACCCGATCAACTTCATCACCTGTAGAGGGAAGGCAGCCATCTTTCCCGCGTTGGTGAAGACTAAAACCTACCTGTAAAGCTGTCAGCTTGGTGTCTGGCAATGAGCTGACATTCCTGAAATGGTAGTTGCTCCTTCTGTTTCTCCTCATCATCCCCATGCCTACCATCATCGCTGTTGTAGTTCTTATGTAGATTTTTTTTCCAGAGTTGGAGAAAGCCACAGTTGTTACAGGCCAAACGGTCACGTGGCCTCATCTCTGATTTCTTGAGGACTGGGAAACCAAGGTCAAGAGAGGGGAAATACTGCACTTGGGTCCTACAGAGCGTCAGCAGAGCTGAGACTGGCACCGGGATCCCAGTTCTTCCCTGCTTTATCTCCCCTTCTCCTCTCCCTGATGCTCTTTATGGAAAAAGACAATCATTTGTTTTCAAAAACAGCTGGACTGACTTCGTCCGGCACAATTCCTGCTGAATACTAGGTTGTCCTCATAATTGGAGGAGCTGCATTCTCTATCAAGGTCACTAAAGGCTGAGGCGGCAGCAGAGGCCCCCGGAGGTGGGTCCTAGTGGCTCTACTGCTGTGAGTTCTGGGATGGGCCTAATGTCATGGGGCGAGAAGGGGCCCTGTCCAAGAGGCCTTCCTGGGACCACCCGCCCTGGTCAGAAGCAGCTGTTTTGCAATGAACATAAACCTACACCATTGTCGCTTATTTTTCTTTCATTGCACTTACCATAATCGTGACGTTTACTGGGGTGATTCTGTCTTCAGAATCTGTGTCACCGGCCACACTGCAAGCTCTACGAGGGAGGGGCTTGGATTCCCTGCCGCTGTACCTTGAGTCTCTCCAGTGTCCGGGGACTTGGTAGGAGGAAAGAAATGAACAAAAGTTTGCTGAATGGGGTCCTTAGCATTTTTCCACCAGTTTTTAGCTTTAGTTCCTTTATGTCCCATTATTATGATTGTTGTTTCATTCTGTAAAGCCCCTGAGAGGCAGAGATTCATAGACCCATTTTATAGATTAGAAAATAGAGGCTCAGAATTTGAGGCCGTGTTGCCAGTATCATAGCTATGAGTCACATGTTGCTATTTACATTAAAACTAATTAGTATTAAATTAAATTTAAACATTTTCAGTTCCTCGTCTGTATTAGCTACATTAGTGCTTAATAGGCACATGAGGCTGATGGCTACTGTATTAGACAGCACAGCATAGAAAATATTTTCAGGCTGGGCTTGGTGGCTCACGCCTGTAATCCCAGCACTTTGGGAGACCGAGGTGGGTGGATCACTTGAGGTCAGGAGTTCGAGACCTGCCTGGCCAACATGGTGAAACCCCATCTCTAATAAAAATACAAAAATTAGCCAGGCATGGTGATGGGCATCTGTAGTTTCAGCTACTTGGGAGGCTGAGGCAGGAGAATTGCTTGAACCCAGGAGGCGGAGGCTGCAGTGAGCTGAGATCGTGCCACTGCACTCCAGCCTGAGTGACAAAGCGAGACTCCATCTCAAAAAAAAAAAAAGGAAAAGAAAATATTGTCAATGTTGCAGAAAGTTCCGTCAGATCACACTGGGTGAAGTAACTGCTGAAGGCCGCCTGGTCATACAGTGGCAGAGTTGGGACAGGAGCTGTGGTTTTGTTTCTAGTCCAGGGTGCTTGCTGGTTCCCCTGAATATGGAGCTTGAAGTGTGGGAGTGGAGGGTGTGTGGGAACTCTCAGAAGCCCTCTAGCCTTGGGGTTCCCGCTGGGCACTTTGGATACGGGCACCCACCTTGCTGGAGGCACGTGGGCGGGGGGGCGGGTGCAGGAATAGCCTTCCATCTTTCTTCAACACGAGTGATTTACCATGTCCTGTTTTGTATCAAACCTGTAAGAACCTCTCTGAAAACTCTAACGCAAACGTTCCAGTCCCGTTGCTCTCTTGATGAAACATCACAAGCACCTCGATCAACAGATGTCCAGGGCCCCCTCTTGGGCCAGATCCTTTCTCCCCAGAACTGACTGGGCCTGGAGCCCGTGCACTCTGAAAGGGGTGCTGGTTCCTTGTCGTCTTCTCTTGCCCTGCCCAGCTGGACAGGATCTGTCTCTGAGGGGTGTGCTCCCTCCTGGGGTGGTCCCAGCCCTCCCTGACTGTCCTGTCTGTCTGATGGAGGAGCTGGGGTTACTGGTGCTCATGCCCTGGGCGGGCCCGGGAGCATCAAGGGAGAAGGCTTGTGCCACTTCCCCAGGTCAAACTTGGCTGAGAGTGAACCTCCTCTGGCCCCTGGGTCACAGGATTTGGGTCTCAGCACTTCAATCCCATGGCTGGCATCATCCAAGGGACACGGGGCCCTGGTGCTCGCCGGACTCTGCTCTTTGGGGGCCACTTCCCTCTCTCAGGGCCCCTCTTTCAAGTGGCTTTCCCCCAACTTTCCTACCCTTGAAACTCTGGAATCCTGATGACCCCTTTTTGCCCACCCTATGGGTGCCCTAGGTGGAGGAGGAGGGGTCAGACACACCTCTGTGCTCAGGACAGGGAGCTCCCAGTGAAGATAGAAAAGACTCTCATTTCCTCTCCCTGGGCAGAGATGGAGTGCACCTTTCAGGGGGACCCTTTCCATATACTTAGGAGATGTCATGGAATTTGACTGAAGGTTTAGCTGCTTAACAAATACCCTTGAAAGCCACTGGCCTTGCCCATCTACCTTGTTTTAGGGAGGCTCCTCCAGAATGCATGTGTGTGCCCCCAAAATTCAGATGTTGAAATCCTAACCCCCAAGGAGATGGCATCAGGAGGCGGGGCCTTTGGGAGGGGACTGAGTCATGAAGGTGGGGTTACCTCATGGAGGGGGTTACTGCCCTTGTAAAAGGGACTCCGGCGAGCCCCTCACCCTTTGCTGTGCAAGGGCACAGCAAGATGGGTGTCTATGAACCAGGAAGCAGATGCTGCATCCGCCAGGGCTTTGACCTTGAACTTTGAACTTGCCGGCCTCCAGAACTGTGAGAAGCAAATTTCTGTTTAGAAGTCACCCAGTCTAAGGTATTTTATTATAGCGCCAGAACAGACAAGGACAGATGCCAGTTGGAGGCTCAGTGAGGGCAGGGGCTTGTCCAAATTCAGGTTAGTGTCCCCGTCATATCATTAGAGTCTCAGAAAGGTGTTTTCTGGGGGCAGGTGAACTCCTCTTTTGGGGAAATTCAACTTCTTTCCCAACCTTAAGCCCTCTGTGTATAATTCCACCCATCCATTGGGCTACCCTGGGGTCCTCTGGCCTCGAAGGGGCTCCAGAATTCTTCCCTGGGAGATGTGGGGCTTGAGACCCAGTCCTGGGATTTAGCTTGGAAATGCAGCACCTCGAGGGGTCACAGGTTAACTGCAAAGCTGTTATTGGCCCAAACCAAATCCTGCCTCCAGGCCCCAGTTCTTGCTCCTCCTCCACCAGGAGCCAAGCCCTGAAGCCTCCTCCTGCCTCTCCTTTCCCCATCTTTGCCTCTCCACTTGGGCCATGGCTTTCTGGTTTAGTGCAGTTGCCTCCTCCATGACACCGGCCTGGCTGCCTCCCAGAAGTCAGCAGCGCCCCTGCTATCACCCACACAGGACCATGTGGTGCCCTGGGCTGGGGAGGGGGAGTGAGCGTGTGTAGTGAACTTTCCTATCCCGGGTGACAGGGCTGACCAATAGATTGTGCCTGTGCTGACTCCAACCAGTTGGCAGTAGCTGCTTGCAGCATGGCACCTGGAGTTGTAATCCTGAAGTGGGGCTCTGAAGCTGCGCCCCGCCTCAGTGGGAGAGAATACTTGGGTCAGCTGGAAGCGCCTGCCTGGGCCGGGTGGGAGGAGCAGTGTGTGCAGGTGCTCTTGCCCTCCTGGGCAGCAGCTAAATGTTTGTTCCTTCTGTGGTGCTTGGGCCTCTCCTGGTCTGGCCTGTCCACCTCCCAGGCCTCTTCCTCACTTTTCCCGTGCACCCCTGAGCACCCTGAGCATGTGCACGGCTTCCTGAGCTCCCCACCTTCCTGTGCTGCTCACGCTGCTCCTTCTGCATGGATGCCCCCTCCTCCTCTCCTCTGTCTCAGTGCCAGTACCACCTTCTCCAGGCAGTGTGAACTCTCCACATTAGAACTGGCCTGTCCTGGCTGGGCTTGGTGGCTCACACCTGTAATTCCAGCACTTGGGGAGGCCGAGGCAGGTGGATGGATCACCTGAGGTTGGGAGTTTGAGACCAGCCTGACCAACATGGAGAAACCCTGTCTCTACTAAAAACACAAAATTAGCTGGGCATGGTGGCGCATGCCTGTAATACCAGCTACTTTGGAGGCTGAGGCAGGAGAATCACTTGAATCCAGGAGGCAGCAGTTGTGGTGAGCGGAGATCACACCATTGCACTCCAGCCTGGACAACAAAAAGGAAACTCCGTCTCAAAAAAAAAAAAAAAAAAAAAGAACTGGCCTCTCCGTTTGTGGAGAGTCCTCCATTCTTAATCTGCAACCCTGCCCCGCTGTCCCCTCCACTGGCCAGCGAGGGACAAGTAGAGCAATTTGGTCACAGTGATGACTGCCTAACTGGAGCCAGTGGAGGCAGAAAGAGAGGCCCACAGCTGAGCAGAACCCGAGTTGTGGGAAGGGTGAGGACTCAGGAAGGATGCAGGAAGGAGTGAAACCGGGACCTGTCCCTCCCTCTCTCATCTCTGTCCCTCTCTTGGCCAGCCTCACTCTCTCTCCAGACCACCTTCTTCTACATGGCAGGAAATAAGCCATGGGCAGCTCCGAAGGTTTGTAGCTTGCTACTCGGTGGTGCTCTCTCTCTCAGTTCTCATTAGCAACATCTCAGGGACGGGGTGATTGGCTACCTGGGTTAGATGCTCACCCCTGGAACAGTCAGCTGTGGCCAGAAGGCAGGTTGTCCAAGAACAGGCTGCTCCCGGCTTAACCATGGGGAAGGGGAAGGGGAAGGGGAAGGGGAAGGGAGTTTCTGGGCACATGGGAGGGAGGGCTGGGCAGAGAATACATGTCTGCTCCAGGCTTCCAGGCCACCAAGCCTCCTATTTCTCCTCTGTGTGCAAATGGCTGTGCCTAGTGCTGGCCAGGGGCCTAGGGTGTGAAGAGGGAAGGGAGGTAGGTGGGGAGGGTAGGTGACACCAGCTATGGAGACACTGAGATTCCAGAGCCTGCTGTGAGGCAGGTGGGCTGGAGACTTCTCTCGGAATCCTTCCATGTGAGTAAAGATTCTCTATTTACTCAAGGTCATGCAGCCAGTAATAATAAGCCAAGAACTCCTGAGTGCTTAGGTGCCAGGCACAATGACTGTCCCCAGGGAGGCGCTGTTATTATCCCCTTTTTACGGGCGAGGAAAACGAGGCGCAGAGGAAGAAAATGACTTGCTCAGGTTCACAGGGTGAATGGGTGTCCAAACCTGGCTGCAAACCCAGGACTGTTTTGATATCCTGGCCCTAAGCTTGAAAGACAAAGAAGCCAGGATTGGAACCTGGCAGCTCCGTGGCCTTCCAGAGCTCTGAGGGCTGTGGGCTGTGGGAGGGTTGGACGGGGTCGTCTCCAAATCCTGGGGTCACACTGGAGTGTCTCCTTGCAATTCTTGTTTCTGCTGCCCTGGAGTTTTCTTGGCCTCCGTATGTTAAAAAGAAAGAAAACAATTTAACGACAACAACACAGAAAAACTTAGATCATTTTTTAAAAAAAAAATACAAAAAAAAGTCTGACTTCTGTGAAATTTAATTTAATTTATTTTTATACCAGCAGCTGTCAGTTCAAAGAACAACAACAAAGTAGCCATCTGTGCTTAATTTCATCAATCCACTGTCGATGGTCACGTGAGCATGGCTTTTGGACTGAGGCAGAGCACGTGGCCAGATCTCAGCACCCCCACGGGCCCTCTGTCCAGGCAGGAGAGGGAGGCAGTGGTGGTCAGCTTGAAGGTAGAGGGGGCTCCGTGCTGGGATGGAGGGGCACCGCACCTGGGCGCTCGGGGGCCACATTTGTTGAGAGCAAGGAAAAGCCGGCCATCCCTTCTGGGGACATGGTGAGCCCCTGATCTTTCACCGTGGCTTAGCCCCTCATTATTTCATTAATTCCTCATGCCGGTGGTGAGTGGGCTTGCCAGCTGAACAGATGGGGAAACTGAGTCTCAAAGATGTCTCCATCCCAAGCCGAGAAACAGACTCAAACCCTGGTTTGTTGTGCTCCCAAACCCATGTTTTCACCACAGGCTGTGGCTCCCGAGCTTGAAGCTACGGCCAAAACACCTTAGGGCTAGAGGATCCCTGGGAACAGACAACCTTGGACAACCTGCCTTCTGACCACAGCTGACTGGTCCAGGGGTGAGGATCTAGCCCAGGTAGCCAGTCAGCCCTTCCCTGAGAATTTTCTCCAAATCCTGGGGTCACAGGAGAAACCAGGCCATAGTCAGAGAGGCCAGTGCCTAGGGAGGTGAGGGGATGTTCCTGGTGACAGGGCTGCGCCCCTCCTCCAGCTGAGTTGTGCACACGGCTCACTACTCCTTGGCCAGCCCTCCTTCTGCTGGGCTCTGCTCACCGAGAAGAGCAGGTAGTCATAGCCTGCAGTCGATGTCTCAGGGTGCTTCCTTTTCCCCATTAGCGGCCACGCACCCTGGCGGATGGATGTGGGATGTGTTCATTCCCCAGGGCTTTGCCGGGTAGGTGGGCACCATCGCCATTCCCAGTTTACAGACTTGAACCCAAGGACTTGCCCAAGGCCATACAAGGCCCATGAGGCGGAGGCAGGGTCCACTCTTAAACATTGTGTAGTTCCCAAAGGAGGCATTGTGCCCATCCAAACCACCAGAAAACCTGACCGGAAGAACCCTCCTACACTCAGCATCAAACCTCAGACCCCGGGATCAGCCAGGCCCCTTCCCTCCTCCAGCCAGAGAACTGGAGGCTGGAGAAGGGGAGAGGCCTTCCCCAGGTCGTGCAGGGTCCGGTGCAGCCTGGGACCCTGGTCTCCCCACCTTCCCCTGATGGTGTGGCCTCAGCTTTGCACTGCAAGGCCAGCTTGTCACCTGTAGACTGTCCTCTCTGAAATGAGCTGGGTTGTGGGACTTTCCTGGGTCCCATTTCGTTGGGATTCGAGGAACAAACCCTGGGATGGAACGGGCTCCTGATGGCAGAGTCAGGAAGGTGTCACCCCAGCAAAGCCTTCCTGTCCCCTAAAAAGAGACCCAAATCCCCAACATAAAATCAAAAGAATCCCCTGTTGGGATTCCTGGGCAAATCACAGGCTTATTTGCTGCTGAATTCAAAGAAGGAAGAGTGAGCAAGTCAGAATCATTAAAAGATAGATCACTAAAGTCACATTTTTCGATGTGCCATATTAAAGAGAGCGGGGGAGCACGCCAATTGGCTTGCCATCTTCTCATTAAGTAACAGATGGCAGCTGAGTCACCGCTCCCGGCAGTCAGGACACTGCTGGTCTGCCGCTCCCTTGCTGGGGCCCATCCACTCAGGATGAGGGGTCTGTGGGGGGCAGAGGAGGAGGGGGCCTCGCCTCCTTCCGCCTCTTCCTTTTTCATCCAGTCCCATTCCACCCCCATGTCTTCCAAAGTTCTGCACAGCTGATCCACTCCTTCTCTGGTTCACTCAGCATGAACCCCCCATGTGAACAGCCCTATGTGGGGCTGGGGTGCACAGCCCTTGTGTCCATGGAAGCCCCAGCCTTGTGAGGGAGTCAGAAAATGGGCCAGAATGTGGAATGGAGTCAGGTTGTGGGAGAGGGTGCCCAGGGGCTGTGGGGACTAGGAGAAGCACCCGTCTTAGTGTGAGATGAGCAGGATCGGGGCCCACCCAGAACTTGGGTTTGGGGCTCTCCTCTCAAAGGACCACCAAGGCAGATCACACCCGGGACCTCTACTGCTCCAGAAGACTGGGTATTCCTCGCTGGAATCTGCTCCTTCGTACCAAAGCCTTGCCACTGGGGCCCTTGTTGCTTCTCCCTGCCCCAGTGACCCTGTAGATGGTCACTCAGTCATCCTCTCCCTGACCGTGTAGACGGTCACTCACTCATCCTCTCCCTGACCGTGTAGATGGTCACTCACTCATCCTCTCCCTGACCGTGTAGACGGTCACTCCCATGCCCTCTCCCTGACCTGCTGGCTCTGTATTGTTGCTCTCGGGGACTTGAGTGCTGACCCTCCTCTGTCGTTGTGTCCTATAGCGGGTGTGTCTCAGACCCCATCCGCATGGAACACCTGGGCAGCTGCCACTGTCTCCAGCGCAGTGGCCGTGGCTGCCTGGGGAGGGGCTGTGTTATGCTGATGACTTTTAATTCCCTTTTGAGGAGCAGTTTGACTGGTTGGGATTCCCAGTGTGCAGCCTTTGGTCTCTCCTTATGGGTGTCACAGGCAAATTTAAACCCAGGCCCAACAAGCTGGACAAAGTCTCCACAGGACAGGAGACTGTGTGACTCTGACAGCAAATGTCATCACTCTAGTTTTATTGGATTCGGAAGGAAATAATGTGCCATGCTTTTGTGTGAACAGCCAGATTCCTCTTACATTCCCATTGTGGGGACCAGTCCAGCTTCATAGGGAAAACCCGGGCATTGGAGTCCCACCTAGATTTTCATTGATCAGACATTCATTCCTTAAGCGAGTTAAAATGATCACTTGTTTAGTTCCCGATTGTAACTTTAAAGCTTATGCTGAAATGGATTCTACTGCATCCCAGCATGGGAGCTGGGCACATCCCTACTTCTCTGCACCTCGAACCTTGGCGTCCTCCCCCGGCCCATGATGGGAGCAGGCCCTACACCTGGGTGTGGGGAGGCAGGTGGGAGATCGGGGGGTGGGGGGGACCCAGGAGACCTGGGCCCTGGCAGGGGCCGGACAGCAGCACTTGTACTTGCCTGTCTTGAACTGTGGGTTTCAGGTCCCAAGCATAGCTGAGAGGGGTTATTCAGAATGTCAGGGTCACCAGGATCCCTCCAGAAGCTCATCTTTGGGACATTTGCACCCAGATGTTGCTGCTTTTCCATGGCAGTTTTCTGCCCTCAGAGCAGGCGTTGTGGAGGTGGGTGTCTGACACTGCCTGTCATCAATTGGTAACGGGCGGTCCCATTCAACTCCCCCCTACTGCCTGCGAGTTCCTGTCTGACCTGAGACTACAGGCTGCCTGCCCCGGCCTTCACAGGCTCTTCTTGTCTGCAGGATAAATTATGAAATTCCTTGCATTTTTTGGTGCAGCAACATCTGGTCTCCTTGATCTGCAGCCCTGATGAATGGGTGTCAAGATCTCCTTCCTGTCTACCTCGCTGGCTTGCATTTTCCACCTGTTTGAAATCAATATTCTCCCATGTAAATTGTGACATGCCCTCTGCACCATGTTGCAGCCTGGTTTTCCTCCAGACAGCTCCGCAGAGCAAATGTTGGCCAGTGGGTGCACGTCCTCCTGGCCCGGTCTGCGGAATGTCTTCTGGGGTCTCAGCTGGGGCAGTGGTGTGCCGGTGGGCACGTGGTTTCTCAGCTTTCTCCCATCACCTGGATGTCCGATTGACACCTTCCATTTGGCACGTCCAAAAAACTCATCCTCCTCAGACACCTACAATTCAGCATGTCCAGAAAACATTCCCACTCCCCACGCCTGCTCCTCTCAGCCTTCTGATCTCTGTGAAGGTCCTCACCACCCAACCAAGAAAACTATGTGCCTGCAACCCCTGTTAGCTTTATGGACTTGCTTCCTGAAACCATCTAGAACCCTCTCTTGTCTCCATCCCCCTACTAGTGCTTGGGAAGACTGTTGGAAGAACTCTCATTCCCCTGCCGCCACTCTTGTTTCCCCTAAGCTCTCCCCCAGACGGCCACAGGAAGCAATTTTCTATGATACGGATCTTGTAATTTTTCTCCCTATGGCTTTCCTTTGTCTTAAAGATGGAGCCCGGGCTGCTGCCTATTTCCTTGCCCTCAGCAGGGCAGCTGTCCCTCTTCCTGGCTCTAGGTTGGGCATGCCCTCTCTGCTCTCTGCTGCCTGGGACTGCAGTGCCTCCCTCTTTCCAAACCACAGTCCTTTCCCAACTTCATCAGGATTTCTCATGTGCCTTGTAGATGTTTCTAGTAAATGACCTACCCGCTGTCTGCGGCAGAGAGAGCTGAGTGTGCACCAGAGCTCATGCCCTCCTGCTTCTGCACGGGGTTGTGGCTGAGAAGAGAATTTCCCAGCTCTCTCTGCGTCCCAGAGGAGCCTGGTGACCACCAGGGTTCTGCAGGGAGCAGTGGCATCACTTCTGGGCAAGGGCTGAAGGGACGAGCTTTCCAACCTGTCCCTTGCCCTTTTATGGGCTTGACACTGCCACACACAGTGGCCACAGCAACCTCTCTGGAGAAGATGCTGGAGCTACGGGCCAGCAGGACTCTGGTGTCTGAACCAAAACTTAGAGGAGCGCTGCCCACTGCCCAGAAATGCCCCTCTGGGACTTTTCACAAGCGAGAGGTAAACCTCCAGCTGTACATTTTCAGCTGCATTTTTAGCAGCATCTAACGTTACCCTAAACCAAGGAAGGGTCAGAGAACTACAACCCATAAGCCAAATCTGGCCTACTGCCTATTTTCACAAATTAAGTTTTATTGAGGCTGAGTGCAGTGGCTCATGCCTGCAATCCCCGTGCTTTGGGAGGCCAAGGTGGGAGGATTACTTGAGCCCAGGAGTTTGAGGCTGCAGTGAGCCATGATTATGCCACCGCCCTCTAGCCTGGGTGACAGAGAGAGACCCTATCTCTAAAAAAATAGAAAAATAAGGCTGGGTGTGGTGACTCATGCCTGTAATCCCAGAACTTTGGGAGGCTGAGGTGGGCAGATCATTTGAGGTCAGGAGTTCAAGACCAGCCTGACCAGCACGGTGAAACCCCGTCTCTACTGAAAATACAAAAAATTAGCCAGGTGTGGTGGCACCTGCCTGTAATCCCAGCAACTCGGCAGGCTGAGGCAGGAGAATCACTTGAACCCGGGAGGTGGAGGTTACAGTCAGCTGAGATCATGCCATTTCACTCCAGCCTGGGTGACAGAGACTTCGTCTCAAAAAAAAAAATAAATAAAAATTTAAAATTAAAATTAAAAACATACCAAATCAAGTTTTATTGGAACACACATCTATTGATTTGCCTATTGTCAACGGCCACTGTTGCATTACCATGGCAGAGCTGAGGAGCTGTGATAGCTTGTGTGGTCCGCAGAGCCAAAAATATTAACTCTCTGTTTGCAGAAAAAGCTGCTTTACACGAACACCCTTTTCTGAATTACTGATGGCTGCGTTTTATTTCTCTACCCAGCTGAACCCTAGCAATTGTGGGTCTCATTCACTAACTCATCTGCACAAAGCACCGAGCATGGTGTCCGTCACAAGAGAATGGTTCGTGGGCGCTGCTCAGGGAGTTGTGTTTGACCGGTACATTGTTGATGAGTAACTGAGTAGAAATGTAAACCTCATCCATTCAGACTTAGCTAGCTCAGAAAGTCCCACCATCCAGATGAGGGCTGAGTCGCTCAGAAGGTCCCAGCATCTGGATGAGGGCTGAGTCGCTCAGAAGGTCCCAGCATCCGGATAAGGGCTGAGTCGCTCAGAAGGTCCGACCATCTGGATGAGGGCTGGCTCTTCAAGCACCCTGTTGCTTGGTGGAAGAGGTAAAGGTAAAGTGGAGCAGTCCCTTCCTCTTGCCATCATCCAGAGCTTTCTGAGAATCCCTGAGGACGATGTAGCTCCTGGCCCTCAGAGCCAGCAGGCAGTGCTACCTGGGGAATGCAGCGGTGACCTGCGGAAGCGGTGGCGGCAGCCAGGCACGCCGAGGTGGCTCTCGGTGAGAGGGGGGTGACGCCAGGCAGATGGGCTGTGTATGGTGGAAGGGCCCAAAGCGGGAAGGGGAAGGTGGGGACACCCATGGCTACCCACAGCTGTTGTTTTTGTGCATAAGTCTATGTGAGACCCTTCTGGGGAAGTCCAAAACGTCTGTGGGCTGGAGGGCGTGTGTGGTGTGCAGACGCCTGTGTGTAGCAGAGTGACTTTGTGGGGGGCTGTGTGTCCACATTAGGAGTTAGGAGCAAGAAACTGCAACCTAGAGCTCACATTAGCTCATTAAATGAATGTATCTGTGGTGCCTGCAACAGCCTTCAAGGTCTTGTGTGGGCCATCTTGGGACCCAGTGAGGAAGCAGGGGCTGCCCCTGTTCTCCAGGTCTCAGAGTCTGGTAGGGATTTAGGATAAGGGCCATTGGTTCCCTTTTGGCTTAATCCATCTCCACCACCACCACGACCGCCACCACCACGACCGCCACCACCACGACCGCCACCACCACTACCACCAGCAGGAACCTCATGTTTCTGGGGAAGAAAAAGTCTACTAAACACAATAAAATTTAAGGAGAATATTTGATTTGCTCTCTGGGATTTTTAAGCAAAGATACATATAATTAGTGGGTGCTGCGGTAGATGACGTGGCCAGGCTGATGAAAGTTGGAAGCATGTATTTGTGAGGCTGGAACATGGTTGAAATGGAATCCATTCAGTCCCTTGGAATATGGAGTGGCGTCCTGGCCCCACTGTCACCTTATGAGGGTCTTGTTGCTGCCACCTGACCGTGAGAGCTCTGTGCAGAACCGACCTTCTAGGGCGGGAAGAGGTGGGAGGAGGGGGTGACTGGCCTGTGACTTGTGGTGGGGGTTGCAGGTTGAAAGAATAAGAATGAAGAGCGGCATGAGGAGATAGATGTGGCAGGAACGTAATCCTCCTCTTTTTCCTTTGTGTAACGAGCTGTCCAGATCCAAGTGCTCATTCTGTTAGTCTCCAGGGAGGTCTTCTGTTGTTTTGGGAACAAGTGCTTCCTGGATCTTCTGCCCTTGCCTCTGCCCTGGCCTGGCAGAGCCCCTTCCTTCACTGTCTTCTAGAATGCTCTGGTCCCTCCCTCTCCACTTTGACCCTACTCTACTGTCTGCACCTACAACTCAACTGAGTTTCTCCTGTGTATCGGGTCTGGGCCTGGACAACTCTGAGCCCCACCCTGGCTGCCCCCTGCATCCACCTTATTCACAAGCCTTGGTCTTCTTGGCTTCCCCATCCAGTTCTCATCTGAGATCTCATGGGAACACTCCCCCAGCTTGTGAAATGGTTGGTGATCCCTCACCAGCCTTCCTGGAACCCCATCAGTGTCGCCCAGGACATTGCATAGAGCCCCATCACATTCCTTCGGACAATAGCCAAGGTTATGAAACCCTGACAAAATTCCACAGTATTCTACAAAGTCTTGTTTTGTATCATCCCCCTAGAGGACAGTCTTCATGGGTTAAAAGAATACAATGGTTGGGGAAAGGGAGGGATGGGGGAGATTTGTTAAAGGATACAAAATCACAGCTAGTTAGGAGGAATAAGTTCTAGCATCCTAGAGCAATGGGGGATGACTATAGTTAACCATAATACTTTGGCCAGGTGTGGTGGCTCACGCCTGTAGTCCTAGCACTTTGGGAGGCTAAGGTAGGCAGATCTCTTAAGCTTAGGAGTTTGAGACCAGCCTGGGAAACATGTTGAAACCCCATTTCTACAAAAATATAAAGATTAGCCAGGCATGGTGGCACATGCCTGTAGCCCCACCTACTCAGGAGGCTGAGGTGGGAGGATCTCTTGAGCTCAGGAGGTTGAGGCTGCAGTGAGCCATGATTATGCCACTGCACACCAGCCTAGGTGATAGAGTGAGACCTTGTCTCAAACAAAATAAAACAAAACAAAACAACACAAAAACCCAGTAATACATTGTGTAGTTTCAAATAGCTAGAAGGGGGATATTGAATGTTACCAACACAAGGAAATGATAAACGCTTGAGGTGATGGCTGCGTTAATTATCCTGATGTGATCACTCCCCATCATATGCATCAGAACATCCCTATGTACCCCACGAGTATGTACAATTGTTATTTGTCAATTAAATAAATTAAATTTAATTTAAACATAAACATTAAAAATACCATGATTAAAGAGGGTGCTGGAGTTAAAATGGACAGATGGCTTAGGATCCACTTCTTTCCACCTACCTAAAATGATTTACAATTCAAGCGGGCCAAGATGGACACATACATGAGCTACAGCCAGAATGAGTAAGACAGATGCCTCCTCTGGGAACATTTATTCATCACATGGCACTTAGAGTCAAATAAAACACAAATGCAATGGCTTAGTGGGCAATCCTAAATACTACAACACAGCAAACCCTCTCCTATCTTCCCCCACTACCACTGTGGAGTCTGAGAAAGGGAGCTGGAAGCATCAGCGCCTCACCATGGCCACTCTGCGATCAGAGCACTTGGGACTCCAGCACCAGCCCTACCAGGCTTCCAGAGCATTTGAGGCTCAGGTGAGAGCCTATGTGGTTCATGGAAATGACAACACACGAGCTTCAAGGAGTCTTCGGGATCATCCGGTGGTGCAGCCTCCCATAGGAACAAGGAGACACCGAGGCCAGAGAAAAGTGGCTCCTCTATGATCACAAGACTGGAGTCTGCATCTCTTAATTCTCTATCCAATTAACTAAAAGCGCAATTTTAAGAAAAGCCCACCTGTGCCTGTGCTTAGCGTCTGACAGTTGGTAAAGCATTATGCTCAGATCCTAACGCAATTCTGTGAGGTAATCAGGGTGGGGACTTTCCTTTTCGTTTTGCTGATGAGGAAACAGAGGCATGGAGAGAAGACCCGGCTCCTTGGAGATGGAGCCTGAGGTTCATATGCACAGCCATCCCGGATGCCTTCTTCCTCATCCTTCCCGTTTGGCTTGTGCCCATCCCTGCTGACTTCTCTGCAGAGAGGGTGACACTCAGAGCTGGATGGCACTTTGAGATCAGATAGTCCAGAGGCTTCATGTCACAGATGGGGGCACAGACTCGAAGGGATAATCATTGACCTGGCCAAGATTCCTCAGGTTTCTAGGGTCCAGTCCTTCAGTGCCAGTCACTGTTCCTTCCATCAGCCTGCATGTCCAGCTCCATCTCTGTTCCCTCAGAACAGACATGGAGGACTTCGGGACACTTGGTTTGGCACTTTTTTCCCAGGACAAATGGATTTGCCCATCAATCATGGAAGCACCTGGTTCCACCTCCTCATGCCTTCTGCTCTGGTGGCCGCATTTGCTCTTCTGCCATTTTCCTCGTTTGCTGAATTAGGACGGGGGCTCCAGGGGTTGGAGCAAGGCTCTTGGAGTGACAGTCATCAGGATATCCTTGATGGGCCCTGCTTCCTTGGGGACTGGCTTATCTGTCTTTGGGAAGAATGATCTCCCACCATCTTCCTGGTCGAATGGCTGCAGGAGTTCATTTCCCACATTTGTAGCTCTGAGATGCTCTCATTATTTTCTCCCTCTTGGGCTCCTAATGATAAATTCCATTGCTCTGCCACCTTGGCCAAGTCCTTCCCTCTCTGGCCTCAGTCTTCATCTGTGTGTGTGTGTGTGTGCGCGTGTGTGCACACGTGTGACCTTTAAGTGCCCATCCGGGTTTTGTGGTTTAGGGCACGGGATGTTTTCACATCTAGGATAAGTGTCATGCTGGTGTGAAGGAGTCACGTCTGCAAATGGGTCCCAGTTTGCCCCATCATGCCCTTCGGTGAGGATTCCCCAGAAAACAAGGAACTCAGACCCTAGGAACATTCATACCAAGTTCAGTACTTCCTTAGACAGCTGATGCTTTCTCTTCCAGCAGCTCAGGATACAAAATGGACTCACATCTCTTTTAGTAGTTAAACTAATCAGCTTCAGGGCCCCTCATCTCTGGGCACAATCCGAGAACTCTGGGTGCAGATGGAGCCTAGGCACTGGCCCCCATGTTCCCACTAAATGTCACTCAGGCACTCACCCTTGAAGCTGGAGGTCTTCAAAATGGCTTCTAGAAAAGGACAGTCCTACAGCAGGATGAGCTGGGAACCCTCGTCACAGCTTTTTAGATTATCTTTTTTGTGTATGTGTGCTAGGGTGGTTGAATCAGACTATTCCAGAGACAAGCCCAGCCTCGAGAAACCTGTCAAGATTAACCTGGCAAGATCTCTTGCTCTACGACACTTTTCCCTCTAGGAAGTCCCTGGAATCTTCTCCTGCCAGCTGATCTTAGATGGCCATCTCAGCACCTTGATTTTTAGCTCTCACTTAACTATCAAAAGAAGAAATCGATCTCCTAGTTTTCCTTGCAGCTAAGTAAATAACTTCTGTCCAAGGAAGTATAAGCAGAAGTGTCCTGTGGAACTTCCAGGAAGTCATCTCTGAAAAGGAGGAGCTTGGCCTTCTTTGATCCTTCCTCTCTCCTGCTACCTGGACCATGGATGTGATGGCTGGAACTCTAGCAGCCACCGTAGATCATGAGGGTCACTCCTCGGTGATGGTGCAGCAAGCTAGAAAGAGCCCAGGTTCCTGAAGGCCACGTGTCTCTTGTGTCAGTCCTGTATTTCATACTTCTGGATCTCTTCAATGTGAAAAAGAAATAAGTTTCTCTTGTATTTGACTCACTGTTATTTTGGGTTTTCAGTCACATGTGGTTGAACATGATTCTAACTGACACACCAGGCAAGCTTGATTTCTAAACAGAGAGGAAGTCTGAGGGTATTTGCAGACCTCGTATGTTCCCGTCCCTGTGGCAGCCATGGAGCCCATCTTCTGTAAGGGGACACACAGATCCTTGTGTACCTTGCTTAAGAACAAGAGACAATAGTTGCAATCTGTTAATCCCATCTGTTTTCCATAAGAAGGAAAAAGAGTTATATGGTGATAACAGAAATGCTAGGCTAGATAGAGGGGTTTTCCAAGTCCCCCATGACAGGGACATTGGGGACTGAGTGTACACAAAGAGGAGACGCTCGTGGAACCTGCTTATAAGGGATTTATTATCTACTGCTGACAGAGTTTGTAATTTTCAAAGCCCATTCTCATTCATTATAACCACATTAACTCCTGCTTCTCTTTCTCTTACCAAGTACTTCCGATGACAACATTGTTATCCTAATTTTACAGATGGTAAATTTGAGGCTCGGGAGGTGGTAGGCTTGTCCAGTTAGTAAATAGTTCAGCAGGTCTGCCCAGCCCTATTTTGTTTTGCTTTATCTTAGTGGAGGAAGAATAATCTAGCAACCAAATATCTAAGATTTTCCAGAAAAATTCCAAGCTCATCAAGTTGGTTTTTTCCCCTCCCAAAGCACACTTGTTATGGACAGATCCCACACACTAAGTTTTAATTTGGAAATATATTGGTCATAGGAAAAAAATACCTTTAAAAGTCATTATCCTACAAAGTAGCTGGTGTTTCAGAGGATGGAGAAAGTTCTGGGTTCAGAGGAAGGAGCAAGTTGGAGGGCTTCTTGGAGGAGGCGATCTTTGATCAAGTATCAAAATAACACTGAACTGAGGTGGAGTAATGCTCTCTGGAGACAGTAGGTGATGAGAGGAGATGATGGTGAGAAGATCATCATGGAAGGTAGGAACATTCTGGGAAGAGGAAACAGCACATGAAGTACAAAGACAAGGGGCTCAGGTATATATATCTAAAAACCACACACACACACATGCATGCACACACACATGCATGCACACATGTGCACACACACACACATGCATGCATGCACACACCCTGCCCCCACACAAGGCAAGTATATGTCAACCTAATCCAAATTTAAATAAAAAACCTCGAGATTTTCAATGTTACTAACAGATTAAGTAGATTCCAACCACAAGGCAAAAAAGGTCTGGTGAATGAAATAAAAGTCTAATCTACCATGTGGGTATAATACTTAACCTCAGACTTTGTAAGGCAAAACTGTTAGAAATATTTGGAGTAAGTGACAGAAATTCCCTGTAGGGAGAGCTTGGACACATTGTTTTTTTTTTGAGATGGAGTTTCACTCTTGTTGCCCAGACTGGAGTATAGTGGTGCGATCTCAGCTCACCATAACCTCCGCCTCCCAGGTTCAAGAGATTCTCCTGCCTCAGCCTCCCGAGTAGTGGGGACTATAGGCATGCACCACCACGCCCAGCTAATTTTGTAATTCTTTTAGTAGAGACGGGGTTTCTCCATGTTGGTCAGGCTGGTCTTCAACTCCTGACTTCAGGTGATCTGTCCACCTCAGCCTCCCAAAGTGCTGGGATTACAGGCATGAGCCACCGTGCTCAGCCAACACATCATTTTTAAGCAATGAGAAGTCAACTGATAAAAAAATAAGGTAATGGAGATTTTAATGGTGTAATCAATAACGTGTCTTCTTTTGAATACACAAGTAAATAATGCACCTCATTTTCACCTTATTTTCAAGCATCCATGGACACTGACCAGCACCGAGGATACACTGGTCATGAACATCCTATTGTGTTCCAAAAAACTTATATTGCACAGATCACATTTTCTGATCAAAACAAAATTAAACCATAAGTAACTGTAATTTTTTTAAAAAAGCCTTCTTAACTACTGAAACACAGAGGAACAAAATACAATCTACAGAATATTTGGAAAGTAATGAAAATAAAATAAGGATAAAGCCATTACTCAAGACAGAGTCATAGTATTAAATGCATTGTTTACCAAAGAAAGCTAAAACGTGTATGATTTAGGCTGGTCGCGGTGGCCCACGCCTGCAATCCCAGAACTTTGGGAGGCTGAGGCGGGCAGATCACCTGAGGTCAGGAGTTCCAGACCAGCCTGGCCAACATGGCGAAACTCCGTCTCTATTAAAATACAAAAATTAGCCGAGTGTGGTGGTGGGTGCCTGTAGTCCTCAACTCAGGAGGTTGAGGCAGGAGAATCGCTTGAACCTAGGAGGTGGAGGTTGCAGTGAGCCAAGATCGTGCTGCTGCACTCCAGTCTGGCAACAGAGCAAGATGCTGTCTCAAAAACAACAACAACAACAACAACAACAACAACAACAACAACAACAAACTTGAGAAGATACAAAAAACTTTAATAATTATATAACTCACTAAAATTTTCATGAAAATGTTTTCAAAAGAAGGTTGCAGGCCAGATAGTTTGTTTCTTCTTGTCTCCTCTGACTCTCAGGTAGTTTTAAATATAGGTTATTTAGAATATTCAAGGAACAGTGTGTGTGTGTGTGTATATATATATGTATGTGTGTGTATGTGTGTGTGTGTGTATATATATATATAAATATAAATATAAATAACTCTTCCACAGCGTAGAAAAGATCAATGACCCAGGGCCAGACGCGATGGCTCATGCCTATAATCCCAGCACTTTGGGAGGCCAAGGTGGGTAGATCATGAGGTCAGGAGATCGAGACCATCCTGGCTAACACAGTGAGACCCTGTCTCTACTGAAAATACAAAAAAATTAGCTGGGCGTGGTGGCGGGCACCTGTAGTCCCAGCTACACGGGAGGCTGAGGCAGGAGAATTGCTTGAACCCGGGAGGCGGAACTTGCAGTGAGCCCGATGGTGCCGCTGCACTCCAGCCTGGGCAACAGAGAGAGACTCTGTCTCAAAAAAAAAAAAAAAGGAAAGATCAACGACCCAAATAATCTTGCAAAGTTAAAATAAGCTCATCACCAAAAATCTACCAAAGCTAACCCTTGAATATAATGATGGACCCATCTCACCTATGAACATAGATATGAAATTTCTAAATAAAACACTTACCAGTCAAATTCAATAGCATGTTAATTATTCATCGAGGTCCAGTAACCTTTGTCTCAGGAATGTAAGATCGGTTTAATGTTAAAGAAAATCTGTTAGTATAAGAAATCACATCCATAAATTACATAAGAAAAAACATACTTGATTATCTCAAAGATGCCTAAAGGCATTTAATCAAAATGAACATTTATTCTCAGTCTCAAATGATATCATTTAACATCAGATACTTTTTCCTAAGCGCTGGCCGCTGTGCTAAGTACTTGACACGGTTTATGTTATTAAATATTCACAGCAATTACTTGAGAGGCGTCCACTCTCCTACAAGTGATCGATCCCTCTATCTGCATACTAAGTCCTGTCTCTCGCCCTTCCTAGGGACCTTATATTCCATCAAGGCCTCCCCTCCTACATGCTTGTCTTCTTCTCCCTACAACATCTGGCTCCTTCCCACTCATATTCTTATTTATCTATTTATTTATTTAGACAAGGTCTCACTCTGTTGCCCAGGCTGGAGTGCAGTGGCACAATCACAGCTCACTGCGGCCTCGACCTCCTGGGTCAGGAGATCCTCCCACCTCAGCCTCCCATGGAACACAGGGATGCACCACCAGGCCCAGCTAATTTTTAAATTTTAATTCTTTGTAGAGACAGGGTTTCACTATGTTGCCCAGGCTGGTCTCCAACTCCAGGGCTCAAGCAATCCTTCCTTCTCTGCCTCTCAAAGTGCTGAGATTACAGGTGTGAGCTACCATGCCCGGCCTCTCATTAATATTGTAATAAACATAAGAACTTTCTGAAAACTCTCCCTTGACCCCATATGATACTCCTATGAGCCCCCATCCTTTTCCACACAGCTCAACGTGAAAGTGTTTACACTCCTCCCAAATCTTCCTCCAGAATCACTGGCGACCTGCTTGCTGCACAGCTGACTTGCTATTATCATTGGCATCACGCACACAATGGCGCACTCGGGGGCTGCAGCCCTACCCTGGGAAGGTGAATAACAAAGGAACATGTGTGCGTACTGGGAAGGCTGAGCTTTGCTTACAAAGATGCTCCCCAAATGTAGTGGCTTAATGAAGATGCAGAGTGGCATTATCTGCATTGGTCCTGAGTGAGCCGTTGAGCTTAGCAGGCAGTTCTGCTCCTGCTGGTGACTCAGGGATTCAGGATCTTCCTTTCATCATGTCTGTTACTAACGACAGCAGTAATTCCTCCTGTACAGATGGTGTTTTTTTATTTTAAAAAGCATGGACATTTTACAAAGGCCAGGGACCCCCATGAGCTATTTATTATTATCCCACGTATGTAGAGAGCAAGATTGGAGCCCAAACATGGTCAGCAAGCAGACCAGCCTCACACAGCCAGAAAGAGGGAGAGCTGGGAGCTGGGACTAGAACACAGGTTCTCTGGCTCCAGGTCCCACCACTATCCCCTAAATCACACCGCTTCTGATGGGCAGGTCGCCTTTCATAGGTTTACAAGCCTGCCTTCCTATAACCCCTGGTTGGTGGAACCCGCCAGCAGGTGCTTTCCTTAGATTGGAGGTTCAGAAAGTCTCCTTGGTTTCTGGAACTCTCTTCCCTCTCCCTGGAGCTTTTCCAGTGGGCTCAGCAGCCCCCTCTGATAGGTATTCAGGATCCTGCCAAGAACCTTTCAAATGTTCCATGGGAAAAGGCCAGACCCGTTCACTGGGCTCCACGCTGGCCAGATACCGCCCTCTTACATGCTGCATAGAAATAAAACACGGAGGTGACAAGCAGCTTGGAGAAGTTGAAATGTCAGCGCGACACTCTGAAGTCTCCTCCGAGCATGTAACTCGGAGACGGGAAAGGTTGCCCAGAAAGCAAACTGTTAGATAGGAACTGAGGGAGGTTCCTCGTCTGGGCTCTCAGAGCCAGGAGCTCCAGGAGAGGCGGCTTTGATGCCAGGAGCCCACCCCGACTCTCAGGCAAGTGTCAGCGAGTGCTGAGCGGCTGGCTCCCCCGCCCCCGGTGCTCTAGCCTTGCCAAGCCACTTGTGGCTCCTGGAAGCTCTCACCCCTCACCTCCAGCATCCCCTTCCTGAATGGCCTCCTGCCCTGCTGTCCGCTCAGCACTGCCAGGAGCTCACTAGGGACAGAGACTGCACCTTGCAACCCCGAAGGACCTGGCTGGAGTTCTGGCACAGAGGAGCTCAATCAATATTCGTCCAGTGAACAAATGCTGCTTCCTGGAGCTCATTGTTCTGGGTGAACCAGAGGCCAAGCCTTCATGTCCTTCCCACCGCCAGCTGGTAGCCCGAAGAAAAGGCCACGGGGTAAGGACAGCGGGCTGCTGCTTCGCTGGGCCTGGATTTCCTCATCTGTACAAAGGTGGGGATGGGTGACCTCAAGGGTATCTCTCGGGACCAACTCTGTGCCCAATGTGGAGCCACCTGAATTGTCCCTTCTCCTGGCAGGTGTTGTCATGGAAAGCCTTGCCCTGGCCCACTGGTCTCCTCTTGGATTTGACTTTTCCTAACTTCCCAGCCTTGACTTTGGCTGTTCCTCTATGTCCACGACGCTCTTCTCCTTCCAGACCTTAGAAGAGGCCCTGCAAGTGAGGAGCCCCAGAGCTCAAGTTCTGCTGGCCTCGCAGAAAACTCACCCGGTGAGTAGCGTCCATGCGTGCGTGTCTGTGTGCTGGCATGTGTGGGCGTGTGTGAGCATGTGTGTGTCTGTGTGCTGGCATGTGCTGGCATGTGCTGGCGTGTGTGTGTGTGTGTACTGGCATGTATGGGCATATGTGTGTGCTTGTGCGTGTCTGTGTGCTGGCATGTGCGGGCATGTGTGTGTGCTGGCATGTGTGAGCATGTGTGTTTGTGTGTGCTGGCATGTGTGTGTGCATGTGTGTGTGTGTGCTGGCATGTGTGGGCATGTGTGTTTGTGTATGCTGGCATGTGTGGGCATGTGTGTGTGCTTGTGTGTGTCTGTGCAGGTCCCACTCTGGGCTTTTTCAGAAGCAAAAGGAGATATACCGGCAGGCAGGTGAAGGCCTTGGTAACCAGACATCCTGCTGTCATCGCTGTTCACCTTTCCTTTTAATCCATTTTTAAAGTATTGATCGTCATGTCTGAAAATGCTGGAACGGCAGTCCCGGATCTCTGAGCCAAAGAGCTGTGTGAACTGTGAAAACTGTCTACCCCGTGTGGGAGGCAGAGATGGTTTCCTATTTTAATCCTCTCCAAGACTCCAAAGGTTAGTGGTTTATGTAGATCAAACTGCAGGGTCGCACATGAGCCCTCTGCAGATGTTCATGGGGGGCCGACTCGGGGAGACTCCTTTTCCAAGTGGCCTGGCGACCCCTTGAACAGATGTTCCCAACTTGGCGTCTCCTCCTGCATGAGAACCTCAGAGCTGCGAGGAAACTTAAAAAGTCCCAATTCACAACATGGTGAAACCCCATCTCTACAAAAAATCCAAAAACTTAGCTGGGCATGGTGGCGTATGCCTGTAGCCCCAGCACTCAGGAGGCTGAGGTGGGAGGATTGCTTGAACCTGGGAAGTCAAGGCTGCAGTGAGCTGTGACTGTGTCACTGCACTCCAGCCTGGATGACAGAGTGAGACCCTGTCTGAAAAAAAAAAAAAGAAAAAAAAGAAAGGCCCAGTTCAGTGAGCGTGGGTGGCATGTCCATGGTCACATGGGAACAGAAATGTAAACCCAGGTGTGTCCAGCCCCAAAGAAGGAGGAGAACAAGACGAGGGTGTGAGAGGGGACGGCGGGCAGGCACAGAGGCACAGGGCGTGGAGGCCAGGTGAGGAGATGGGGTTTCTTGCACGCATGGGAGCCACGGCTGGTTTTCGCGCAGGACAGAAGCAAGCTCTTTGGCATATTTTAGGGAATTCGTCTGACTTCCACGTCCAGAGAAGAGCTCTGGAGCAGGAGGGTGAGACAGAGGCCGGGCCCTGGGGCCCTGGGGGAGCCGCAGCAGCAGGGTATGTTGAAGCACGCTGGAACTGAGAGCTGGGCTTCTGTGGGTGGGGAAGGGTGGGAAGAGCATTTCTGGCAGAAGAAACTGTGCACAAAGGCCTGGGGGGAGCCTGGCCGCGTGTGGGGGTTGTGCATGGCGTGATGGGAAGGTCCCCGCCAGCAATGGAGGAGGTGGAAGCTGGGAGGCCAGGCAGGCCCAGTGCGGAGAGCCTCAAATGCCGTGGGGCTCCTGGCCTCGCTCCTGAGGGCCTCTGTCCTTTCCAGGCCGGGGTCTGTGCCCTAACGGATGTGCACGGGAAGGACACCCCATGTCAGTGGAGGGGGCGGATTGCTCAGGGCAGGGAGAAGCACAGCCGGGGCGAAAGTGGGGAACAGGGGAGTCTGCTCTCTCCAGGTGGCTCTGTTCAGTGGGGACCAAGGCCATGATGACATGGTGGGACAGAAGCCGGTGAAACGCCTAGTGTGTGTGGTGAGCTGGGGAACTGTGCGGATAGGCGGCCGAAGGGTAGGCCTTTATACAAGCTTGTTCCCCATCACTGCTCCCCACCCTCCTGCACTGTCTCTGGCCACGTGAGTGGGACCAGAGGTGACCAGCTGGAGAGGCTCTCACTCTTCCCTCCAAAGTCCATGGCAGGGCAGGGACCTGCAGCACCCAGCACCCCAAGGTCCAGGGGACAAGCCCACGCACTGACTTCTCCTGAGCATGGTGATGGGTGACCCTTTCCCTGGGGCTTGCGTGGACACCCGCTGGATTTCAGACTCAGGATATGGTGACAGTGTCCACATCCCAGCTCTCCCCTGCCAGGGGTGACAGTGTGATGGCACCCATCCAGGCGGCACACACACTCCTCTGCCCTCTCTCTGTCTGACTCAGATGGCCCTCAGCATGGTCCACCTGTCTGAGAACCAGCAGTACACATATCCTTGTCCTATTTGTCCCCCAAGGAAGTCACCTCTGCAGGTTCAGTCCTGGGCACGCCCCCGACCTGGCTCCTTTCCTTACCTCTTCTTTGAGGAAGACTCCATTTTGTAGATGGAAAACCGAGTCTCACAGAGGTGTGTTTAAACAGCACAGCCAGTGAAAGGCAGAGCTGGGGGGCACACACCTGCTGGCAGTATAGGAGAACTTGTCATTTAGGAATTTGGGCTCTGGAGTCAGGCCACCTGGGCTCACGTCCCACAGCCAACCCCAGCAAACCACCCAGCCATGTCCCTTCTTCTCGTGTCAAAGTAGAGGGCAGTGCTAGTGACTGCCGAGCAGGGGCAGGTGAGCGGACACGGAAGCGTGAGAGGATGTCTGTCTGCTATGTACAAAATGCTCAGCACGAGGGATCATCAGCCTCACCTGACTCCTACCTCAAAGGCAAGATGTTGGCTTATCTCATTGTACACGTTCAACTAGCACTCGTTCCCACCAAATTTCCACCCAAATCTCTACTCACTTGCTAAGGCTGCTGTATTAGTCCATTCTCACGCTGCTATGAAGAAATACCTGAGACTGTGTAATTTATAAAGCAAAGATGTTTTCTTTCTTTTTTTTCTTTCCTTTTTTTTTTTTTTTTTTTTTTTTTTTTTTGAGATGGAGTCTCTCTCTGTTGCCCAGGCTGGATTGCAGTGGCTTGATTGATCTCAGCTCACTGCAACCTCTACCTCCTGGGTTCAAGTGATTTTCCTGCCTCAGCTTCCCAAACAGCTGGGATTACAGGTGTGCACCACCATGCCCAGCTAATTTTTGTGTTTTTAGTAGAGACGCGGTTTCGCCACGTTAGCCAGGCTGGTCTCGAACTCCTGACCTCAGGTGATCTGCCCACCTTGGCCTCCCAAAGTGCTAGGATTAGAGGCATGACCCACCGCGCCTGGCCAAGGAAAGAGGTTTAATTGACTCACAGTTCTGTCTGGCTGGGAAGCCCCAAGAAACTTACAATCATGGCGGAAGGGGAAGGGAAAGCAAGGCACCTTCTTCACAGGGCTGCGGGAAAAAGTGACAAGCAAAGGGAGAAGAGCCCTTTATAAAACCATCAGATCTTGTGAGAATCCACTCACTATCACGACAATAGCATAAGGAAAACCCCTGTGTGATTCAGTCACCTCCCGCTGGGTCCCTCCCGTGACATGTGGGGATTATGGGAACTACAATTCAAGATGAGATTTGGGTGGGGACACGGCCAAACCATATCAGCTGCCATCGCAAAGCAATGCACACTGGGCACTGTAATAATAGATGGTTGTTGTCCTGCAGTTCTGGAGGCTGGGGCTCTGAGATAGAGGGTTCGGCAGGGCTGGCTCTGTCCTGCTCTGTCCGAGGCCAGTCTCCTGGCTTCTGGTGATCTGTGACGTTGGTCGGCTGGTAGAGGCATCACTCTGATTTCTGCCTTTATCGTCGTGTAGGACTCTCCCAGGAGGCTGTCTGTGTCCAGACCCGGCCTTTCATAAGGACACAACAGTGTCTGATCAGGACCCACCGCATAACCTCTTTTTTTTTTTTTTCCAAGACAGAGTCTTGCTCTGTTGCCCAGTCTGGAGTGGGCACTAACCACGAACCCCACTAACCTTTGGAGTTAATGGCGCGATCTCGGCTCACTGCAACCTCTGCCTCCCGGGTTCAAGCAATTCTCTGCTTCAGCTTCCCAAGCAGCTGGGATTACAGGCACCCACCACCACACCCGGCTAATTTTTGTGTTTTTAGTACAGACAGGGTTTCACCATGTTGGCCAGGCTGGTCTTGAACTCCTGACCTCTTGATCCACCTGCCTCGGCCTCCCAAAGTGCTGAGATTACAGGCGTGAACACTGCACCAGGCGACCTCATCTTAACCTGATCATCTCCAAGGACCCTATTGTGTCTCTGCCCATGAACACTGATGGTCTGGGTGGAGAATGAGACACAACAGAGGCAGGTGCAAGATGGGGCAGTGTGTGTCCTGAGATGGGAGGTGCGGGGGCCCCAGGACAGGAGGGTTCTGGGCTGCAGTGGCCTGTCACACAGTTGGTGCTCCCTGCCTTTTTGTTGGTCGATGAGTGAATGAGAAGAGATCAGAAAATCTAGGGCTGTCCTGCTTGGCGCTGAGAAACATGGAAGCTGCTTAAAGACACAGGACAGAATTTCTCTCCCCCAGGCTCCAGTGCCTTGGGTGTTGAAAGATCAAATTCCTGGAATTCATCTCCTCTGTCTACTCGGGCTGTCCCTTCATCAAACACAGGGACCGGGGAGAGACTGGCAACATGTTAGAGCCTGGCGGAGGGGCTGAGCTGGCCTCAAGTGCAGCCTGGATTCCAGACGCTGCCAAAACCGGCTTGATGTATGTTTGGTCTCAGTGTAGAATCTTTCCATCATCCAACTGTCCTTGTCTCGAAACTGGAGGGGGAGCCCCTTTGAAATTGATGTCTGGCTTTCTACAGCCACGGAATTAATAGTTACTAGTGTGCCGAGTCACCATCCTGCAGAGGTAAAGCCTTCCCCATGGCCCAAAGCGGGGACATGCAGCCTTGCCGGCCATGCAGGCTCTGCTGTTGCTTTTTCCCTCCTCCCTGCGTGGGCCGCTGCATTTCACACTCTGTGGAAGCTGAAGCTGGCATCTTGGAGGTTTTGTGGGGCAGGGGTCCCGTGATGGGGCCACATGGAATTCTTCAGTGGGTTCAGTGGCTAGAACAGGACTGTCTCCCCGTGCAATCCTGGCAAATCACGTTCCCTTCCTCTCTGAGCCTCAGTTTTCCTATGTACTGAGTTTCAGGGCTTGGATGAATTTTATTGCTATTGTGCAGGTGTGAAGACCTTATAAACTGTTCTTATGGATCACTTGGTCACAACCTGTCATTTGGGGAAAGCTTGGCACTGAGATGATGTTGAGTCTCACAGCAGGAGGAGCAGTGGATCATGTGCTCATTCTCTTGCTCATTCTCTCACGTCCAGCAGGGTCCCCTCTGTCCTGTACAGCACAGTCAGGAGACAGCAGCTGCTCAGGCAGTCCCGTCTCCACCTCGCCCTTCCTCTGGCCCTCGTTCTCTGATGGCCCCTCGAAGCACAGCACAAATAAAATGGCAACACTTGAACTCCAGCCAATGTCAAGTTCAACTGGCTCCTTTTTGGCATTAACCAGAGAGGCCTGCTCAATGTCTAACCTTGGAAGACCAAATCACTCTTCTAACACAATGTCCGCTCAGCTGGCATCCCTGAAAGTCAGACTTTGTGAGCATCTCAAGTGTGTGGATCCTGCATTTAAACTAAAAGGACAACTATATAGTTTTTCATATGTAGGTATTTGAAAAGGTATGATGTTTAGTTTTACTGTTTTTTAAATTTCATTTTTCATTTCTCTTTCCATCGTTCCTGGAACCATGTTGAGTCAGGCTTGCTGTGACTCCAGCAAGATGGGTGAGCAGAGGGTCTGCACAGTGAGTGGCGAGCTGGGGTCTGAACCCCAGCCTGTGCAGCTCTGCGGCTGCGCTCCCTTAGCTCTGGGCAGCTGGCTCCCCGATCAGCTCCAGTGGGCAGGCTGGGTGTGCCTCGCCCAACACAGAATCACCAGGGGCTGGTGCATGGAAGGTGCCTATTTGTTGAGTGAAATCGTTTCATGATGTCTACACATATCAGAATATCACATTGTACTCTATTAATGGATGCAATTATTGTCAATTACAAATAAAAATTAAAACAGATTATTTGTTGAGTAAACAAGCATCCTGCCTTGCAAGCCTATAGTGGAAAAAAGGCATTATAGTGCCACAGACAGCTGAAAGGTGGCTGGAGTGTCTTCACAAAAGACACCATCGAATTTCCCAATTAACCTTTTTTTCGATAAGGGAAACTCAAACATGTTCCTCATTTCACAAAATCAGGGGGTACAAATAGCATCATGAATCTGGCCACAAGGCAGCATTTCTGTGTTTCAGTGTCACCTCCTGTGGCAGAAAGTAAAGACTGCCTCAAGCGGGATCCGAGAGGTTTCCGACGCCACCGGTCTCCACTCCGGCCCTGGCCGCTCCAGAGGCCCCTCCGACCCTGGCTGCCTCCCATGGTTGCCAGAGCCTGGGTTCCCAATGTCGCTGAACCTCGGAGGTCCACTGTTGCCCCCAGTCTCCTACAGAGGTGTGGGGAAGGCTTGGCCAGGCTTGATCCCTTGGCCTGGTTTGCTCCCTCTTGGGTGCCGCCATGAGTCCCTGGAGTAAGGGTGAGAGGCACCCACCATCCTGTGCCCAGACTCACCTGTCCAGGGCCTGCTTCCCTGGGCAAAGGACTCTGTGCCTTGGTGTTTCCTTAGAGTAAGTTCCTTTCCAGGAGGCTTCCCTGTCCCTCAGACAAATAGAGCCCAGGCAGCCTGGCCCCCAGTCTTCCAGACAGATAACAACAATACCAACAACAGTAATTAGCTAACATTTAGTCTCTGTGCCAAGCATTTTATGCACATGATTTCTTTTAATCCCCATTAGAATCCCCATGTGACAGATGATAGCACTGAGGCCCAGAGAGGTTAAGTAACTTTTGCTGGGTCACACAGCGAATTCATAGGGAGCTGTACTCAAATTAAGGTCTGGCCAAGCCTGTGTTCTTAGTCACAATATCTGGAAATGTGTTAGTGCTGGGATGGGTGTGGGGTACAGTGGAGGTGAACAAATTGGGACCCCCATTCATAGCCAGTGTCTCCCCAGGCGGGGCCACTGGGTTATCAGGAGGGAAGGGCTGGGCACATGTGTCCTTTGGGCTTCTGCACCTGCACTGGGTTGGGTAATGTCCCCATTCCGCAGATGAGGACACGGAATCCCATGTTCCGTGGTGACGTCACAGGGAGGCCAAGCTCAAACCTCAGTGTCCCGATCTGTGGTCTCTGCTCTTGACTCCCACAGGGCTGGAAACCAGCCTTGGCCAAGACGATTTTCCAAATGACACATCATCAACCTTGGTAGGGAGGAACGTGTCCAGACGTTCTTTTTTGGGCTAGGGCAGCCAGGCAGAGCACTGGGTATGTCCCGCCTGGGGTCAGGAGGGGATGGATCAGGCTAGGACATGACTCACAGAGGCCAGCGGCCAGCACCATCCACAGGGACAGGGCCTGAGTCGGAGCTGCAGCAGGCAGGAGCTTTGAGGGGCATCAGCACTGCATAAGCCCCTGGAAGAGGAGGTCAGGAGCCAAGGGCCAGGTGCACATTGAGGGGTGGGGAGGGCTGGGGACACCGGCCAGACAGAGGCAGGACTGGCCTTGTCTCAGGCCAGGTAGCCTCTTCCCAGACCTTCTTCCAAACCCTCTCTTCTCCCCCAGGGAACTGGAGGCAGGCAACAGGGCTGACTGGGAGAGAGAACTGCGGTGGGGAGGGGGAGTTCCCTTCACAGAGTCCCCAGGAAGCTCCCCTGAAGGATCCTGACTTCTTGGAGTAAGAAGATGCTTCCTGGAGCCTTGGAAGGAACAGAGAACCACGGAGTCCTGGGGTCGCTGCCGAGCCCAGAGTTTGCTTCTCAGGCAAATGCCGGGGTGGGAGGAGAGAGCGAAACACGTGGAAGATCAGCGTCCTCCATGTTGCCGGGAGATGCAGCTTGGGAGATGCCGGTTTCATCCGGTGCTTTCCACGGACAGTGATGGGGGCTTTGCAGCCTGGCTCTGGTTGGCTTTGGTGAGGGGCACCGGGGTCACATTGGTCTCTGCCTTCAGGGGGTCACAGCAAGCAGGGAGAGACAGAAACGGGCAGTGATAGAGGATGATGTGGCCAGAGAGGGAAGCATTGACTCTGCCTGGGAGATCAAGGAGAGCTTCTGGGAGGAAGTGGCAGTTGAAATAAAGTGCAATTAGGTCAGAGTAGAAGAGGCGACAAAGGTGTGTTTTCCTCCATGTGTTTGGAATGAAACTGAAGCTCAGAAATGTTAGATGGGTTTTGCCTAAGAGCTTACAGTTAGTAACAGATGGGTGAGGACAGGATGTGAGCCCAGACCATCAGACCGCAGTCAGGTTCTTTGTCCAGAAGCATAGAGCCACTTTGATTCCTGAAGAGGCTTCAGTAACCAGGCCAGGGTGACAAAAGGGTTTGCCGGGGAAGAAGTGTCATCTGCTCATCCTGGGGCCTGAACTGGGGAGGGTGTCTTGGGACAGAGAGGAAGGGAATGTCCTTGCTCTCAGGGGCTGGGCCAGAGAGTAGGGAAGACAGAGAACCCGCAGACACATCCGGCAACAGGGCCTGAAACCCTTCAGACTCTTCTTCCCCGGGGCTCTTGGTGTGCCTGCGGGCGAGGGGTGTGTGTGCATGAGTGTGAGTACGTGTGTGTGAGTACATGTGTGAGTTTGCATGTTAGTGTGAGCACATGTACGTGGGTGTGTGGGAGTGCTAGTACATGTATGAGTATGCTTGCGTGTATGGGTGCATGTGCATGGTGTGTGTGGGTGTGTGTGCACATGTGCATGAGTGTGTGGGTGTGAGTACATGTGCATGGGTGCCTGGGCGTGTGAGTGCATGTGCATGGGTGCGTGGGTGTGAGTTTGCACGTGCGTATGGGTGCGTGGGTGTGTGTGAGTGCGTGTGCATGAGTGGGAGTGTGTGTGTATGCGTCATGGGTGTGTGCGTGTGAGTACATGTGTGTGAGTGCCTGGGTGTGAATGCATGTGCATGGGTGTGTGGGTGCGAGTGTGTGTGTGTGTGCATGGGTGCATGGTTGTGTGTGTGGATATGTGCATGGGTGTGTGGATGTGAGTACATGTGCGTGGGTGCCTTGGCATATGAGTGCATGTGCATGGGTGCGTGGGTGTGAGTGCACGTGTGCATGGGTGTGTGGGTGTATGAGTGCATGTGTGTGTGGGTTGCCTGGGTGTGAGTGCATGTGCGTGGGTGCATGGGTGTGAGTGTGGTACATGGATGCATGGGTGTGTGTGAGTGCACGTGTGCATGGGTGTGTGGGTGTGAGTACATGTGCGTGGGTGCATGGGTGTGTGGGTGTGACTACATGTGCATTGGTGCATGGGTGTGTGGGTGTGGGTGCATGTGCATGGGTGCGTGGGTGTGGGTGCATGTGCATGGGTGCGTGGGTGTGGGTGTGAGTGCATGTGCGTGGGTGCATAGGTGTGTGGGTGTGGGTGCATGTGCATGGGTGCGTGGGTGTGGGTGTGAGTGCGTTGTGGGTGCGTGGGTGTGGGTGTGAGTGCATGTGTGTGGGTGCGTGGGTGTGAGTGTGAGTGTCCGTGTGCATGTGTGTCCACCCTAAACCTCGGGTGGGCGAACAATGTGTGAAGGCAGGTCCTGCTGAGCACGGTCAGTGGCGCCGGGCGTGTGTTTGAGTGAGGATCTGAGCCTGCTGGTGCTGCGCAGGAGCCAGCTGTGGGCCCAGGAACCTGCTGATCGCCGAGGGTGGGTGAGGACGGCATGGGCACATGCGTGATTTGGTGGCAGTGCCACATGGCTGTGACATCCACACCCAGGCTGGCTGAGAAGATCAATGGAACACCTAAGGAGGTGGCCAGGGACCTTGGCGTCCTGGGGAACAAGGGAGGCCTGCTCTGGCCTGGCTGGGGTCTCAGAGCCCTGCACTTTGAACATGCGCGGGACCATGACCTCCTGTTGAACCCCGGTTGGGTGGAGCAGGTGCAGCAGCCCTGCAGGGAAGGTGTGCCTGGGCAGGGTGCCCGGGTCCTTGGAAAGACCTGCCCATTGGCCATCTGGCGTATCTGGTCAGTGTGAGCTCACCCTCCCCCACTGGACCCCTCCTGGGGCTCTGATAGCGTGAGGGGTCAGGGCCCTGACTGTTGAAGGCCGTCAGGGGAGGAAGTGGACACAGAGGCCACACGGGTGGGCGGAGGTGCGAACTCGGCCGACGCTCAGTGCAGGGGCGTTTTCTCACCTGTGGTCGGTCAGTCAGGCAGCTACCCAGGCGCTGACTCCCATGGGCCACCTCTCCTAGGCCTCCCAGCCCCAAGGTCTGAGGGGGGTTGCGCCTTCTCCCCACTCCCGCCCCGCCCCCAATCACTGCCTGCGTGCAGGGTTCTGCAGGCAACGCCCCGCAGCTGCCCCTGGCTCTCTGACCCTGGCATCCCTGTGCCCCAAGAAGCCTCCTGACTTCCCTGGGACTGATCCTTCCTAACCCATCTGCCACCTCAGTCCATTCAGCTCGGCCGATGGGGAGAGTACTCCTTGTGCCCCTCCCAGAAGGCTCCACTCCCACCCTGGTGCCCGGGCGCTGCCCACCACTCGGCACGGAGCGACCCAGGTGCAACATGCCGCAGGGCAGGAGGACCAGGGTTCAGCAGCTAGAGTGGCGCCCCCTGGTGGCAAGAGCAGGAAGAGTTTGCAGTGCCCTCGGCCACACCCACATTGAGTTAGGTGTTTTCTGCATGGGTTTTAAAATGGGCAGGGAGGGGAATTTCCCTGAATACCAATGCTGTGGGTTCACTGAGACTCCACGTTGTCACACCATGCTGCAGGGAACCCTTAAAATTTGGGTTTCCACAAGATGTAATTCATCTGTATGTTTTGACCTTTTATTTAAAAATCACAAGTCAAACATTAAGTAAAGTAGAATACCTGTATTCATTTGCTCATCAAACACTTCCCAGGACTTCCCTCCTATGCCAGGCTTTGTCTAGAAGGTAGCAGGGAAAATACGGCAGTGTCTGTGCCCTCAGAGGCCCACGGCCTGCGTGGGTAGATGGATATTCCCAGCCTTTCGATCCTCAGTGTAAGACAGGGATAAGGGGATATTATGATTCTCATTTTTTTTTTTTTGAGGTGGAGTCTTGCTCTGTTGCCCAGGCTGGAGTGCAGTGGTGAGATCTCAGCTCACTGCAATCTCCACCTCCTGGGTTCAAGCAATTCTCCTGCTTCAGCCTCCTGAGTAACTGGGATTACAGGTGTCCACCACCACACCAGCTAATTTTTGTATTTTTAGTAGAGACGGGGTTTCACCATGTTGGTCAGGCTGGTCTCAAACTCCTGAGATCCACCCACCTCGGCCTCCCAAAGTGCTGGGATTACAAGCATGAGCCACCATGCCTGGTCTATGATCCCCATTTTACAGATAAGGAAACTGAGGTTCAGAGACACGCAGAGCCACCTCATCATGGTAGTTCTACCAATTCGGATCCTGCCTTGAACAGAATCCCACACAAGAAGGGAGTATAACATAGGGACTTTTTGCAGAGGTGGGAGCAGTGTTAAAGCTGCCACACCCAGGAGCCAGCTGCAGTGGGAAGCTGTGAGACCCTCAGCCTGAAGGCAGTGAGAGTCCAGGGAGACCCAGAGGGGGCCAGACACAGGCTGGAGTCACAGGACAAGGCCACTGTCGGGATCATGGTGCTGACCCAAGGAGGGAGCAGGGGAGAAATACCCAGACCTCTCTCTCTGCCCATCTCCAGTCTGGGCTTCCTGTCTCTGGGCACGACAGGAGCCAGAGGGCTGAGCCCCCCAAGTGGTACAGGCCATGAGTGAGGTCCGCCGCTGGGCCTTAGGCAGGACAGAGAAGGGCAGAGAATGAACTGTGGAGTGAGGAGGTTGTGGCACACAGAGAATCCCCTCAGGTGGCTTTGGGCCCTGGCTGCCAGTTCCAGGGTGCCAAGAGAAACCTCACTCCATATCTGCAACATTCGCACATATTTCAGGAAGACCCTGGGGAGAGGCAGCCAGGCCTGCAGGGCTCCAAGGTGAGCACAAAGATGGGGTGTGCTTGGCCCTTGGCTGGGAGTGGCCTGTGGGAAGCCAGGCCTTGGCCTTGTCAAGAATGCGCTGATGGATTTCAGAGCACAGCAGGGGCAGGTAGCCATGGGTCGAATGAGCCCCTTGAGGTCAGGGGCCTGCCAGGTGCGTTCTCACTGCATCCCCGAGAGACACATCTTACAGGCCCATAGCAAGGAGCGAATGAATGATCACAGCAGCCACCATTTAGCGCACACCTCCTGTGTGCCACAGCTGTTTGGGCTGCAGCTGAGTTATTCACAGAGGTGCACAGAGCACCGTCGCGTGGCATGTGAAACCTTGTGGTGCAGTGACATTTTAAGCTACAAAGAATAACCCCTGACAGCCTGCATTGCGTTGGACTGTCACCTGCCCGGGAGGTGACAGCTCCTCTCCCGCACCTGGACAGAGGCTGCCTTGGCCTAGAAGAGAACACACTTTGCAGGAAACATCCAGGGTCCCGTCACTCAGCAACTGCCAGCTCAGGGCCTCCTGGCCAGGAAGCCAGCTTCCCTGCCTCTCCATCCCTGGCTCAGTTCCCATCGTGTGGCCAGCACAGCTGTCGTTTCAGAGGCCACTGGTGGACTCTGGATGATCATTTACAGATTGGGAGGATGTGATAAGGCTCTCATGCCCTGTATGGGTCATTAAGAAATGGCACCACAGGGGCCAGGTTTCCCTGCCAGCTCCCCCTCACTGTCTCTTTCTGCCTTTTATTGTCCACTGTTATCTTTCCCCCTCCACACGCCCCACCCTTGTGCAAGTCCCCAAGACCATAACCTCCTTCAAACTTCTGCTGGATTTTCCTGACCTACTGCCTCAGGCCCGGAAGGTAACTTTATCAGCAGGGCTGGTGAGGGCTTGGCTGGGGCCCCAACCCTGTATGGCCAGAGAGGGGGAAATTCTGCCACAGAGACCCATGGCTGCCCAATGATGTGGAGGAAAGGGATTGGAAGGCTAATCAGATCCAGACTCATCCCATCCTTGTCAACCTCAAACGCATTTCCCCCTGTCCACAGGCCAGTGCCTCAGGAGGTGGGCATGGGGCTGGATCGGCTCCATTCCTCCTGATCTGTTCTTCTTCTGTACAGTGACAAATGCTGTGATCAGAGAGTGAGGCAGTTGATGGGCACAGACACCTCTTGAGTCACCTGGGACCATTTAAGGATTCCTGGGTCTTTGCACCTTAAAATGGGTTCAGGTCCTGGTTCTGTTTAAACCTTCTCATGCTGGTGACAAGAATAGTTGCCTATGAATGTGGACAGCCCTCCTCAGTTTGAGAGCAAGTAGGATGCACTGGAAACTTCACAGGTCTTGTGATCAAATGAATCAGGCTTCAACCAGAATCCACCCTTCCCTTGCATGGGGGTGGAGCCTCAGTATCCTCATCTGCCAAATGGAGCCACAATCCCTACCTCACAGCCACCATGAGTGGGATCAGTACCTGTTTGCTGAAGGGGCTCTCCACATGCAGCCAGGTGGAGAGAGGAAAGCTTTGGAATCATGGAGATTTGGGTTCAGATCTTGGTGTCTCCATTGGGCCAGTCCACTCCTCTCTGGTTTGCTCTTTAAATGAGGACAGTGACACCCACTTCTCACGTGTTGGGGGAATTAAAGAAAGGTATGTTCTTGCTGGTGGCAAATGATCAGCAAATGGCAGTGGCTGGCAATGACACTGAAAGGAGACATTAGCATCCCCATTTCACAGGTGAGGAAACTGAGGCCCCAGGAGGGCAATCAGATGAATGGTGGAGCGGGATCAGTCTTGGCCCTGGGCCTGTCTGACGCCCCAGACCATGCACTCCACTACCCCTCTGGGCCCCTTTTCCTCCTTGGCTGACCCATGCAGAAGTGGTTGCTCCTGGAGCAGGCCTGGCCTTAGCCACAGACCAGGGGTGAGTATGGCTGGAGTGTATCCGCCCTCTTTCCCTGAACCCAGGGGTCCTACCCCCCACCACCACCAAGGGAGGGGTGCTGATGGCATTGTGGTGGGTGGACCTTGGGCATGTGTTGCCGCCCTTCTGACCAGCATTGTGGGCTTATGGGTATTGGAAGGCTTGGCAGGGGTGAAGGGGTGAACTAGCTCCCTCCAGCCTTGGTTCATTTGAGTCACTCTTCTCTGGTGCCCAACCCATGTTTGTTTTGTCTTTCTGGGTTTCAGCCCTTTGGCCAGCAGAGGTTAAAGATTACTGAGGCGGCTGACAATAAAAGTGCCCGGCGCGCTGGCCTTTGACCACCCATTAGAAGGCAGTGGGATCACACTCCCCACAACTGCCACAACGGCGAGAGTGGCGAGGGTGTGGATGAGGGCACGCCTTCCCTGCATTAATATTAAGGGGACAGTCGCTCTCGCCTGGGCAATTGGGCCAAGTTTCTCTTTTATCTGAAGCCAGGGCCACAATGTGGCATTGTTCTCCGTCTCAAAGGCCACCATGCGGCCTCAGAGTGGACCCTGGGAGGGACCCCACCTGGCAGAGTAAACAGCCACACAGAGGTGGCTGGCAGCAATGGGGAGGAGGTTTCTTTTTCTCCTGGAAGACATATACTTCTTCCGAGGGAGTCTGGGAATCAGAGTCCTCCAGGGGCTGTTAACCTCCTTCCTGAACCTCAGTTTCCTCATCTGGATCAGGGTGCTTTGCTTACATCTCACTCCAGGACAGGGTGCTGAATCCCTCCTGTCCTATGGACCTGAGGGCATCGAAGGATCCTCTTTTCAGAATGTTTTCTTAATGCATTAAGTGAAACCAGAAGATCACAAAGGAAACTAATTATATTGAAATACAGTGATCAAAATTTTTAAAAACAAATTTGAGATAATACATGTGTATCTTTGCGAGTGCATTAAATAACAAGTTCTAGCCACAAGTCTACTGACTACTGCAATTTCAAAGGAGTGATAAGTGAAAATTGCAAGGTATCTACAGCAACAAAGCCACAGACGCTTCTTGTATTTCTGAGTTTTTTTTATGGCCTATATTTTATTTTTAAAAAATGTATTTAAGATAGGCCGGGCACAGTGGCTCATGCCTGTAATCCCTGCACTTTGGGAGGCCGAGGAGGGTGAATCACTTGAAGTCAGAGTTCGAGACCAGCCTGGCCAACATGGTAAAACCCTGTCTCTACCAAAAATATAAAAAAGTAACCAGGTGTGGTGGCAAGTGGCTGTAATCCCAGATACTCAGGAGGCTGAGGCAGGAGAATCACTTGAACTCAGGAGGCGGAGGTTGCAGTGAGCTGAGATCACACCATTGCACTCCAGCCTGGGCTACAGAGCAAGGCTCTGTCTCAAAATAAAAATAAAATTAAAAAAATTATTTAAGATGATTATTGATTCACAGGAAGTTGCAAAAATAGGAGAGAAGTCCCATTTACCCATCCCCAACCTCCCCTCATGGTGACAGCTTGCATAATTGTGTACATTACCAAAACCAGGATACTGACTGGCACAATACGATGAACTAGACTACAGACCTTAACTCGAATTTCACACTTTTTGCTTGCACTTTTCTGGTATGACTTTGTGTATAATTTGATGACATTTTATCACACATATAGATTCATATAACCCCCACCACAATCAAGATGCTGAACTCTTCCCTACGGCACAGGGGCTGCCCCTTCATAGCCAGGCCCTTCTGCTTTCCTCAGCCTCCCCCAGCCCACTAATCTGTTCTCCATTCTGTACAAATAATAATAGTTAATGTGCACCAGGCACTGACCAACCTTGTGGTCTAAAGAGGTAAAAACAGAGGCTCAGAGAGGTTCAGTAATGCCCTGAGACCACCCAGCAGGAAACAGCAGAGCTCACACTGCCTGCAACCAGGTCATCTCTGTTCATCCTCACTCATGAACCTAACAGTCGATAGATGATCCCAAATGCGCTTGGGAAACCTAGGCAGTTTCCAGCTCCACTGCCTGGGAGCTGTGTGAATTGGGGCACATCCTGAGACTCTCTGAGCCTTGGTGTCTTCAGGTTTCAGTGAGAGGAAGGAGTGACAAGCCCACCGTCATGAAGATGCATGCTAGGTGGGATTGGAGAGGATGGCCTCACACTTTTAGTGTAGCTCCAGGCATCTCCAGGGGGCAAGATGCCACCGCCTAAGTGGAGAGAGGGAGACAGAGAGAGAGTGTGTATTTTGTGTGTAGGGGATGTATTCAGAGCCTGGAAAAGCTCAGCACTGCTTCGTGGCACAATTATCCTTTCTCATCATCTCACAGGTCCCCTTGGAGGTCAGAGTGCCTGGCCAGAGGTCCCAACAGTTGGAAGGAAGGCAGGTGAAATAAGGGTGGTAGAGATGGTGTCTGAAAAAATTCTGTGCTACTACTGTGCCCGGGGAAATTTGTGCAAAACTGTCTGCATTTAGTCTGCAATTGGTTGAATAAATACATGAATAAGTGAATAAATATCCTCAAAGTAACACATCATGCAGAATTTCCTGAATTAGCTAAAATCCTTTTGATTACAAATGATAGACTCTCAACTTAAATTGGCTTAAGGAGGAAAAGAGTATCATTTATTGGTTCATGTGATAAAACACCCTCTGGGGCAGGGGTAAAATTGACTTTGGGTACACCTGGGCATGGGACATTGGGCAACATTGAATCTTCTCTCTCTCTCTCTCTCTCTCCCCTCCGCCCCATGTTCTTAATCTCTGTTCCTCTCTGCATGTTGCCTTTTTGTGTGGAATGGGTTGGGGGGCGGCGGGGGGGAATGGTTGGAGTTTACAGCCCCAGGCAGCTCCAGAATCATCCCTTTTCAGCTTCATGACTTGAGTAGAAAGATGACTCTTCTCCACAAGCTCCACCTAGGAAACACTCTGGGGAAGGGTCCAGCTGGCTCCGTGCATCCCCTGGCCACATCTGGACCAATCACCATGATCAAAAGCCTCAGTCTGGGTCTTGAGCTCATCCCTATGGTTAGGAGTGGGCTGTGTTCCTCAAAGACAATTGACTTAGGGAAGCTGTGTTGGGCTGAAAAAGACAGCATGAAAGTGAGACTTGTTAGGAAAGTAACAAGATATCTAGGGAATCGCACGGAATGTCTGGAGAAGCTCTTCAAGGACAAGAAGGAAATTCTGGGATTGCCAGTGACTAGTCAACAACAGCATGAGTGGTGCAGGGAATCATTGGTAATTTTCATTAAAATTATTTAATGTCCTGTCCAAATATGTCCAGACTAAACTAACAGAGATGTATTATCTGGATTCCTTGATTTAAAGAGGCCAGGCCCATAGGCTTCCTTCATTTATTTATTCACCAGGTGTTCATTGAGTGCCTGCGATGTGCTGGGTGTTGGACATAAATGAATGAGTGAAGCAGACAGTGTCTGCCTCAGTTTGCCTGATTGTGTTACTCTTCTGCTCACAAACCTGCAGGGGCTCCCCAGTGCCAGAGGACAGAGTGGGAACTGCAGAGCCTGGCTAACAAGGCATTAATCATCCAACGACAACCTAACTTTCTTTTTTTTTGAGATAGAGGCTCGCTCTGTCACCCAGGCTAGAGTGCCATTTCAGCTCACTGCAACCTCCACCTCCTAGGTTCAAGTGGTTCTCCTGCCTCAGCCTCCCGAGTAGCTGGGATTACAGGTACATGCCACCATGCATGCCTGGCTAATTTTGTATTTTTAGTAGAGACGGCATTTCACCATATTGTCCAGGTTGGTCTTGAACTCCTGACCTCAAGTGATCCACTGGTCTCAGCCTCCCAAGGTGTTGCGATTACAGGTGCGAGCCACTGCGCCTGGCCCAACCTAACTTTCTAGGTGTGCCCGTCACTGCTGCACCACGCCAGGGAGCACATCCGGCCCTTGCAGGCCTCTGTCTTTCATTCCTGCCTTCCCCTCTGCCTGGGACACTGTCCCCCACTCTCTCTCTAACCCCATCTGAATCCCCCTTCAAGGCACGGCTCACATCTGCCTTGCTCTGAAGCCTGCGCTCCGAAGCTCGTTGCTTGCAGGGGAGGGGGTGTCCTGCACTAAGATGCCAGAGGCGAGTGGACAATGAAAAGGCTCCCTGTGGTGCCGACAGGTGACTGCTTTTCCTTGGAGTTGGAGTCGTGGAAGCCCTGGATTGTGGACTTCTGTGTGTATTTCCACTGCTTCCTGAAGGCATTTGACCCCTGTTTCTCACAACAAAACCTTCACAAAACTCTCCTCTTTGTCTCCTGGGGAGGCAAGGGCTGGAGGGTATCTGGCTATGCACTTTCCCTCTTAGAGCACCAAGTCCAAGTGTGATTTTCAAAACTGTTAGTTCATTTGGTCCCCTTAATACCCTTGGGGGACGGAAGCCCATTTTGAGGATGGGAAAACTGAGGCCCAGGCACTTCTGTTGCTGGCAACAGTGTGGACCAGGTAGATAACCATCCTACTGAAAAACTCTTAAAAGTATCCATAAGCTGACAAGATAGTAAGGCATACTCAGGCCAGAAAGCAGGTGAAGACAGACACTCAGAAAGGTTGGCAGCAGACTGAAGCCACCTTTTGACTTGGAGGTACTTGGTGAACCACTGCAAGCTGAGTATTGATTTTACATCTCCTGAGGCTAGGGAGTAAGACGGCACAACAGGACCTGCCCAAGTGGAAAATCCAGCATGGAGCCAGGGGTAGACCTCCGTGAGCCAGGGGTAGACCTCCGTGAGACAGGGGTAGACCTCCGTGAGCGAGGGGTAGACCTCCGTGAGACAGGGGTAGACCTCCGTGAGCGAGGGGTAGACCTCCGTGAGACAGGGGTAGACCTCCGTGAGCGAGGGGTAGACCTCCGTGAGACAGGGGTAGACCTCCGCGAGACAGGGGTTGACCTTCGTGCAAGAGTGAACTAGAAGCCGATACCTTCTTCTTGGGACTGCAAAGAAAACTGCCTGTCTTGAAGCTTGATGCTGGGGGAAAGGAAAAATAAAACCTCCAAGAATTTGTGCCTAAGGCCGATTTGTAGCCTGAATTCACACAGCCTGGGAACCCTGAGAACTTCAAGCCAAGACTTTAGCTTAAAGTTACCCCATGCAGGTAAAGATCCCGGGTGCCCAACAGAAAAGAACACAAATTCTCTCCGGAGGAAGCCACCTTTATCCCAGGCTTTAAAAATTTTCCACAGTTAAAGTTCCATAGAAAATAAGCAATTCCTATGTAAAATCACTAGACACACAAGGAAATGGGGGAGAAAAGGAGAGAAAGGGAGAAAGCAGAATGAGACACTATGTAGTCAGACTTTCAAGAACTTCAGATATTAGGATTACTGGCAAAAATACATGCAAAATGAAGATTAAATTCAGTCATTTTTGCAGAGACGAAAACAGAAAATTTACCACCAATGGACTCTCAGTAAAGGAGTTTTAAAGAATATGCTTTAAGCAGATGGAAAATAATCCCAGATGTAAGGCCTGAAGTGCAGGAAGGAATGAAGGACTAAGAAAAGTGGTAACTGTATGTGCAAAAAATTGCTTTATATCAACTCTGTAGAACGAAGTCATATATAGTCATATGCATAATACCTGGTGCATGTATATAGAATGGGCGCTCATAAGTGATAGCGATGGATGAGGATGATGACGATGATGGTGCATACAATTTGCAGAATTATGACATAGAAAGACTGAGGATTCATATCAGAAAAACTTCGGTTTAGATTATAAAACTTCCATTTATTAGCTGAATGAGTTTGAGAAAGTTACTTCTACTCTCTGAGGGTAGTTTTATAATATGTCAGGTAGGTATAAAAATAGTGCTTATCAGGTTTTTATGAGAAATAAATTAGATAATGCATATCACGCACTAAGCATAGGGCTTAGCATGTAGTTGATACTTTGTATTAGGTTGTTCTTGCATTGCTGTAAAGAAATGCCTGAGACTGAGTAACTGGGCCACACAGTAGGAGGTGAGCTGAGCTCCCAGTGCTGTCAGATCAGCAGCAGCATTAGACTCTCATAGGAATGTGAACCCTATTGTGAACTGTGCATATGAAGGATCTAGGCTGAGTGCTCCTTAAGAGAATCTAATGCCTGATGATCTGTTGCTGTCTCCCATCACTCCCAGATGGGACCGCCTAGTTGCAGGAAAATAAGCTCAGGGTTCCCTCTGATTCTACGTTATGGTGATTATGTAATGATAATAGAAATAAAATGCACAATAAACATAATGCACTTGAAACCATCCGCCCCACACCTTATCCATGGAAACATTGTCTTCTACAAAACTGGTCCCTCGTGCTAAAGAGGTTGGGGACCACTGCTTTACAGGAAGCATGGTGGCATCTACTTCTGGGGAGGGTTCAGGAAGCTTCCAATCATGACAAGAGGCAAAGGGGAAGTAGGCATTTCACATGGCAGAGCAGGAGTGAGAGAGAGAGAGAGAGAGAGAGAGAGTTGGAGGGGCAGGGTGTCACACAGTTTTAAATGACCAGACCTTGTGAGAACTCACTATCATGAAGACAGCATCTCAAGCCATGAGAAGTCCACCCCCATGATCTAAACACCTCCCACCAGGCCCCAGCTCTAGCATTGGGAATTACAATTCAACAGGAGATTTGGGCTGGGACAAATATCCAAACTATATTAGACTCTCAACTTGCCCAACAAAATCTGGAAATAGAGGGACAAGTGGTTGGGGAAGGTGGGTAGGGGACCAATTGCTTATGAACATTAATAACAAAGGCTACCATGCATTGAGCGTTGACTATACACTAGATGCTCTGCAATGAAGTTTATATGTATTTTCTCATGTAATCTTTACAGACAGAGTCTTTGTGAAGTAGGCAGTAGTGACCTGAAGCAGATCATTTTAAACACTTTCCCTCCTCCATATGACAAAGTTATTTTCAGTGTCAGTAATTATCATGATTTTCTTCATGTTTTAGCTCTAAAACAATTTAAGAAATAAATTTAATGTTAAAAATATTTACATTTAGTAAATTTTTAAATTTATGAATGAAAATTTGCACTTATCAAACAAAATACTACACCTCTCAGCTTGCAAACTTGAATGATTTCCAGCCACTATAAAATTACCCTCTAAATAAACACTGTAATTGACTTCATGTATTTTGGGTGCAAATCACTTAACTGGAAGTTCTTTATATTAACTTCCATGTAAGATAGAATATTTAATAAAGGATAAGTAATAAAAATGTACTAATTTGAAACTTGCATACATATTAGTAAAATTTGACTGTAATAACAGTAATTATGTAGAATTTAAATCAACAAAAATTTTTTTCCGAGAGAAATAGCTTATCACTGGCATTATTTAGAATTGCCAATGCATGATATTAATAAAAAGCAGATCCACTTTTAGTTAGTTTTATTATCGTTTTAAAATTATCTATAGACAATTTCCTGCATACAGGGTACCCTCCTCTCACAAGGCCACTCTCAATATGCCACCGATCGAGATACTTCCTTTGAAAAATTTTCATCTTGGTCAGCACTCTCACTTTACAATTTCAAGCTTATTATGTGTCGGTGATTCATTCAAAACTATCAACTTAGTATCTATCTTTCTTTCTATCTATCCATCTAAAATGTATGCATACACTTTTGCTTCTCTCTCTGCTGTGGTTTGAATATTTGTCCCCTCCGAAACTAAGGTTGAAACTTAATCCCCAATGTGACAATATTGAGAGGTGGAACCTTTAAAAGATGATTGGGTCGTGAGGGGCTCTGCTCTCATGAACTGATTGGTCCATTCATGAATTAATGAATGGGTTATCATGGGAATGGGACTGGTGGTTTTATAAAAGAGGAGGAGAGGCTGGGTGTGGTGGCTCACGCCTATCATCTCAGCACTTTTGGAGGCTGAGGCGGGCATATCACTTGGGGCCAGGAGTTCAAAACCAGCCTGGCCAACACAGTGAAACCACATCTCTACTAAAAATACAAAAAATTAGCTGGGCATGGTGGTATGCATCTGTAGTCCCAGTTACATGGGAGGCTGAGGCATGAGAATCACTTGAACCCAAGAGGCGGAGGTTGTGGTGAGCTGAGATTGCACTGCTGCACTCCAACCTGGGCTACAGAGTAAGACCTCGTCTCAAAAAAAAAAAAAAAAAAAAAAGGAGAGGAAGAGAGACCTGAGCTTGCATGCTTAGCTCCTCTCCATGCAATATCTGTGCCACCTTGGGACTCTGCAGAAAGTCTGCACCAGCAAGAAGGCCCTCACCAGATACAGCCCCTTGTTCTTAGACTTCCCAATCTCCATAACTGTTAAGAAATAAAGTCATTTTCTTTATAAATTATCTAGTTTCAGATGTTCTGTTATAAGCAACAGAAAATGGACTAAGACACACTCTCTTAAATGTATAATAGACTATTTAATATCATGTTATAAAAATTATATATTTTTATAATTTACGTATTATATATAAAAAATTTCCCTTAAAGTGGTGTGAAGAGATTTTAATAATTAGAATATACAGAGTTATTAAAAAATCTTATGTGGCATTTTATACTATGGATGCACCATAATTTCTAAAGTAATTTAAAAAATTGAAGTGTAATGAACATAGAAAAACATATACAATCCATACCGTACAACTTAATGAGCTTCTTAAAAGCCAGTCCACTTGTGTAACCACCATACATATTAATAAATAGAAAATTATTGGCACCCCAGAAGCTCCCTCATAGCCTCATCCAGTCATTGCTGTCCCTCAAATGTTACCTCTTTCCTGATTTCCATCACCATGTCTTGCTCAGTCACCCAGGCTGAAAGACAGTACAATCATGGCTCACTGCAGCCTTGACTTCCCAGGCTCAAGTGATCCTCCCACCTCAGTTGGGACTACAGGCATGCACCACCATGCCGGCTAATTTTTTTTTATATTTTGTAGAGACAGAGTCTCGCCATGTTTCCCAGGCTGGTCTCAAACTCCCGGGCTCAAGTGATCCTCTTGCTTTGGCCTCCCGAAGTGCTGGGATTACAGGTGTGAGCCCCTGCACCCAGCCTTGTTTTCTTGTTTTTGAGCTTTGTATAAATGAACTGATAGTATGTAGGTATTTGTATCTGGCTTCATGAACTTAATCCACGTTGTCGCATGTAGCAGTGGTCACGTTTTCTCACCGATCTATAGCATTCCATTGTATGACCATGCCATAATTTGTGTACCCATTCTATTATTGATAGACATTTGAGTTGTTTCCAGTTTGGAGCTATAATAAATAACACAGTGATGAACAATCTTAAATACGTCTTCTGGTACCAGTATGTTCACATTTCTGCTGAGGAACAAATTATGCGTATATTCAGGTGTAGTCAACATTCTTGCCTTGATCTGAACCTTAGAAGAAAAGCACCCAGTCTTTCGACATTAAGTGTGATGCTAGCTATGGTTTTCTCTAGATCCCCTCTATCAGGATGGGGACGTTCCCTTCTATTCCTAGTTTGCTGAGTTTTTAATCATGAATAAGTGTTGAATGTTTCAATACTTTTTCTGCATTTACTGAGATGATCATATAGTTTGACTCCTTTATTCTGTGAATATAGTGAACTATATTGATTGATTTTTAAATCTGAAACCAACTTTTCATTTCTGGGATAAACTCTATTTGGTTATGATGTATTATCATTTGTATGTATTGCTAGATTCAGTTTGCTAATATGTATTTACTTATTTATTTTTGAGATGGGATCTTGCTCAGTTGCCTAACCTGAAGTGCAGTGGTGCTATCTCAGTTCACTGCAACCTGTGCCTCCTGGGCTCAAGCGATCCTCCCACCTCAGCCTCCTGAGTAGCTGGAACTACAGGCATTGTGTCACCACAGGCATGTGTCACCACGCTCAGCTAATTTATACACACACACACACACACATATATATTTTTTGTACAAATGGGATTTCACCATTTTGCTCAGGCTGACCTCAAACTCCTAGGCTCAAGTGATCTGCCTGCCTTGGCCTCCCAAAGTGGCTAATATTTATCTAGGATTTTGTATAGTTTTCTAAGGCATTTGGTTTATACTTTCTTTTTCCTGTAATGTCCATGATTTTGGTATTAAGGCCTCACAAAATGAGTTAGAAAGTATTTCTTCCTTCTGTATTTCCTGAAAAAAAAAAAAAATGTGTAAGACTGGTACTATCTACTCCTTAAATGTTTAATAGAAATCACTAGTGAAGTTGTATTTACCTGGGCATTGTTTTTTGGGGGAAGAGTTTTTAAAGTACAAATTCAATTCCTTTAATAGTTATTAGGGCCAGGCTTGGTGGCTGATGCCTACAATCCCAGCACTTTGAGCAGCTGAGGCAGGAGGATCACTTGAGCCCAGGAGTTTGAGACCTGGGCTGGGCAACATGGTTTGACCCCATCTCTACAAAGAACAAACAAACAAAAATTAGCCAGGTGTGGTGGCACGCTCCTGTAGTCCCAGCTACTTGGGAGGCTGAGGTGGGAGGATTGATTGAGTCCAGGAGGCCAAGGCTGTGGTGAGCTATGATCATGTCACTTTGAGTTAGTTTGGTAATTATGTTATTATGGAATGAATGTTTATGTCCCCCTGTATTAGTCTGTTTTCACACTGCTATAAAGAATGCCTCAGACTGGGTAATTTATAAAGAAAGGAGGTTTAATTGACTCACAGTTCTTCATGGGGAGGCTTCAGGAAACTTGCATTCATGGCAGAAAGTGGGGGAGAAGAAGCACATTCTTATATGGCTGCAGGAGAGAGAGAGAGAAAAAAAAAAAGGGGGAACTGCCAAGCGTTTTTAAACCATAAGATCTGGTGAAAACTCATTATCACAAGAACAGCATGGGGGAAACTGCCCACGTGATCCAATCAACTCCCCGCAGACCCCTCCCTTGACATGTGGGGATTACAAATCAAGATGAGATTTGGGTGGGAACACAGAGCCAAACCATATCACCCCCCAAATTCATATGTTGAAGCCTTAACCCCAGTGGAGTTTTGGGAGGCAATTAGGTTTAAATAAGGTATGAGGGTGGGGTCCTTATGATGGGATTAGTGTCCTGATATGAAGAGGAAGAGAGACCAGAGTGTGCATGCTATCTCTCTCTTTCTCTCTCTCCCTCCAACATATCAGGGCACATGGAAAAGTTAGCTGTCTGCAAGCAAGGAAGAGATCTCTTACCAGGAACTGCATCTACTGGCATCTTGATCTTGGAATTCCCATCCTCCAGAACTGTGAGAAATAATGTCTGTTGTTTAAGCCACCCCATCTATGGTATTTTGATATAGGAGCCTGAGCTAACATGTCTTTCAAAAAGTCTGTGTATTTCACTTAACTTGTTGAATTTATTGGCATAAAATTATTTATAGTATTTTGGTAGGCATTTTTATGTCTATTTTTTGAGGGATATTGATGCATGGAGTCAGATTATAAAGGCTCATGGGAGTTGATGTGAATATCCCTTTCTAACTCTGCACTCAGTGATGTCACATTGATAGTTTGAAAGCAGCCATGATGGGAGCATTTACAGCAGGGAAACTGGCAAACACTACAAATCAAATCTTTTTCTTCTGCCACAGAGAGCTGGCTTGCCAGCACAACACCGCTTGTTTTTTTGTTTTGTTATGTTTTTTTAACATCTGTAGGATCTGTATTTGTGTCCCCTCTTTCCTTCTTGAAATAGGTAACTTTTTCTTTACTACTTTAGCTAGAGGTTTATCAAATTTATTGATTCTTTTCAAAGAACAAGCTTTTAGTTTTACTCGTTTTCTCTATTATTCATCTGATTTTTAAATTTCATTGATTTCTGTTCTTTATTACTTAAATTTTCTTTTGCTGACTTTTAATTTCTTCTTTTAAAAAAAGTTTCTTAATGTAGAAGCTTACAGCATAGATTGCAGGCCTTTCTTCTTTTATACTATATGCTTTTAAAACTATAACTTTTCCTCTCAGCATCATTGTATCTGTATCTCACACCTGTATCTGTATCTCACACGTTTTCTTATGTTGTGTTTTGGCTATTAATCAGTTAAAAATATTTTCTATTTTGATTGTAATTTCTTTTTTTTACCCCTAGGTTGTTTGATTTCCAAATACTTGAGGCTTTTATAGGCATCTCATTATTATTGAAAACTAATTTAATTACATAATTTCAACTTAGTCAGAAAATATACTCTGAGATTTCAGTGTTTTGAAAATTATTGAGATTTATTTTAAGGTCCAGTGTAGGATCTATCTTGAAGAGCATTTCATATACACTTAAACAGAACATGTACTCTGTAGATGTTGGGTATACTATGCTATAAATATCAATTAGTTAATGCACTTGTTAGTATTGTTATAGCTTCTTAATCCTTATCAATTTCTTTTCCCTGGTCATTCTATCAATGGTATTAGAAATATGTCTTAAAATTTCTAACCATGATTTTTGATTTGCCTCTTCTTCCCTTTAGTTCTATCAGTTTTTGCTTCATGTATTTTGAAGTTTTAAAAAAATTTTTAACTTCTAAATTTCAACTTTTATTTTAGGCTTAGGGGTGCATGTGCAGATTTGTTACATAGATATTTTGATGCTGAGGTTTGGGGTATGAATGATCCCATCACCCAGGTAGTGAGCATAGTACTGATAGGTAGTTTTGAAGCTCTTTTCTTAAGTGCACATATATTTATAATTTTTACATCTTCCTGCCCTATTGATTATTTTATCATAATAAGATGTCCTTTTTCTCTTTAGTAGTACTTCTTATTTGAAGTTTATTTTGTCTAACATTAATACAGCTGCCCCGCCTTTCTTATGCTCATTGTTTACCTAATACATCTCTTGAAACCATTGTACTTTCAAACTATTTATGTCATTGTATTTAAAGTGTAACTCTTGTAAATAGTATTTAGCTGAGTTTTGTATTTTTATCTAGTTTTACAGTCTTTGCCTTTTGATTTTAGTGTGTGGTCCATTTATAGTTAGCCTAATTATCAGTTTGTTAAGATTTATGTCTATCATTTTGGTATTTGTTTTCTATATATTTCCTCTTTTTAAATTATTCTTTTGTTTTTCTTCTTCTGTGTTAATTATATTTTTGGTGTTTTATTTATCCTTTATTGGCTTTATAGCATATATTAACATTTTTAATGATCATTCTAAAGATTACAATAAATATCTTTAATTTATCACAGTCTTCAAGTTTGTATTGAAATACTTCAGATAAAATGTAGGACCTTTCCAACAATGGTTTTATTTAAAGCTATCATAGCATGTATTACATCTATATTCATTATAAACCCACAACACAATATTTTTAATGTTGCTTTAAACAATCATATGCCTTTCAAAGACATTAAGAGAAGAAAAAATATATATCCATAATATTTATACACATATTTTGTGTTTTGGTATACTTTATTCTTTCCTATAAATTGAAATTACCACCCGGTATTGTTTCCCTTCAGCCAGCCTTTTAGCATTTCTTGTAATGTACGACTCATTATCTCATGTTTTTTCTCTTGTGGGGCTTGCATTTTAAAAGGATTATTTTGCTGGATATGGAATTTTTTGTTGGTAGTTTTATTTTTCTTTGAGTACTTTAAATATGTAATTTAAATACATCCTGGTCTTCACTGTTTCTGATGAGAAATCAGTTCAGTGGTTAATTTTATTCTGTTTTCTCTCATTTTTCTTGGCTACTTTCAAGAATTTATCTCTATCTTGTTTTCAGTCTTTTGACTATGGGGTGTCAAAGTAGCTTTTTTTTTTTGTATTAATCCTGCTTAGGATTTGTTTAGTTTCTTTGTCTATAACTTAATATTTTTCATCAAATGTGGGAATTTTTTGGTCATTATTTACTTAAGCATTTTTTAGTCCCATTCTCTCTCTGCTTTATTCTTGAACTCCAATTACATCTACGTTGGACTTTTTGATATTTTCTCAAAGTTCTTTGATGTTCATTATCCTTCAATCAGTTTTCTCTCTGCCTTAGATTGAATGATTTTTATTAATTTATCTTCAAGTTCACTGATATTTTTCCTTCTTCCATCTCCAATCTGTTTTTAAGCATACCCAGTAAATGCTTCATTTTCCATTTCAAATGGAAAATAAAAAATTATGTACTAGATTTTCTAAAGTTTCATTTTCTCTGTTAAAATTTTCTATATGTTCACTCATTATGACAATGTTTTCGTTTAATCTATTAGAGCATCACGTTTTTCTTTATTTTTTCTTCTTCTTTTTCCTCTTCCTCCTCCTCTTTTTCTTTCTTCTTCTTCTTCTTTTTTTAAGAGACAGAGTTTCACTCCATTGCCCAGGCTGAAGTGTGGTGGTGTGATCATAGCTCACTATAACTTTTAACTCCTGGGCTCAAGTGATCATTTAGCCTCAGCCTTCTGAGTAGCTAGGACTACAGGTATATGCCACCATGCCTGGCTAATTTTTAAATGTTTTGTACAGACAGGGTCTCACTATGTTGCCCAGGCTGATCTTGAACTTCTGGCCTCAAGTAATTCTCTTACCTTGGCCTCCCAAAGTGCGAGATTACAGGTGTGAGCCGTCATGCCTGGCCCTACTTTTCTGAAATATTTTTAATAGCTCCTTTGAAGTCTTTGTTTCCTAATCCAACGTCTGTGCCATTTGGAGTCTGTTTCTATTGACTGCTCTTTCCCTTGAGTGTGTGTCACATTTTCTTATTTACTTGCATTTTTGGTATTTTGATGTTGTTGCAAACTAGATACTGAGTACAGTATACTGTAGTGATTCTAGATTCTGTTATGTTCTTCTAAGGATTGTTGTTTTTTTTCGTCTAGAAGGTTGTTAGTTCGCTGAGACTCAATCTTTAAACGTCATCTTTTCTGTCCTGGTTTTTCAGGTTCCAGGTGCTGTATTTTTGGCTTGTCTTGCTGGGGTCTCCCTTGCAACAGCATAGTTTAGTGGTCAGTCAAGGGTTTGGATAGAGTTTATGTCCACATTTTGGCATCTACCCTTGTGACTTCCTTGCTCCTATGGTTCCTCTCTTAAATTCCTGCTGCTCTGCCAGTCTTGAGCTCTGACCTCTAATACCTCAAGCCAGTAAGGATTCAACCTTCTGCTACTTGAGCTCTTCATGTTGGGGAATGCCCTTAGTAAAAAAAAAAATGCAACAAACTTACAAATCTCTCTCAGTGATGTCTGCTTCTTTTCCCCTGGACTCCCTGTGTTCTCCTTTATGCATGTGCAAATTAGCAGAGTTTACATGCAGATTTTTGAGTCTTGTTCCTTCTATTGCTCTTGTTCTTCCTGGAATGCCTCCCTTAACTTCCAGCTACTCTGCTAGCCCTGAACTATCTCCTCTACATCTTCAAGTCTGTAAAAATGAAGTTTTCGGCCACAAGATTTGTGAGGATGGAGATCACTCTCAGTTACCTCAAGGAAAAAACCACAGATTCAAAATTTTTTTCCAATGGCCACCTTGTGACAAATCCTTTTTGGTTTCTGCCTTCTTTTGATTGTGTCTTCAAATACTTTTTCTTTTCATAAATTTTGTCCAGATTTTATAGTTGTTATGTTTGAGAGTATTTGCCTGACCAATTATTCCATTATCATAAGCCTGAAGTCTAAATGGTATCATTTTCAAAATTTCATTTTCTAAATATTTGCCACTGTTATATAGAAATGAGAATGACATTTTAATACTGATCTAGTGTCTAGCAATCTAGTTAGTGTTGCTAACTTCACTTATTAATTCTAACAGTTTGTGGATTGTTTTGGATAATTTTACATATGCTATTACGTTGTCTGAAAAAACGGTAGTTTCATTTACTCTTTCACAATTCTTATATATTTTATTTATTTTTATTGCACTCTCTAGGACCTTCAGAACAATGTTTGTATAAATGGTGGTATTGGGAATCCTTGTCTTCTTTTCTTGATCAAGGAGAAAGCATAAGATGATAATGACTGTAGGTTTTTAAAATAGATTTTTTTTTTTTTTCCAGACAGGGTCTCACTCTTTTTGCCCAGGCTGGAGTGTAGTGGTGCATTAATGGCTCACTGCAACCTCCACCTCCCAGGCTCAAGCAATCCTCCCACTTTAGCCTCCCAAGTAGCAGGGACTGTGCACTGCCTCACTCAGCTAATTTTTAAAATTTTTTGTAGAGTCAGGATCTCATTATATTGCCCAGGCTAGTCTTGAACTCCTGAACTCAAGCAATCTTCCTACTTCAGTCTCCCAAATTGCTGGGATTATAGGTGTGAGCCACTGTGCCTGGCCTAAAATAAATATTATTTACAGGAGTATGGAAGTTTATTTCTATTCAGTATTTGCTTAGAGGTTGTTTTTTTTTTTTTTTTTTTTTTTTTTGGAGACAGAGTTTTGCTCTGTCACCCAGGCTGGAGTGCAGTGGCATGATCACGGCTCACTGCAACCTCCGCCTCCCAGGTTTAAACGATCATCCTGCCTCAGCCCCCAGAGTAGCTGGGATTACAGGCGCCTGCCACCACACCTGGCTACTTTTTGTATTTTTAGTAGAGATGGGGTTTCACCATGTTGGCCAGGCTGATCTTGAACTCCTGACCTCAGGTGATCGTCCCACCTTGGGCTCCCAAAGTGTTGGGATTACAGGCGTGAGCCACTACGCCCAGCTAGGATGTTGAATTATATTAAATGTTTATTCTGTATCTGTTGAGGCGATAATATGATTTTTCTGCATCTTCTGAGAATGTAGGAAGTTAAATTGATTTTTTGAAACATTAAAAAATCAGGCCTGCATCCCTGAAATTAATCAAATGTGGTCAAAATATATTATCCTTTTTAAAAGATCACTGGATTCAATTTGATTATATTTTGCTTAGAATTTTAGCGTCTATGTTTGAGAGAGAGTGATCTGTAATTTGCCATTTTTGCAAAGTGTTTATCAGGATTTTGACATCAAGGTTGTACTGGTATCATAAAATTAGTAAGAAAGCATTTCTTTTTTTATTCTCTAGAAGGTTGTATAACATTGGCATTACTTCTTCCATAAATGTTTGAGTGAATTCACCAGGGAAACGGACTGTGCTTGGACATTTCTTTTTGGGAAGATTTTAAATTACAAAATAATTTAAAAATATTTGTATGCTAGATGTTCTCTGACTTCGTGCATCCGTTTTGAAAAGCTGTGTTTTCTAGGACTTTGTATATGTCGTCTAAATGTGTGAATGTTTTGGAAAGTAGTTGTTCATAATGTACCCATAGGGACTGTAGTGATGTCCACGTTTCATTTCTAATATTGGCATTTTTTTCCTCTCTCTTTTTATCTTGGTTGGTTTTTCTGGATATTTATCAATGTAATCATCTTTTCTCAAGGAGTGATTTCTGCCTTTGCTAATTTTCTCTATTCTGTGTTTGTTTTCTGTTTTCTTCACTTATTTCTGCTGTCTTCATTACACTTCAGTCTTTCTTCTTTTGCAATATCTGCCTTTTTTTTTTTTTTTTGAGACAGAGTCTTGCTCTGTCACCCAGGCCGGAGTGCAGTGGTGTGATCTCAGCTCACTGCAATCCCCGCCTCCCGGATTCAAGCCATTCTAGTGCCTCAGCCTCCCTAATAGCTGGGATTGCAAGCGTGGACACCACGCCCGGCTAATTTTTGTATTTTTTGCAGAGACGGGATTTCACCATGTTGGCCAGGCTGGTCTCGAACTCCTGACCACAAGTGATCTGCCCAACTTGGCCTCCCATAGTGCTGGGATTATGGGCATGAGCCACCACACCCAGCCAATATCTGCTTTTAAGGGTATGTATTTTCCACTAAGCACAGCTTTAGCTCTAGATTATATTTTAATATGTTGTATTTTAGTCTCATTTTGTTCAAAGTATTTTGTAATTTCTATTTTGATTTATTCTTTGATCAATTGGTTATTTAGAAGTGTTTTAGTTCATTTCCAAACATTTGGAGACTTTCTCTTTTGATTTTCTTTTTCTTATTGATTTCTGGCTTTAATACCACTATGATCTCACCACAAACTGAATGATTTGAATCTTTTGAAATTTGAGAATCACTATATGGTCCAGCCTATGGTCCCGATTCTTTCAAAAAAAGATTTTTAAAATTTACTTTATCTGGATTTTTCAGTTGTTCTTAACATGTATTTTGGTCTTCTATAAGCTGCTCTATCATAGCTGACAGTACAAGTTCCACTGCATCAGAATTCATTAATCACGCCTCCATTGGGAAGCATGAAGTTCATTTTCGGTTTTGTGATATTGAAAAGTGCTACAATGGACATCCTTGTAGCTTCTTCTTGTGAACTCCTGTAGCCTTTCCAGAGAGTCAGAAGAGCAGAGCAGAGTGGGTGAGGGCATGACCTCTGAGCAAGAACCCTGGCTTCAAATCCGATCTTTCATCTTGTGAAAAATACAGATTCCTGGGCTTCCCTCCAGATCAACTGCATCTATCTCCCAGGCAAGCTTCATGATTCTACGAGTCAGAGAACCATGCTGTAGAATAAGAGACAGGAACAATAACGATCCACTGGCTGTAGATGCCAAAGAATTACAGATGGTTACACGTTTTCCGGGAGGGAGTGGAGAGAGGAAGAGGAGGGATCACGCATTTCTCTCTGCTGCCTTAGTTCCCTGGAGTCCCTTTGCCTCTTCCCAAGTAATTCCTAAACTTGTGCTAAAAACCAGGCAGTTTTGGATCTTCCTTTGCCCTCCAGTCTTGCCTACCAAAAGAAGCACCGAGTATATGCAGCGATAATACTTGGGGAGCTTTGAGTCATAGCCCTGGCATTGTGACGAGCTTCGAGTGGGTCCTACTGGCTGCTGAAGAATTGTCTCCTCTCAGCCCTCAGGGCTAAGGAGAACTACATCTCAGGCATATTTCTCTTGGGGACATGCCAACAACAGTGCTGCTCTTGTTGGGGGTGGGAATAGACTCATCAAAACCAGGTTGGGTTCACAGCACAGCAAAGTAAGTTCCAGGGTTAGGCTGTGAGGATGCTCTCTTGTGGTACCTCCATTAAGGCTGACCCTCAAATATTAATCTTGAGGCCATGAGAGCTGCGCCTCATCTAAGAGATGTCTTTGGCAAGACAGAAGACAGGACCCCATCTTTCAGGCCCAACTTGACATTGTTTCCCCATGAATTCACTCATTCATTCAACAAATATACTTTAGGCACGACTCTGTGCAAATCACTGATGTAACAAACATTATTAAAATTCTGTGGCAATTATTGTTCTAGTGGCTGGGGACAGCAATGAACAAAGTAGATACAACTTTCTGCCTTTTTAGAGTTTATATTCTGGTGGGTGAAGACAGGCTACAAAAGTTAGCCAGGCATTGTGATAGTTGCCTGTAATCCCAGCTACTCAGGAGGCTGAGGCAGGAGAATTGCATGAACCCGGGAGGTGGAGGTTGCAGTGAGCTGAGATCTCGCCACTGTACTTCAGCTTGGGCGAAAGAGTGAGACTCCATCTTAAAAAAAAACAAAAAAACAAAACCTTAAAATAAAATGCATGATGTTGATATGGCAGTAACTGCTACAGAGAAAATCAAAACACAAGTGGGAGGTAGGAAGTGCCAGGAATGGGACTGCAATTTTACTCTATTGATTGATTCCTTTTTTTGCGTATAATTTCAGACTTAGAGAAAAGTTGCAAGAATAGTCCAAATAATTCTTGATTGTCCTTTACCCACACTCCCAGTCTCATGCTGCTAATGAAGACATACCGGAAACTGGGTAATATATAAAGGAAAGAGGTTTAATTGATTCCCACACAGTTTCACATGGCTGGGGAGGCCTCACAATCGTGGTGGAAGGCAAAAGGCCTACATTGCAGCAGGCAAGAGGGCACGTGTAGCGGAACTCCCTTTTATAAAACCATCAGATTGGCTGACTGCAGTGGCTCACGCCTGTAATCCCAACACTTTGGGAGGCCGAGATGGGTGGATCACAAGGTCAGGAGATCGAGACCATCCTGGCTAACATGGTGAAACCCTGTCTCTACTAAAAATACAAAACAATTAGCTGGGCGTGGTGGCGGGCGCCTGTAGTCCCAGCTACTCCGGAGGCTGAGGCAGGAGAAAGGTGTGAACCAGGGAGACAGAGCTTGCAGTGAGCTGAGATGGCGCCGCTGTACTCCAGCGTGGGTGACAGAGCAAGACTCTGTCTCAAAAAAACAACAACAACACAACAACAACAAAACGAACAAACAAAAAAACCCATCGGATCTTGTGAGGCGTATTCACTATCACGAGAACAGCACAGGAAGAATCCGACCCCATGATTCAATTATCTCCCACTGGGTCCCTCCCACGACATGTGGAGATTACTACAATTCAAGGTAAGATTTGGGTGGGGACACAGAACCAAACCATATCACTCCCCAAATGCAAATACTCTACTACATATGCTCTCTCTCTCTCTCTCTCTCTCTCTCCCCCCTGAACTTTCTAAGAGTAAGATGCCTCTATTTCAGCGTGTGTATTTCCTAAAAGCAAGGATTTCTCTTGCATAACCACAGTGCAATGATCAAAATCAGGAAATTAACATTGGTACAAAAGTGTAACCTAAACTATTCCTTATTTAGGTTTCGCCAGTTGTCCCAATAATATCTTTTATACTGCAAGAAAGCCCAGGGTCATCTGTTGTTCTCATTTGTCATGCCTCTTTAGTTTCATATTTTATAACATAAACAGTTTTGAAGAGCATGGCCCAGTTATTTTGTAGAATGGGTGTCTTTTCTTTTTTCTTCTTTTTTTTTTTTTTGAGATGGAGTCTCGCTCTGTTGCCCAGGCTGGCGTGGCACAATCTCAGCTCACTGTAACCTCTACCTCCCAGGTTCAAGCGATTCTCATGCCTCAGCCTCATGTGTAGTTGGGATTACAGGTGTGTGCCACCAGAGTCAGGTAATTTTCATATTTTTAGTAGAGACAGGGTTTCACTATGTTGGCCAGGCTGATCTTGAACTCCTGGCCTCAAGTGATCCACCCGCCTTGGCCTCCCTAAGTGCTGGGATTACAGGTGTGAGCACCGTGCCTGGCCTGGAATCCAAGGATGGGTTTCCTGATGGTTTCTCGTAGGTAGATTCAGGTAAGGCCTTTGGCTGGAGCACCATGCAGTGATGCTGTGTCCTCAGTGCATCCTATCAGGAAGCACATGTGGCCCATTAGTCCCATGGCTGGTGACATAACTTTGATCACTTGGTTGAGATGGCACTGTCAGGCCTCTCTAGTATAGACACTATTTTATCCTTTGTAATTGAAAAGTATGATGTGAGGCTATACTTTGAGACTATGTAAATATCCTGTTATTCCTCAAAGTCTTATCTTCTAGTTTTAGCATCTATTAATGACTCTTGCCTGAATCAATTATTATAATTATTATTATGGTTGCCAAATGGTGATTTTCTAATTTTATCATTTGTTCTATTTTTATTAGTTGGCTTTCTACTATAAGAACGAATTTTTCTTCCTATTTATTCATCTATTTATATCAGTATGATTCATAGATTCTTACTTCATACTATAGGTTATAACCATTTACTGCCATTGTTTATTTTGACACTCAAAGTGTCCTAGATTTGGCCAGTGGAAGCCTCTTTAGTCTGGCTCTTGTGCTTTTTTGACATATCTCTATCTTTTTTTTTTTTTTTTGGAGCACTTCCTTACATTTTGCTACAAGATGTTCTAAGCTCATCTTGTACATTCCTTGCTCCAGCCCTGGAATCAGTCATCAGTTCCTTTGTGTGGAAAATGACATTTATAAACCAAGATCTTGTCTATACATATGCTTATTGCTATGAGGCCCTCTTAGCAGACAGAACTGGGAAGTTTTACACACACACATACATCACATATCCACACCTATCTGTATGTGTATCTATCAATCTATCATTTATCTATGTATGTATCTATGTATCTATGTATCTATGTATCTATCTATCTATCTATCTATCTATCTATCTATCTATCTATAGAAACCTATAAGGTCACACCAATATCTCCAATTCCAAACAACACCTCATGGTACCTCTTATCTTTCTCCTGTTGCATATTTGTAACTCCATTCTCAATAGCGAAAAGGCTGGCTTCCATGATCAACAACATAGTCACATATTTGTCCAGTGATAGAATGTACAGAGTATCCGAATTGCTAATCCATTCCCCTGCAAAAAGGAAGCCTACTAATGAGAGTTCAATATTTGTTTAGGGTCTTTTTGTCTAGTGTCTGAGGGCATATAATCCAAGTACCGTGTTCAAAAGTGACTCAGTTCTCCCCTGCAGCAGTTATGCTATTTACTTGAAATATAGCTCTGTAGTGTGTTGGTATTGTGATTCAGGTCCTCTCGTGTCTCCTGGTTGATTTCATTTTCTTTTCTTTGAGCATGTGACACATTAACATGATCAGGATTATATAAAATATAATCAGAGAGTGTTCTGTGTTATGACCCCATCATGTTGAACATTTCACCCCCTTCTCACCCAAGCCCTGTATGTGACTGCTATGGCCTGAATTACGTCCTACTCAAATTCGTATGTTGATTCCTTAACCCCCAATACCCCAGAACATGACCATTTTTGGAGATATGGCCTTTAAGGAGATGATTAAGGTAAAATGAGGTCATCTGGGTGGGCCCTAATCCAATCTGATTGTTGTCTTTCTTATAAGAAGAGACAGGACGTAGGCAAGGACAGAGGGACCATGAGAGGACACGGGAGAAGATAGCCATCTGCAAGCCCAGGACAGCGGCCTCAGAAGGAACCAACCCTGTCAACACCTTGACCTCAGACTTCCAGCCTCCAGAACTGTGAGGAAATGTGTTTCTGCTGTTGAAGCCAACCAGACTGTGCTACTTTTTTTTTTTTTTTCTTTAAGATGGTAAATGCGGGGGATTTTATTGCCAATGAAAGTGGCTCTCAGCAGGAAGAAAGGGAGCGGAAATGGGGATGTGGAGCTGGAAGATAATCTACCCCCGAAGTCTGGCCATCCCCAGCTGGACTCCTCTCCGAAGCCATGCAGTCAAGCTGTACCTCTGAAGTCAAGCCACGGGAAGAAGGTTTTAAATTACAGATTCAATCTTAAACAGACGTGACTCTGAAAATTTTCTGTTTCTTCTGATGGTAGTTCTTTGGTTGTTTGTGTGTTTTGAGACAATGTCTCACTCTGTCACCTGGGTTGGAGTGCAGTGGTGCAGTCCAGCCTCCTGGGGTCAAGTGATCCTCCAGCCTCAGCCTCCCGAGTAGCTGAGACTACAGATCCACACCACCATGCTTGGCTAATTTTGTAGAGACGGGGTCTTGATATGTTGCCCAGGCTGGTCTTGAACTCCTGGCTTCAAGGGATCCTCCCAACTCAGCCTCCTAAAGTGCTGGGATTATAGGTGTGAGCTACTCTGCCTTATGTCAGTTTTGCTAATTGGTGTTTTTCCAAGGAATTGGTTCATTTTATCCAAGTTGTCAGTGTTTCAGTGATAAATCAGCTGGTCCAGGAAGGCCTCCTTGAGAAGGCAATATATGAACAGAGACCTGAAGGAGGAGAGGAAATAGGCCATGACCTGGAGCATACTGCAGGGAGAGGAAGTAGAAGATGCAAAGATCTTGAGGCATGTACCTGCTGGCGAGTTGCAGAATAATCCGCAGGCCAGCGAGTGGTGTTCTGGAGGGAGAGAGTGGTGGGGTTAAGGTCAGAGAGGCAAAGGAGGCCGGGACCCAGGACCCTCTGGGCCATCACAGGGTCTTTGGTTTTTAGTCTGAGTAACAGAAAGTTTTCATCAGAGCAGCATTATGATCTGGCTTATGCCTCAAAATGTCAGACTGACTGTTGAGATTAGCCTCAAGGAAGAAACAGAAAGATCAGACAGGAGGTTCTTGGCCTGGGGAGGTGGCAGTGGGGGTAGTGAGACCAGGTCATGTTCTGGAAAGATTTTAAAGGCAGAACCCATATGGTGTGATGAGCGGTTGGATGTTGGGTGTGGGAGAAAGAGAAAGGTCAGGGCTGACTCTCAGGGTTTTAGCCTGAGCAATGGCCATATTCTGAATTAGAGAATACTGTGGCAGAGCAGATGTGGGGAGTGGAGCTCTGAAGTCAGTCTTGGAGAGGTTAACAGTGAGAGGCCTGTTAGGCACCCAGTGAGGAAGTCCATCAGGTGGCTGGATGCACAGAAGCATTGTTCGGGGCTGGGGACACATTGTCATGTAGATGGCACTGGAAGCCACATGAGAGGTTGGTATCGCCAAGGGAGCGAGTATAAGTTGAGAAGAGGTCCGAGGGATGGGCTCTGGGACAGAACTATGCCCCGAGGTTGAGAGATGAGGGAGAACAAGAAAAGAGATTGCTGGCCCGTGAGATGGGGGGAAAAACCAGGGGCACGTGGCCACCTCGAAGCCCAGCGAAGAGGAGGAATGCCCTGCCGTGGCACAGGCAGCCGACGGGTCTGGGGTGATGAGGACTGCGTGGTGACATTGCACTTAGCAGCACAGAGGCCAGTGGTGACTTTGGCAAGGGCCCTTGGGTGGCTCCTGAGAGCCAAGGCGGATGGGGTGGCTTCCACAGGGACTGGGGAGACAGAGACCCAACAGAGTGGGCATAGACAGCCCTGTCACAAATGTGCTCTTCTTGGAGAAATAGGGTGGTACCTGCGGGAGCTGTGGAGAAATTACAGCATGTTTCGATTACAGCTGGTAAAACGAGGGCTGTTTACATGTCAAGTCCTGGGGCACTGTGGGGTCCCAGAGGTGAAGAAGACACCATTCCTGCACCCACCGAGTTCAGTAGCAGCTTGGGGCCTGCAGGGTTACAGCCCAGGGACTGATGTGCTGTGATGGATGAGGCCCAGAGCTTGGTCGGAGCCTGCAGAGGGAAGCCTTCCTGGAGGAAGTGATGTTTGGCTGAGCCTTGAATGGGAGGTGAAGAGACCTCCTCCCCCAGGAAGCCTTCCTTGGTGCATTTGCACAACACCCCTCATCTTTGTCTCCGTAGAACTTGCTGCGTTCTACTTGGTGTTGGCCATCTATGGGGCTTGCATTCACACAGGTGAAGCGCCTTCCACACCCAGATGCTGAGCTCGGAACTTCCACCTGAGCTCTCTCAGTTCCTCCTTGGAACTGCGTTGTGAAGGAGGTCCCGCTAGGATTCCATCTCACAGAGGAGGAAACTAAGGCTCTAGGGGGGTTGAAGGGCTTTGCCCGAGGTCACACTGCCAGGAAGCAGCCGAGCTCGATTTGAACTCTTTCTGATCCCTATCCAGCAGCCTTAGCACATAGCAGGGGCTCAGGAAACGTTTTTTGACTTGACACTAACAGGGAGGTTTGATCTTGCAGAGGCCAGAGGAGGGGAGGGTCTCCTGGCTGACTCCACAGACACAGCTCAGAGGGAAACCCCCTTCGCTCATCCTTGGGACCTGCTTCAAGGGAGCTGTGTGGCTTACACCTGGTTCCTGGACTTCGGAGTGAGCTCGGGATCCCTGGCTCTGCTCCAGAATAAAGGAGGCTGGAGGTAGAGGGGAAGGCCCCATCGAAGCCCTTCTGCCACCCTAGGGCCCACCTTGGTTCAGGTGGGCCTCGCCTTCTTATATCTAGATGAAGGCATGGCCTCTCACTGGCCTTTCACCCCATCCTCTAACAATGTCTACAGGCTAACTCCAGAGGGGCCTTCCCAACCCTAGCCCTACCACGTCTCGCCTTGGCCTAAACCCTTCAGCATCAAGTTCGCCAGCCTAGCACCGCTCCTTCTGGCTGCTGGTCCCCACTCCCTCCCCTGCCCCCTTCTCTTCTCCCTTCCTCCTTCTTTGTCCTTCTGTTTTCTTCCTTTCTTTCCTTCTTCCTGCCTTTTTCCCTTTCTTCCCTCCCTTTCTTCTTTCTGTTTTCCTCCGTACCTTTTATTTTTCTTCTCCTTTTATTTTTTTTTAAAAATAAAAGCCATCGAAAAATTAATGAAACTACTCTGTATTACACTTAGTGGTGGATACATATCATTACGCATTTGTCCAAATCCAGAGAGTGTGCAAACCAAGAGTGAACCCCTGATGCACACGGCAGATTCGGTGATATCAGCGCGTCAGTGCTGGTTCCTCAGTTGTCATGAAGGCACTGCCCTGGTAGGGGATGTTGATTGCCTGTGGGGGAAAGGGGTATAGGGGAACAATATGACTATACATTGTACCATCCACTCAGTTTTGGTGTGAACCTAAACTGCTCTTAAAAAACAAAGTCTCGGCTGGGCACGGTGGCTCATGCCTGTAATCCCAGCACTTTGGGAGGCTGAGACGGGTGGATCACGAGGTCAGGAGATCGAGACCATCCTGGCTAACACAGTGAAACCCCGTCTCTACTAAAAAATACAAAAAACTAGCCGGGCGAGGTGATGGATGCCTGTAGTCCCAGCTACTTGGGAGGCTGAGGCAGGAGAATGGTGTAAACCCGGGAGGCGGAGCTTGCAGTGAGCTGAGATCCAGCCACTGCACTCCAGCCTGGGCGGCAGAGCGAGACTCCGTCTCAAAAAACAAACAAACAAACAAACAAAAAACCCAAAAAAAACAAAGTCTCAAAAAAAAAAAAAAAAAAAAAAGGAAAGATTTTCAGGTTTCCAACAAAGGCAGACAACCATATAATAAACAGCATGCGCCCTGCACTTGCTTTAGGAGAGGAATCTTACACATGTCATTGAAGTCCTGTGTCACCCTGCCAAATCTTTTTGTTTGCTGGCCTCTCCTGGTGGGGAGGCAGCAGGCACGCGGCCACTCACTGTTTTACCCTGCATCGTTCCCTCACCCATTCGCACATTTGCTGACTGGTCCATCCCATCACCCATGTGTCCACTGAGTTGAGGGTCCATGCATTCACCCACATGTCCTGGGAGTCTCCTTGGGGTGGGAGCTGGGGACATGCAGCTGAATGAGCTGTGGTCTCTGCCTGAAGTTACTCAAGGTGCAGGGGAGGGGCAGAAAGAAAGCCCAGCAAAACCTGGGACCCAGTGGGTGCTGTGGAGCTGGAACAGGAGCAGGACTAAGTGACGCGTGGGCTGAGCAGACAGAGCAAGTGTCTGCTGGAAAGGAGACTGTGAGGATGGCAGACTTCCTGGAGGAGGCAACCCTTGGCTGTCTGGGCTCTGAACAACCAGCTGCAGTGTTTTCCTCGCTGCTGAAACCTGGCCAGAGCCCGCCAGGCGGAGAGAAATAGTCCAGTGATCAAGGTGAGCACAGTGCTTGGTTTTCAGGGATCAGAGGGTGGCCCAGCTGGGGATGAGGCTAAGAAGCCAGAGCCAGACACCAAGGGCTCTCCTCCTGCCCAAGACTCTGAATAGAGGCAGTGAGGAGCACAGGGTGCCTTACAGTGGGGGTGGCACAGGCTGATTGGTGGCCTTTTGTCCTCCCTGGCTGTAGTTTCTCCATTTGTGACCTGACAATCCCCAGGATTACCTGGGCTCTGGAAGTGTACTCTGGAATCATATCCATCCTGACCCATTTGACAATGAGCTTCCTTAGAAACAGTTCCTGGATCCCCAGCGATTTGCAATGTTTTGGTTTTCCCACACTTGGCATCAGACCAAATCTTGTGGTCCATGAGGGCACAGCTCAGCCACTGAGAGATGTTGGCATGGTGTCCCGCTTGCTGCAGCAGGGCCTGTTGGGAGGTCCCTCTCCTGGCTTGGGTCTTGATACATCTCAGTGCAGTGCTCTTGTGGAATGGCATGGTTCTCTTGACTGCTTGGACACCCACTTTCTCATGAATAAGCCCCTGGTTTCTTTAAGAATACAGCAGCCTCCTGTTTCTCCTGTTCAGAGAAAACTTGTCTGGGTTGAGGGCCAACCTCTCAAGCCTCTCCCAGGGCACAGTGAGTGGAAACTAGGAACCGAGCACATGGAACATCCTATGGTATGAACGTGTCCCCCGCAGCCCCTGCCAAATTTATAATCCTAAAAATTAAAATCCTAGCCTCCAATGTGATGGTATTAGGAGATGGGGCCTTTGGGAGTTGATTAGGTCATGGGGGTGGAATCTTTTTAGATGGGATCAGCTCCCATATGAGAAGGCACACCGGAAGGATGACCACTTTCTCCAGTGAGGACACAGCAAGGAGGCAGTCTGCAAACCTGGAAGAGAGCCCTCACCAGACGCTGGCTCTGCCTGCACCTCGAACTTGGACTTCCCAACCTCCAGAACTGTGAGAAATAAATGTCTGTTTAAATGTCTGTTGTTTGAGCCACCCAGTTTATGGTATTCTGTTATAGCAGGCCCGACTGAGACAGAAGGAGTGAAGCCCTGAAGTGCTCTGCTTCTCTTCTCTGGTCCGTGAGGATTCCCGCCCTTTTCCTGTGAGTCAGGGTCCCTCCTAAATGACTGGAATTGGTGAGCCTTTTCTAAGCTTTTGTCAGGTCTATTGGAGACAAAGTTCTATGGTTTCCCAATGCTTATTTCTCCTTTGTTGATTGACGGATGGAAAAAGGATTTGCAGAGCCATGAGTTGAGGAAGGAGTCCTGGGCCTGGGAGTCAGGGGCATCAGGGCCACCCCATGGCTCAGTCACTACCCCAGGTCTGTGACTCCCCTGCCTCCCCCTGGCCTCAGACTCCCTCCTGAAGTAGGTGGACTGCATTATCTCTTGGTTCCTTCTAGCTTAAAAATTCTATGTTCTAAATCCATCCATCAAACCCTATTTTGAGGGCTTTGAAGTGAAGCCTGGGTGTTTTTACCTTATCCCACACACCTACCTCACACCTTCCAAAGTTCCAACATCTCCTTTGATTGGCATGTCAAGTGGACACATTTCTGGACTGGAGGGGCCTGACTCTGAGTCTCTGTTTCCAAGGAGCTAGCTGCTCACTTCCAAATCTTGCAGATTTGTTTGCTCCTGAGGGCATATTGCACAACGAGGAATAAAGTCTCCTAGATTATTGCCTCTGTATTACCTTGAAAGCCCCATGCTTCTTCAGGGTGATGGCAGCAAGCACAGTGAGTGATGGATAAAGGAAGAGTGCCAGCAGTGAAGTTCAGAGGATGGAGGGAAAAACCCCAGTCAGCTCAGAATAAGATCCTGCATGTGTTATGTAACAAACCCAGGTGTGCGGGCACTTCCGTTGACCCATGGTCCTGATTCCCAAATTGACTGGTGAAGAAATTTCTAGTGAAGGCCCCTTCAGTCAACACAGAGTAACTGTGCACACTCTCTTCCTGGACATGGCACCAGTGGGCACCGCCAACCACACTCGGGTGCTGGTCTGCATTTCCCAGCTTCTCTGGAGGTTCGGGTTGGGTCATGTGACTGGCTCTGGCCAGTGGTCTGTGAGTAAAGGTGATGAGTGTCACTTCTGGGCTGAGGCAGTTAAGAGCCAGTGGGACTCCTCTGTCTCCCTCTTCTCCTGCCATGGAGGCCCTGGAGGCCATGAGAGGTGGCTGGAGGGATAGGAGGACTGCCAACAGCCTAGGGCAAAAGAGGACATGTGAACCTTTCTTGTGTCAACTTCTTAGATAAAGAGATTAAGTTGTGTAGCAGCACAGCCTGAGGTACCCTAACATGAGGAGGTAGACACAACAGGACCCGTCATTGGAAAACCCGACTTTGAACCCTGGGTCTGCTCCTACTGCCTGTGCAGTCTTGAGCTGGTTGCATAGCTTTACAGGCTTCCCTCCTGTAAAATGAGACGGATGTCTAACCCGGTGGTGGGGGGGTGTGGTGTGTAGGAAGAGTGGATGTCAAATGTCCAGCTGCTGCCTGGTGCGTAAGAGGGGCACAGCCTGGGTCTGAGTCAGCCCTCTGTGAGCCCTGCCCCACGACTTCACTCCCGCTGAAGGCTCAGCCAACTGGGGGAGACCGTTCCATAAACAGCGAGGTCGCATCCACCCCACCATATGTGTCTTTGGTCAAAGTTGCAGAAACCTGTGGTTGGGCGTGAACCCAGCACTTTGCAGAAGTGTGAATTCTTAATTTACCTCCCCGACAGTCACACACACAGGAGAGAAGGCAGCAGAGCCAAGCAGGAACCCATCCTGCCCCAGGCCTGAGCTTTCTTAAAAGACTCGTGGGGCAGAAAGGTAAAGCGGTGTCTTCCTCATCTTACATGTGCAGGAGCAGAGGCGGATCTATGTGCCTAGATCATTTCATTTCGTGGGGCACTCGGGGGAGGAGTGAAAACAGGGCTTCTTCACTCTATTATGTCCAGGAGGGTTTTCAGTAAAGCACCAGAGAAATGTGCCTTTTATGTAATTCCATTTTCCTGTCCAGTAATCTACTCCTAGTTAGTTAATTGTTTCTCTTGTTTTTAATTTTTTATTTATTAAACACAAAAATGAAAATGAAACCAGCTACACACCAAGCTCACACTTCAGTGGCTGAAGACTTTCACAGGGGTGCAGTCTTATTTTAGGGTCAACTTTGTATGTGGTTACTTGGAGGGTATGATTTAAGGGCCACTACAAATATTCAGCCCTTAAATATTTCCTCCACTGAAGCATTATTTTCTCCTAAACCCTGGCTTTATAACTGGAGCTTGAACTATGTGCAAAGTCCCAAGCTAGGATGAGAGGGTGGCAGGGGATGTCTGAGTGGGAGTTCAGGGCAAACCTGCCACGGTTTGGGCCTCAAGATAGTCACAGTCCAGTCATTATTGCTCTTTTCTGCGGCTGACAAGGAGGGCCACGAGTTCTTGTCAACATTCTCTTTGCAAATATGAAGTGCAGGGAAATCTTTATTTATGTATTTTTAAAGACAGAGTCTGTCAGCTAGGCTGGAGTGCAACGGTACCATGAGAGCTCACTGCAGCCTAGAACTCCTGGGCTCAAGTAATCCTCCTGCCTCAGCCTCCCAAGCTGCTGAGACTACAGGCCTGTGTCACTACGCTTGGCTAATTTTCTTTTCAAATTTTTGTAGAGACGGGGGTCTCACAATGTTGCTCAGGCTGGCTTTGAACTCCTGGCCTCATAAGGTCCTCCTGCCTCAGTCCCCTACAGTGCTGGGACTACAGGTGTGAGGCACTGCGCCTCGGCCTTGGGGATACTTTCCACTTTTGCCACTTCATAGAAAAGGCCTGTGACCCCTGAGCCTCCGAGGGCAGGGTCTGTGTCCAGATAGCTTGGCTCTGCTGGCCTGGCCCTGGCTCATTGTCCAGCAATGGGCAGGAGCACGCATTCATTTCCTGGGGTTGGTGTAACAAAGTATTGCTAACTGGGTGGCTTAAAAAAGAGGCGCTGATTGTCTGACAACTGGGGAGGCTAGAAGTCTGAAATCACGGTGTCTCCACGCCACGCTCGCGGTCTGGGGGAAGATCCTTCCTTGCCTCTTCCTAGCTTCTGGTGGTTGCCAGCATTCTTTGGTGTTCCTGGCAGCTGTCTGGGTCCAGTGTCTACCTCCATTGTCACCAGACGTCCTCCCTGTGTGTCTCTGTGTTCACATGGCTGTGTTTTTAGGGGGATACCAGTCATTGCATGGAAGGCCCACCCTAACCCAGGATGACCTCATCTTAACTAATTACATTTGCAAAGATCCTAAGGCACATTCACAGGTACAGGGCTTAGGACTCCAACATATTATGGTGGGGTGGGGGGCGTGATTTGACCCACAACAGAACACAATGCGTAGTTACCAAGTGAACCATGAGGTACTTTGGGAGCAGGGTAACAAGGCATTGGTAAACAAGGGCGAACGGGTCACAGAAAGGAGGGATTTGCAGCTAAAATGTGTCTATGTATTCAAATATTGCGTGGCACTGCGTTGGGTGAGAGAGGGAGTCTTTTAGTCAGTTTACCACTTTGCCGAAGCCCAGGGTTTTTGTCTTCCTAGGGCCATTGTGCATTTTTGTTGACTATTGATTCTCCCCTTCATTCAGCAACTGCACTGAGGCCAGATCCCAAGCTGAGTTCTGATGAGATGGAGAAGCAAAGGACACAGTGTCTGCCCCCAAGGAGCTCTCAGCCAAGCAGGAGAGAAGGCTGTGGAAATGATCCTTCTGATACCACAGCCTGCCAATGTCATCTGGAACTCGGGGGGGATTGGGGGAAAATGGGCAGAGCCAGATTTAAAAAAACCCTGTCCTTAGCCAGGTGTAGTGGGGGGCGCCTGTAATCCCAGCTACTTGGGAGGCTGAGGCAGGAGAATCGCTTGAACCCAGGAGGTGGAGACTGCAGTGAGCCGAGACTGTGCCACTGCACTACAGCCTAGGTGACAGAGCGAGACTCTGTCTCAAAACAAAAAATGAAAAACAAAAACAAAAGCAAAACCCTGTTTTGTATTTTTGACTTTTATTTTATCCAAGTCAGGACTCCTGGTCTGAAGAATATTTGGCCTCATGACTATTGGGGGACATTGGGGCTCCCTGCCCAGGGTCAGGATGTTCTCTGTAGATATCAGGACGTGGGTGCCCATGACAAGGGTGCTTTGCTGCCATGGCCCAGGGCTGGAAGCACAAGCTCTCAAAGGTTGGTTGTGAAGCTTCCAGGGGAGATGGTCCTCTGCAGGAAGAATAAGAGCCATCCTGTAGCCTTTGCTGTTCCAGAAGGCTCCGTGGTGAATACATAATTAGGCCCTCTGTAATTACCAGTTTGAATCTGCCTAGGACACTAGGGCTCCCACCCCCTAATTTACCTTATAAATTTATTCTGCTAAAAAAGTCGAAAATGTCAGTCTTCTGTGAATGCTGCATAAATGAATTATCTCCCCGATGACAGAAGGTGGGGAGCGGGGAGGCTTCCAGAGGACATTTCTCACTGTGAGTGTCGGAAAGTGCTCCACGCTTCACGAGCACCCAGCAGAGAGCCCAACCGGCTGCTTCCCGTGCCCACGGAGGGCCAGGTTCCAGCAGGTTCTGTGTAGCTGGTTGGCTGGTTAGCCTGCCCCAGCAGGGCGAGCAGAGGTGGCTTTAAAATCAGCGTGTTTGGCCGCTGTGAGAGAGCTTTGCCTTAGCGTGCAGTCTCAGGTGATGGAGGGCCGCAGACAGAAGGAAAGGAAGGAAAAAGCATGGCAGCTTCTTAAAGAAGGTCTCATCCCACCACGTCCCACAGACCTCCCCGAACCCAGGATGGTCTCACATCACAGCATGGCAACCATCTCCTTGATTCTTTCACAAAGAATAGTTTTACAAAATGATTTATTACAATGTACAAGGCTGGGCTCAGTGGCTTACGCTTGTAATCTCAGCACTTTGGGAGGGAGAGGCAGGCGGATCACTTGAGGTCAGGAGTTCAAGAGTAGCCTTGCCTATATGGGGAAACCCTGTCTCTACTAAATATACAAAAATACAAAAATGAGCCAGACATGGTGGCGGGCACCTGTAGCTCCAGCTACTTGGGATGCTGAGGGAGAATTGCTTGAACCTGGGAGGCAGAGGTTGCAGTGAGCTGAGATACTGTGCCACTGTACTCCAGCCTGGGTGACAAAGCCAGACTTCATCTCAAAAAAAAAAAAAAAAAAAAAAAAAGTATGGCAGTTCTTAGTGACATTCTAGAAGGTTTGGGAAACCAAGTTCTTTTTTCTCTTTTTGAGATGGAGCCTCACTCTGTTGCTTGGGCTGGAGTGCAGCGGTGCAATCTTGGTTCACTGCAACCTCCACCTCCCGGGTTCAAGCGATTCTCCTGCCTCAGCCTCCCGAGCAGCTGGGATTAGCCCGCCACTACGGCCAGCTAATTTTTTGTATTTTTAGTAGAGATGGGGTTTCACCATGTTGGCCAGGCTGATCTTGAACTCCTGACCTTGTGATTCACCCACCTCGGCTTCCCAAAGTGCTGAGATTGCAGGTGTGAGCCACCGCGCTCGGCGAGAGACAAAGTTCTTTTAAAATCCCCCCAATCTCATAATTCTCACACAATAGCTGCTGTTATTTCTGAATCTCCTTCCAGTCTTTTTTTCATATGTAGTCTATTATTTTTGCCCTGAATAATTAGCCAAAAGGTTCAGCTGCTACACCTTTAATTTTTTATTTTTGGTGGCTGATAATAAAAACCATAAATGCAGATTATAGAAAATATGGAGACTGAGAGAAGAAAATGAACAATGATTCCACCACCCGCAAACTCCCATATGCTCATCTCTGAACCCGAGAGCTTTCTTTCCAGTTTTTGTCCCATGGCCATAGTTTTTCTTTTTCTTTTCTTTTTTTCTTTCTTTCTTTTTTTTTTTGAGATGGAGTCCCCCAGGCTGGAGTTCAGTGGCCAGATCTTGGCTCGCTGCAACCTCCGCTTCCTGGGTTCAAGTGATTCTCCTGCCTTAGCCTCCTGAGTAGCTGGGATTACAGGTGCCTGCTGCCATGCCCAGCTAATTTTTGTAATTTTAGTAGAGACGGGGTTTCACCATGTTGGCCAGGCTGGTCTGGAACTCCTGACCTCAGGTGGTCAGGCTGCTTCGGCCTCCCAAAGTGCTGGGATTACAGGTGTGAGCCTCTGCACCCGGCTGGCCGTGGATTTTCTAGTTTGCCTATGTATTAGGTCTTGTAGTGAGGTCCAGCTGGCTCAGTCGCTGATACCCTCCTATGTGCCTGTCACAGGCACAGGAGACAAGGTAGGATCTGGACTGCCTGCTTTGAGAAGCTCAGAGCCCAATGACCTGCTACTAGCAGATAACACCTATAATATTTTCCTCTGGGTATTGGCAAAGGTTAGCCTTGTCCCTGGCACAAAGTAGGTGTGCTATGAGTTGAATGTGTCCTCTCCAAAATTCGCATTGAAACTCAGTCCCCACTGTGGTGGTATTCAGAGGTAGGGCCTGTGGGGAGATGACTGAGTCACAGGGGCTCTGCCCCATGGGTGGATTAGGAGGGAAAGAGCTGGAGGGAACAAGCTTAGGCCTGTTTGAGCCATGTGAGGCTATAGTGTTTGTTCCCTCTGGAGGATGTGGCAACAAGGCACCATCTTGGCAGCAAAGACTGGGGACCTCACCAGACACTGAACCTTCTGACGCCTTGATCTTGGACTTGCCAACCTCTAGAAATGTGAGAAATCAATGTCTATTCTTTTTTTTTTTTTTTTTTTTTTTGAGATGGAGTCTCGCTCTGTCACCCAGGCTGGAGTGAAATAGTGTGATCTTGGCTCACTGTAACCTCCGCCTCCTAGGCTCAAGTGATTCTCCTGCTTCAGCCTCCCGGGTATCTGGGATTACAGGCACCTGCCATCATGCCTGGCTAATTTTTGTATTTTTGTAGAGATGGGGTTTCACCATGTTGGCCAGGCTGATCTTGAATTCCTGACCTCAGGTGATCTGCCTGCCTTGGCCTCCCAAAGTGCTGGGATTACAGGCATGAGCCACGGCACCCGGCAATGTCTATTACAGCAGCGCTAAGACAAGGTGCTTCATCAATATTAGTCTATTATGTACACCAGTGAAATCTGGGAGGACGTTCCCATTTCATTCCTGAAAGGTTGACGTGTGTACCAGATTGAGTTGAATGTGAATCTCCTGTTTCACGAGTATAGCGCCTCCGTAATAACATCTGTCATGTATTCAATGCTTCCTCTGTGCCAGGCCTGTGCTGGGGGCTTTCTGAGAGGTCATCTGATGAGATGCCCACAGAGGCACTGGATGTAATAGAGGAGGACCTGGGATGCCGAGAAGAGAAACCGCATGAAGGCTTGCAGCTAGCAGCGAGCGCGGCAGACACTTGACCCTGGTGATCTCGGAGGCGTCCATCAAGCTGTGTGCGCCCTGTCCTGCTTTTCTCACAGGCTGCTGGGAGGACAAACTCAAGTCCGGGAAGCAAAAGGGCTTTGTACGCTAAAACTCTGTCCCACCGTGAGTTGTTTGTCTGTTTCAAATTTCACCAGCAGAAACTTCTGTCTTACCCCACTCTCTCTACCCCATTTCTCTCTGCCTCAATTATCTAGTTTCATAACTGTGGTGTGTCTTGTTGGATTTTGCTGTCTCAAACAAACAAACAAACAAACAAAATCTCTTCTACTGAGTATACTGTTTCCTTATTGCAAACTTTGTTTCTCTATAATTCTCTTCCTTCCTCCATGTCTTGATCCAGCATTGACTTTGTCTTTGCTGTTCTAGTTCCACATCTGGTAATCTTTTCAGCTGCCTGTTATTGGCTTGCAGGATGGCTGGAAATCCAACCCGGGTATAGGACAGTGTAGTGGTTATACACAGAGACAGACCTGGGGCGATTTGGACTCTACCTCGTGGTGGCTGACTTCAGGCTTCCTGTCTAAGGCGGATGAAAGTCTTTCTCTTCTGAGGATTACATAAGATAAATGGCCTAACAATGTAATTAGACAGAGTGTCTCTTTGAATGAGCAGGACTTGAGGGTCTTGGAAGAATTCTGCAATCTGTGCTCAGGACCCCTGAGCCCTGCTGCTTTGCTCCCATGGCACTTGGGATACACGACCATGAGTCCACGTGATGGGCTGTACTCTCACTACTCTAATCGCCGAACTGTCACTACTCTAATAGACGATGTCATCAAGTTTTGTTTTCCCTTGCTCTGTTCCTTGGAGCTGGGGTGGTGTGTCAGATTCAGACTTGCCTGAACTTGGAACCTTGGTACCGCCACCTCACAATATTGCCATCTTTGGGCCCTGTCCTCTGTGGTGTGCTTGGCATACAGCTGGCGTCCCATCCCGTGTGTGTTGTTGAAGGAACATATCACAACCATGCTTATGATGCGACTGCTGCATGGCGAGAGACCGGGCCAGGCGCTTTGCTAAGACCCACTTATCTCTGCTCATACAAAGCAGTGAAGCCCATCTGACAGGGAAACCACAGAGCCTGAGAAATGAATGCCCTTTTCCCAGCCGACTCAGCCAAAGCTTGAGCCTCCAGATGGGCACCCCTGGCAGCATGTAGCAGGCCAGGGTTTTCAGGGCAGGGGAGCCATTCTAGTTCAAGGCAGCAGGCAGCCCTCATGGCTGGTGGGGAGGGGGCTGACAGTCACTGGCCGTTACTACTAGCATCCAGGTTTTAGGGAATGACGCCTCCATTTTTCACTTAGAGGAAACCCTTGATGTGCACCGTGGCAGTGGCAGAGGCTAATCGCGCGGAGCTGGGCGCTAATGCAGCCGCTGTAATTCCTGTCACCTTCTCACAGCTCAGTGGAAGCTTCCGATGAATAACTTGTGGCATTCAGGGGCTGTGTACATTAGTGGCAGGTGTCACCGTCAGAGGTTGGGCAGGGCACTGGTGCTCCACCTTGCCTTGTCTTTAATTAGAGGAGGAAATGTGTCAGAACTGACATGACCACTGACCAGCCTACCAGGTCCTTTCCAATCTCAGTGAAATCAGCTGTTAAAGATGCTCATCTCAGGAGGAGAACAAGTCTCTTATGCTTCTGGGGAGAAATCACCATCTGGAAAGGGTTTCCTGGCCTTTGGGGGTCCCCTTGCCACCTCCTCTGGGCCATCTGGGGCTCCCCTGCATTTGCCCATTACTTGGGAACTGTAACCCTTAGGGATCAGAGGGAGCATGGGAACAAAACAATTCAATAAAGTCACAATAAAGCATCCAAAGCCCTTCATACTTTTTCACTTTCTTTAACTCAATTTATTTTTCATTTTGTGGACAGAGATTTAGTCTGGGTATTAGTTTATGATTTTTACTGAAGGAATTACTCAACACACACACATATAAAAAGGAAATATTATTTTTATCATTTATTTTGTGCCATGTATACCATAGGAGAAAAAAAACCAGAGCAAAATCACTTCAGTACCGCTGTGTTTTCATTACAAAGTTATTACATATAGAAATTACTCCAAATTATCTGAAATGAATGGAAATTATGAGGTTTAAATTCCCCAGGTTACTGCAGGCACAGCTCTGGAAATTTATTTTGTCATCTTGCTGAACATAATTGCTACAACAAAATTTCTTCCATTTTACAACTGCAGCATAACTTATTTATACCGGTGTAGCTGTAATTTTACATCAATAAGTTGCATGGGAAGGAATACACAGGTGGTAATTGAAAACAATAATTTGTACTGAGGTCCAGGTGGAACGGTTGGCTCAGAAAAAGGCTCCAGTTATTATCGGCGACAGCTTTGTGTCACCGCGGCCTTTTCTCATCCCCTTCGCCAACACCGGTCAAACCATCCAAACACCTTCAATCACATCCCTATGGCTGCTGTAGTGAGAGCTGCAACTTGTTTGACTTTCCACCATGGCCCCTGTACTCTGGTCTGGAAAGTGAGGCCACGGGGTGCTGGGGGTACCCAGGGAGGCCCGTGCCGCCTCTGTGCCAGCTCCTGCCCTTTCCTTCTGCTGCTTTCCAACTTGCCTCTGGGTTGGGTGCATTTAGGTACCCTGAGCTAATTAAGGTGTTTGATAGATTTCAACTGGAGTATGAGCTCTTGCCAGAAACATCAACAATTCGATTCCCCAAGCACAATGCAGAGTGTTAAATCCACTAATGCTTTATACATTACTGTGTTCCTTCCCAGCCGGAATGTGTGGTCTGGGTACAATACCAAACCGGTCCCCAAACAGGCGTCCTCACTCTTCAGTCTCTAATTGTTCCTGTTAAGCAGATACAAATAATGAAACTGCAGATGCCTGTGCTAAATCCCAACAGCTGATGAATCTACCCATTTGAATCCAGAGGTCCAAATACAGATTTAAAATAATTGACCATAAATCTGCCTTATTTAGAATCCAGATCATCAGAGTGGTCTGGGAACAGGTCAGAGATGATCTTTTTTGCTTCTGTCTAGTGTTAATTTCATGATACATGTGTGTGTGTGATGGGGCCGGGGCGGGGGAAGAGGGAGAGAGAGGGAGAGAGAGAGAGAGAGGGAGAGAGAGGGAGAGAGAGGGGGAGAGAGAGAGAGAGGGAGAGAGAGAGAGAGGCAGGCAGAGGGGCTTTGTCACAAGTTCAAACGGGAAATGGTTTTGCCACATCCATATTATAGAAGCCATTCTTGTTTCAATGATTCCAAAGGCTTCAAATCACAGTGAAATCATTTTTGTAAAAGGATCCAGATTAAACGAATACAAGAATGCACAGTAATCCAGTGTCTCGGTTTTCCCTGGGCAGCATTAATTATCTTTTGTTGTAGCAAATTGTCTGCCTTGTAAATTGAGCTGAAAGTGCATCTTCAAGCAGAGGCAATGTTTTAATATGTACATAATGGAACAACTTTCATAACTTCCACATACTATAGAAATATGATTTCATCTTCAATAATGTGCCTGCAGTTAAAACTTTGTGGCGTAGAGCCTCGTTTGTCAGCTTGCAACCTCAGCCCTTCTCTATTAAACAGAGAGACACCACTTACGTGTTTTCTAGGATACAAACTACCTTTGTTGAATTCACTCGAAAGCATCCGTGGCTGTTTCTAAAACTACAAAACAACAGTTGAGATCTCCCAGAGCTCTCTTTCTTTCCTAGCTCTGGAAGGCATATCTGAAACAAGGTGTTGGCTGATTTTTAGTTTTATTTATTGGTAAGCTCCCCCATTGCAGCATCCTCATTAGCCGAGCCTGTTGGAGGGATGCTAGCCTGACTCATGTCTCTCTCTCCTTCTCTGTTCTTCCATAAGTGAGTGCTTCCCCCTCACTTCCTTTGTAGTGCATCACAGCACAGATAGGAGTTTTCAGAGCCTGGGATTGGGGGTGGGGGAGACCTCTCTTCTGAGTCAGATGTCTACAACTCCAGCTTAGCATTTACTGAAACTTCATCTTTCTCAAACTGCTTAAGGATACAAACTAACTAATCCTCACAGCATCATCAAACCCTTGTTAGGAAGGTGATCATTACTGCCTCCATCCCTAGTCCTCCCTATTTCCTATCACCAGACACCTCACTGTTGCTCGGTCTCAACGACAGCAGCTGACAGCCAGAGTCGGAACTGAAAATTCCCTTCTGAGTTTCTCATTTGAACCACTTTAACTCTCTCTTTTTTCCTTGTCTGTGCTCTACACAGGGCAGATGGATGGTCACTAGACCACTGAATTCAAACTCATGGATGTGTATGTCTTCAAAACAGAGCTCTCAGCATCTTCAGGGAAACGGTCTTCCTTGCAGTTTCAGTTACACAATTTGGAGACTTAGTGACAAAAGAGAAAGCAGCAGAGAGACCCTTTTGCATAACACACACACACACACACATACACACACACACGTGCACTCACACCACAGCCGCTCAGATCTCGGTATATGTGAAGGGTGGGGGTGGAATTTGGTGCAGTCTGATCATCTTCATGAACAATATTTCTCCCAAGTCGACCAACTGGGTGATGCCAGTCCCTACCAAATTTGAATTGATGACTCAACTAAAGAATTAAAATTAGCAAGACAAGAAAATTCCAAATGAGGTGAGAAAGCTGTAGAAATAGTTCCAGATCCTCTAGTACTGAGCCATTCAATATCATTTCTGATGACAGGGACAGAGCTAGGAACATTCAATGTGGGTGTGAGTCCTTTTCATATACGGGGAGCTGGGTAAGTATTTTTTAAGGAAAATAATACATGAATCAGGAACAGTGAATTTGATTTAACCCCTTGTAGGCTGCAGATACAAAGGCAGCGGGCAATGATGCCTCAGTTTTCCTACAGCTTATCTATGCTTCATACAGTTAAGCAACAGTCGGAAATATACTATTGTTTCAAGGCCAGGTATTACTTGCAGAAAAAAATAAGGTGCAAATGATGTCATGTTTTAACAAAAGCAATGTTGTTAAATTCAGTACACCAAAAGAATCCACCAAACAACTGTTGAAAGGCAAGTTTTGTGGTCCTGACTCTGCTATCAGGTGACAATATGAAAAACTCCTCTAAATCCAGCAAAGCTTTAACTGAGTGCTTATGGCGCCCAGAAATTTGCTGTAATTTTCAGAAATGACATAAAATAATTCTAGAAGATATGGCAGGAAGCCCAAAAGGCCTCTTTTGTCTTTTTATGCCTCTGTATTTGATAGCTGCTAAAGATTCTAGAACCGTAAGGAAAGAGATAAGGACCACCTTGGGAGCCTTATTAATATGTACATAAATATGATTTGCTTGGTGCCTCCACTGTGGTTTCCTCACAAGTTAGAATAAGTCCATCCACTGATCAGATCAGAACATCGTATTCATGCTCATCTTCACAGTCAAGAACACTTATAGATCCGGAGGAACAGAAATGAACAGACAGGCGTTGCTTCAGAGTCTGCCCTGTACCTGTGAATATGAAATGATTTGCCTTCTCCTTGCATGGATTTCTTCTTCTTTGTTTTAAAGCACCAAAAATGAAGCCTAAAGTAATTTGGTAAGATGTGCTGTTGTATTGCTACAAAGTTGACTGCGTTTTAGAGGGTGGATCTGTGTTAAAAAGAAAACAACAAAAACAAATGAAATGTCAGTTTTCTTTCTGCAGAAACATTAGGACTTCCCATTTCTACTGACACTTCTTATCTTGATTCTTTCCAAATTTTTGTAAAGAAGTAAGAGATAAAATATAACAGCTCAGAAGGCAAAGATAACATTGTGGAATCTCGAATAGAGTCCAACCTCAGCTGAGTTAAGTATTGAGAATCGTTCAAAGAATTTTAAACAAAAAGCCTGGCTTGGGGGTCACGTGTCTGTTTAATCTGCCCCCACTGCATGGCGTGTTACATGCAGCACACACAGGGAATTAAAGCCCCACATAAGGTTAATAAAAATGCACTCTGATTTGATGAAATGATTTCTGATTTCTGAACTATTCCTCTATAAAGAAATTTAAAGTGACTGAGAATATGGAGGATTATCTGCTGGAATGCACTGTGAAGCTAGAAAAAGAATAGCAGGGAAATATTTGTGAGTTCAAAAAGCTTTTTGACATCTGCTGTGTGTGTGTGTGTGTGTGTGTGTGTGTGTGTAAAGATAGTGCAGAAAAGGTGGCATTTATTTCCATCTGATTCCAGCATGCACAAAGCCCCAGCTTTGGGCCCAGCACACAGTAGGTCTGCAGCAGGTGCTGCAGGAATTAATCTGGTTTTATATCAGTTCAGGACCACATTTGGACCCACACTTTTTCCTTTTACATTTTCATATGTGAGCCACCTGCACCCTCTTTTTTGGGGGTGGGGAGGGGGCAGGAGTGACTTGTATTTTAAACAAAGGCTTGGTGAAGAAGAGGTGGGGTGGGGTGCGGTGGGGTCGTGCAGTGACCTTCTCAGGAGAGTCCTGGATCTCCTCTCGCCTGCCTGGGGTGCTAAGGCAGGGGTGGGGACGGGGCTGTGGGCCGAGGTCGGCCACCCTCTTCCCGCCCCGCCTGCTGTCTGGGCATCTAGAGAGTGGGGAAACATTAGTACGGGGCCAGCTGCGGAAGCCAGGCAGGGTCGAGGGAGAGGTCAAGGTCGGCCGAGAGGCGGCTATTGATCCGGCTTGGAACGCGAGACAGGGAGCGCAGCAAGACTAAAGGGGGAGCTGTGAGACCAGACATTAACAGCTTTGCGCGCTGATGAGGCCCGTGCCAGACGGGCAGAGGGAAAAAGAGGAGACTGGAGTGGCAGCTGGGATCGCTCCCTGCCTGCGCCCGGCCGCCTCTTGGGAGAAGAGGAGGAGGAGGAGGAGGGGAAGGAGGGGGAAAAGGAGGAGGAGGAGGAGGAAGATGTGGAGGAAGCAGGGGAGGAGGAGAGCGAAGGGGCCAGCTCAAGGCTGGGCAGGGGCAGGGCAGCCTCTCCCTGGCTGCCGCGAGGTGGAGCGCGCCGGCGGGCGGCGGCGTGTCCGGCCCTGCGCCCGCCCGCCCGCGCGTCCCTCTTCCCGCCGTCGGGGCAGCACGGGGCCAATGAGGAAGTGCTCTTCGGGTCGGTGGGGCCCTCGCCGGCCCACGCCGGCTACTTCCTGCTGGGGGTGGGGAGGGGGTGCCCCCTCCCCAGGCACGGCCCCTGACCGCACGCGGGGTGGTGGCTGCAACTGGGACTCCGAGAGCCCGCCTGCGGAGGGGTCCCCTTTTCCTGAGGGGTCCTCCCCATCCCGCCTTGCCACTGGCGGGGTCTCCCTTCCTTGTAATCAACCTGAGGGTCGCGTGTCGGGATTTCAAGTCCCGGATCGCCGGCGGCGCTGGGCTGCAGGCACGCTGCGATGTTTTGGGTCCAGACCTGTCCCTGATGCGCTGTGTGTCCTAGGGCAAAGTTCTCACCCTCTCTGGGCTTCACATCGCCAGTTCTCAGAAAGAGAGCGCGAGCTGATCTTTCAAATTTAGAGTCTGCGCGAGGAGGGATGGCCAGTTTATGAATGTCTTAATAAGTTTATTAAAGGTGGGTGAGGGCATATTTTTCTTAAGCCACTTTCCTGGAAAGATTTTTGCAGTGAGAGGGATGGCAGAAGAGGGAGGCCCTTCTAGACTTTGGACCACGTGGAGGTGGGGTATTGGGAGTGGGCAGCCGGGTGCAGTCTGCCTGGCCAGGGCGAGGAGGTACAAGTCCGCGCCCCGCCCCCGGTCTCCGTCCGCTCGGCCTCGCGTCCGCCCACCCTGGAGCCCACAGTTTACAGAACTGCAAGCCAGGGCACATTTTATTGTTATATTTTTTAGGGTATGGGACTGGAAAGGATCTCTTTCCATTCTCGCTCACGGACGCTGGGCGCTGTTAAATTGTTGGTGCCATCGCCCCACCCAAGACCTTCGGGACGAAAACAAAAACCCCCGTGTGTCCCCCGAGGAAAAGGTCCCGAGGGAGGCGGCGCCCCCGGAGGCGTCACGGCCTCGCTGTGCGTCCGGGTGAAGCCGCCGGAGCCAGGCCTAGGGGCGGAGTGGGGTGGGTGCAGCTGGACTCGCCCGCGAAGCCCAGCGGGAGCCAGGCCCCGACCCGCCCTGGCCGCCTCCGGAGAAACCCTGAGAATGGAGAGGAGGCCAGCCGCGTGGCGCGCCCAGCCCTGGAGGCCAGGTCATCAAATTCACAAAGTTGGCCGCAGCCTGGGGAATAGGGGGTGTCCACGGGGGCCGTGGTCCGGCCTTGTTCCCGGGCCACGGACAGGCCCCACAACTCCTCTTGTCCTCGCCGGCTGGAGATCAAACGGCTGACAAGGCAGCTGCGTCCTTCCCAGTCTGACAGGCATTTCCAAGTCCTACCCTGGGCCGAGGAGCGCGGGGGGCGGGGTGTGACTTTCAGGTTGCTGTGATTGTCAGGGGCGCCTCCTGGAGTCACCCACCCGAGTATCTGCGGAGATCTGGCCACACCTACTCCTGGGCCGGCAAGTCCAAGTCCCTCTCCCACGTGGAGCGCCCCGGCCCCTTTACCCTCTCGCTTGCCATAGACCCGGTTTAGGGGGTGGGGCCGTGTTTGACCCCTAGGAGTTAATGGGGGTAAGGTGAGGGGAGGGGACAGAGATTTGAGTGAAAATCCTTTTCCAAATGGGACTCAAACAAGGTCTCAAACACTTCTCAGCCCCTCACGTGTTCTTGATTCTGTTCTTTTAGTGTCGTTTATTTTGTCTTCCTCACCCTCCCAGAGTCTGTAATACCAGGATTTATATGGAGACACTTTTTGGAAGTTGAACTCCAACATCCACCACCCCGCCCCCGCCCGCGACCATAAAACAAAAGTAAAAACTTCCAAGCGACTTTTCCACGGAAACGAAGCAATTCTTACTGTCCCCCAACTCCCATGTCGACCCCAACCCTTTTCCACAGTCCACGCCCCCACCCCCAAAGTCCGAAAGAGCTTTTGGGCGGGTGGAGACTTGCATTGATTCAATTTAGTTCACTCACACAGTACCCCGGCCCCCTTCTCAGGGGGTCCTGCTCCCAGGAGGGAGGCGATATAAGGACGATTTTTCTTTTATTTTAAAATACGCTGCCCAGCGTCTCCCCCCAACCCCCTCCTGCTTTTGCGCAGCCGGGGCTGGGGGGAGATGAGGAGCGCACAAAAACGCGGTTTGCACGTGTGTCCGGCTTGGGCTGCGGGTGTGCGCAACCGGCGACTGTGTGTGTGTATGTGAGTGTGCGCGCGCGCGCGAGTGTGTCTCTGTGTGTGCTTTCTTGTTCTCTTACAGGGTACAATGTTAAAAAGCCACCGCTAGTCGCCCCCAGTGCTCCGACTCTCTGGGTCTTTTTGTCTCTAGTGCAGATTAAACGTCACGTCCGCACTTGAACTTGAATTTTATCCCATTGTACAGAGGCAGCCCCAGCCATAGAGAGACCGAGAGCTCCCAGAGAACCCGGACTCCGCCATCTTCACGTTGCAATCTATAGCTCCCAGTCTGCGCCCGCACCGACCCAGGCGCACTGGGCGAGCCGCCCCTCCGCCCCGCTCCCCCCGGGCCCGCGGCGCCAGGGGAGCGCTGGGGAGCGCTCGCGGGGACTCGGCAGCCCCTCCGGCCGGCGCCAGCCTGCCAGGTGAACTGGGAAGGAGCCTCTCTTGGTGTCCCCCCAGAGCCTCGGAAGGGTCAGTCTCCGAGAAAAAAAAAACAAAAAACAAAAACAGGCAGCCCGCAGAAAAACCCAGAAACAACCGAACCGGGGCAGTTTTACATTGCTTTGGGTTTTTTGAGGGGGCGGGGTGAGGGGGTACGAGACAAGTCCCCAAGTTTTCTTTGCTTTTTTTTTTTTTTCCTTTGCTTTTTCTTCTTCTTCTTCTTTTTTTTTATTTGTTTGCATTTTTTTTCTTTTCCCCTCCTGGTAGAAGTGCGCTTTCCACCTACCAGACCCTGAAAGAAAGTGTCAGGAGCCGGTGCAAAATCCAGTTTAAGTTCAAGAAGACATTTGCAAGTGCAAGAGGCCAAGCAGTTTGAAGAAGTGTAAGAGATTTTTTTTCCTTCGAAAGAATATATTTTTAAAGAAACCAGCCAGTCCGCGGAAAGCAACAGCAGTTTTTTTTTTTTTTTTTTTTTTTTTTTTTGCCTCTTTTTCTTATTTTAGATCGAAAGGTTTTTCTTGCTTTTCTTCCCTTTTTTTTCTTTTGGCAAACAAAACAAAAAACAGCATAGAAGAAAGAGCAAAATAAAGAAGAAGAAGAGGAGGAAGAGAGGGCAAGAGAGGAAGGGAAAAAAAACACCAACCCGGGCAGAGGAGGAGGCGCGGCGGCGGCGGCGGCGGCGGCGGCGGCGGCAGCGGCGCGGCGGCAGCGGCAGCGACTCGGACCCCCTCCCCCGGCTCCCCCCATCAGTGCAGCTCTCCGGGCGATGCCAGAATAGATGCCGGGGCAATGTCCCGCCGCAAACAGGGCAACCCGCAGCACTTGTCCCAGAGGGAGCTCATCACCCGTAAGTGTCTGCGGAGTGCGCGCGAGGGGCCGGAGATGGGGCTCCGGGCGCCTGGGGCTGGGGACACGGAGCCCGGAACAGCCGAGCCGGGCCAGGCTCCGGGGCCGCCCGCTGGCTGGCAGAGTCAACGGCGTCGGCCTGGAGCATGGCGGGGGGCGGGGGCCATAGGAAAGTTTCTTTGCAGCCGGGGGAGTTGGGGCGCCAAGCAGCCGGACGCGCCTCGGGCTCGGGGGCCTGCGGAGCCGGCTCCGGGCCGGGGAGGGGGCGTGCAGGCTAGAGGAGTGTGTGTGTGCGCGCCGAGCCCGGCTGGACGCTCGCCCCTCCGAGCGGCGTGTGTGGCGGCGGCGGCGCTGGTGGCGGGGTTTGGAGAGGAGGGGGAGGGGGCTGGGGGAGCGGAGGGGGAGGGGGGAGCCGGGAAGTGGGGAAAAGTTGGCGAGCGCGTGGGTCCGCGCTGACGGCGCGGGCGGAGGAGAGCGGGGTGCGCTGCGGCTGGGGGAGCCGTAGGGCCAGGGGCGGCCGCCGGCTCCGGGTTCCCGGTCCCTGCGCCCGGCCCAGCAGGGTGCCGGCCTCGCCGGTCCTAGGATTCCGCAGCCGCCTTTCTCTCCCCTCCTCCTGCTATTTGCAAAATAATCCAGCTGCGCGGCTGTTTGCAGGGCTCAAGCCCCCTTCCCCACCCCCCATTTCCCCACCTCCGTCTGTCTCCTGGGATGATCTTGTCTTCTTTCCCCCACTTCAAAAAAGGTGGGGGAATTGGGGTTGGTGAAAAATCCCCGCCACGAGGAAAAAAAAAAAAAAAAGGTTGTCAGTTAGGAGTGGGAAGAGAGTGATGCGCTCGTAAAATAGTAAAAGAAAAAAAAAAGAAAAAGAAAAAAAGGAGACCCATCAATCTTGTATCCATCTTTCTATCTCAGTATCTTTCATCTTTCCTATCTAAATAAACAAGGCAGGTCGCAGTGGAAATCCACCGGCTGAAATCGTGTAGATTTCAAGCATGTGGCTGGGCGGGCAAAGTCAGGCAGCGGGGCAAGACAAGCAGCAGCTTCCACCGTCCCTGTTGGGTTTATTTAGCAGAGGGGAAAAGCGAGCGCGAGCGGGTCAGGTACGGTGTTTGCAGGGGAGCCCGCTCCGGGTCCCCGCACACTTGCACCGGGAAGGTGGCATCGCCGCGCTCCCCGCCCGCCGCAGCCCGCGGGGCCGCTTCTTCGCTGCGCGCGAACATTTCCCCGCCGTTCTTTCTCTCGCGGTGCCTGGGTCGCCGTTCCTTTTTTTTTTTTTTTTTTTTTTAATTGCATTAAAAATAAAACATCCTCTGGGTGCCATCGAGACCGCGGGCAGGTTGTCTGTCTGCAATCCGCCGCGCACCTCGCCGGGCTGGGGCCGGGCTGCCCGCGCGGAGCTAGAGAGGGCTGCGCGCCCAGCCGCCGCAGAGGACTGGCTGCGGGGCGGCCGAGAGCCGAATATTTATGTTATATTTTAAAAAATTTAAATAAATAAATAAATATATAAAGGGGTTCTCCCCTCCCCTGAAAACCCAGCATAGGAGCCATCTGCTCGGAGCAATTGCTGTTGCCATCTCTCCTTTGTTACAGCAGATACATTAGTAAGAATTTGTGGATTTATTATGATTTTTTTTTGGGGGGAATAGAAATTCAAGTGGGATTCGCCTTGGGAGAGGGATGCCTCTTTGGAGGGAGGGAAGAGGACTTCTCTTTTATTTTTCGCCATTGTAACATCAAAGAAGACTCGCCGGCTGCATTTAAAACAAAATGTTTTGCAGCCAGATTTGAGCTTGGTTTGATCAAGGTCTTTTTTGCCAGTTGACATTTCGATCCTTTACCAAGCCACAGCAATCGCTTATTCTACACCCTTCCCCCTTTAGATGGGGTGGTTGTTAAAACGTCTATACTTGCAGAGGCTTAATTTCTCCAGGAGGCAATTTGCCCCACGTAGCCTCTGTATAATTGCAAGGGTTGTTTTTGAGGAGGGGGAATTGGGGGGGGGGTCGGGGAAGGGGGAGTGAATGGGGGTGCACTGCCAAGCTGGCAGCAGCGGCGAGCCAGGAGTGGTTGCAGTTGTGTGTAAGGGAAGAAGCAGGTAGGTTCTCTTTGCTTTGGCTCTCCCTCTCCTGGCATTCTTGGGACATCAGGCGAGAGCCCTGGCCAGACCACTGGTGGCAGCTGGGCATGAGGGTGAGGGGTGCCTGGTGCAGCACTTTTCCATCCTTCATTTGTTCCCTGTCTCACTCAGCCTTGCTCAGAGCTGCACTGGGCAAAGCCAGCTGACACTGGAGCAGTGGCAGGGAGGGAAAAGAGAGAGGCAAAGGAGAAGAGAGGTGAGGAGAGAAAGGGGAAGGAGACCAGAGGGCAAAGGAAAGCCCGCCTGCCTTCGAGGGGTACATGGAGCCCAGGCTATGTGTACGGGTTTAAGCTAGGAGAGTGGTCCAACCAGTTTTCAGACAAGGCTGTTTATTATCCAAAAGCAGCTGGCTTTTCGTCTGTCCTGTGTCACCCGGGAGGGAGGTGGGAGTGCAAGCAGGGGAAAGGCAGGAATGGGGTGCACTTTAGCCTCGGTGGCCTCTGGAGGTGCCTCTCCACAAATGCAGGAGCCTTGGACTCAGGGTGCTTTGGAGCCCTGGTTGGCAAAGCGGGCGCTGTTGCAGCCTCCACTTGGGGTTCACCTTTTAGATTTTAAATGCAAAAGATACCCCTTAAAACATGGTCCATCTTTATCAGTGGGGTGGCAGCTCCCAGGCCTGTGGGGCAGCAGCCTCAGGTCCTTCAGGGATGATGCAACTGCAAATAACTGATGGCCTGGGAAACAGGAGGGCACACAAATAGCAAGCATGGTCTTTGTGGGTGGGTGGCGGGCGGAGGGGGGGGGGAAGAGAGAGGGGGGAGGGAGCGTCTGAGAAGGGCTCCATAATGAGCTAGTTAAATTTACAGACAGGACCAGGGACAAGAGGAGTGAGGTAAAAAAGAGTGAGAGACAGCTGGTGATGGAAACCTGGGCTTCTGGTTTGCTTCAAAATGTTTGACCCAGATGGATATGGCTTTTAAAAACAGAGGACAGACACAGCTATTAATAAAAAAACAAACAACAAAACAACACAGTGGCAATCGTGCCAAGGGGAGGTTAGGGGGGATCGACTGACCAGGCAGAGGAAAGGGCCAGAGCCCGCTGTGCCAGACAGGGCGAGGGTGAAGGCAAGAGTGCTTAAGCCCGAGAAGAAGCTTGATGCTTTCTGAAGAGACCAAGGAAAATAAGATGTCCATGGTAAACTGCGTAACCCCAATCAAGATGATTTTCTCAATAACCCACCAACAGGTTTCCTAGGAAGATTAGTAATTTTCCGTATGAATTCACCATTTTGTAAAACAACTAGAGACCCAATATTCAATGCAAAAATTAGGCTAACTGTTAATTCCATGGTTGCCTTTTAAATTAGATTTTGCTGTAGCTGTATGTTTTGAAGGCGGCGGTGTTCACAATTATCTTGACTCCCCAGGGTACAGTATATCTCCCATGGTCCACGTGTCTTTCAAAATTGGGCCTCCGATAAATTTCATAAGACATAACCCTCTTTTTTTTTTTTTTTTTCTGGTTAGTTGGTGGGGGGAGTGAAGTTCCTATCCCTTCTGCACAGAAGGGAACCCCATATCATTAGAAGTGTGATATAAGTCAGCTGCTCTGATTCAACGGGAGAATAAAAATGTGTTCATCAAAGGTGTTATGCCAGGCTGATTTTATTCATTTGTAATTCACACCTGAGAGAAAACAGCAGTGAGCATATTTTAACAACCCCTAATATTTTTAAAGGGTCTTTTTTTTTTCCCTACCTGAATGATATGATGTATATATGCATATTTCTTTTCTTTTTTTTTTTTTTTTTAATGGGGAAGTTGCTATCTGCCTGTGCCTGGCCTTGGCGATTTTTTGTCTGGCCTTTGAAATATTTCGTAACAGAAAACTAGTCATTTCTGAAGTACTGGGGTGAATGCAGTTGCTTTTGTGAAGCCGGCCTTAGAGACATCGAGGCTGGGGTTAACTGGTTGGGTTTGTTGCGTCAATGACCAGTGCAGAGGGTTAAATGGGTCCTCCTCAACCCAAGGGAAGGCCAACTTTGGGTGCATTTGAGAATAATTAGAATTATGTCTCAGGTGAGACGGAAGCACAGAAAACAGTCGTTTACAGATACCAGTTTCTAGCGCCTTCTCAGAATCGAGTTCTTGGCACTGTCTTATAGCTTAGAACACGGCTTGCACCAGCCTTTACTTCTCCCCTTTTCATCTCCTATCTCGATTGCTTTGCATTCTCTGTTGCTTGTTGTGATAAAATACTTTCCAAAATAAACTTTCAGTTGAATTGGCTTTTGGTTGATGGCAAGCTGAAACGCCGAGCCGCGCCTAGCGCCACTTGGCAGCTAGGGGGAGCTCGGTGCCCGTGTCATGGCTTGGCGCCTTCGCTACAATGGGCTAGGAACGGGCTTCCATCAGCAGCGGCGGCAGTTTACGTTGCTGCAAAATGTCTTAAGTGTGAAGTTGTAATATTGATTTTCCAGCAGAGATTCGTGCAGGACAAAATGAGAATATAAGTTTGAGAAATCTATTTTCAAGCTATCGCCATTGATTTACAAGCCCTCACTTGGCAGATGGGGGCATTTTCTTTTTCTTTGATTTTCTTTCTTTCTTTCTTTCTTTCTTTTTTAACAATTAAAATTGTGAGTTTTGAATGGGTGTGTTTTCCCTGATTTGTCCATGGTCTTGACGTTCTGAAAATACTGCTCTGTTATTAAGGCGCTGGTGATCGGGCTGGGGAGGTCTGGGAAGAGTGCACATCATTTTGGGGAAGGCGTACTGCTCATTTCTGTCTTGTATGTCACAGACCCAGGGAACAGTCGAGAGTTGCTGCTTTTGGGAGTCGTGTACCTAAAACAGCTTGATGAATGGAAATCCTTTTAGCTCAAATTTTATAACACTTGGATTCTCAATTCCATTTATTAGGTAATGTTCCCACTGTACTAAGGGAAATAGTACCGTTCCCCAAAGATTTAAAATGCCAACTCAAATTACATGTAAAACTTTGTTTGGAAAGAATATGTGATTGCTAGAACCAATGTTGATCACATCTTTCACCCCAAACAGTTGTCCTTTATGGATGGTTTTTAATGAGACGATTTCTCCCCTAAACATGTAATTTAGTGATGGGGAATAAATGTGCTTTTGATCATAGGATTTCTAGATTTATAATGTCTTCTTTCCCAAGTTCAAGAAATCTGCAGACTGCACCCTGAGTCTTATGCTAGAGTTCAATATATGAGCAGAAGAGGTTACCCTGAGACAGGAAAGAGTGCTTTATTCTAACCTAAAAGAGAAATAAATTAGGTCAGACAAAAGCCTAGTGCTGTCATCAGCTGGAGAAAGAGCCTTCACTCTCCAGTACAGAGGACCAGCAATTTATCTGATTATTTCTCTACTTCATTTAATGTTTGAATCGAGCCAGTTGTAAGCATGTAGTGGCGGCGAGCTTACTGGACCTCTCAGAGATGAAGAGGCACCGTCACCTCGAAGTCTTGGGCTGGGCGGTGGTCTCTGAGCTGCAGATAACCGTTAAAAAATCAGTTTAGTAATCTCCAATCCTTTGCCTTAGAACTCAGGGGAGTTTCACAAGCTGTAACTAAACACAGATCATAGATAAGACAATGCAGGAAAAAAATATATGGGGGAGGGAATGGGAGGGGGTCAAGTTCTTGTCCCTTGGAGACTCTCCTTCATCTCCCACGGCTTAAGGATGGACCCTCTGGCTGCCTGGTTAGGCCTCACCTTCAGCTGAAACTCTCCAAGGACTTTGGCCTCTAAGTTAATGCTGGCTTCACATCGGGAGGACAAGGAGAAAGTAAGTGCTCTTTGGGGGCTGTACCCTGAACCACATGCTTGAGTTATTGATACCCGCAGAGCATACTTCTCTGAAGACGGTGTTAGCTGTAGACACACTTTTGTATTTATTAATGGGGAGGGGCACCGAAGACACTAGGAATGAATGAATGTGTCATCCAGCTGCCGTGAGTATGCTTTGTCACTTTGCGACACTCTTGACTCAGGCCATTCGGTCTGATGTCCTGTGCGCTCTGTCCTGTCCCTGCTCCCTGATCCCTCTCAACTTCCTTCCGGTCCCAGGGAGCCAAATGTCAGGAAGATGTGCTCAGGCACAGTCCCCCCCGTTTCTCCGTCCCTCCCCAAGAAACGCCGTGTGCTGACTGCCTCCCTTGAGCAGTAGGTTTCCCAGGACGTGGGTAAAAAGTGCCGAGAGCAGGCTATTTGGAGATGCGTGGAAAGAGAAGGACACATTTCTTGCTGCTTCTGCACAAGCCAGTGAGGAGGGTGAGCAAAGCAGCCTCGTTTTTTACTGGCAAAAGTGACACTCGATGGAGGCTCGATGAATGGTGCCACATTCACGGGACGTTGGTCCAGCATTTTGACATATGCAAGTCTTTTGTGCAGTTGCTGAAATTCAAGAAATTCATTCTTTTTTCTTTTTCATGTGGCAGCTGATAATTTACTTGGGTGTTGAATTAGCCAGCCTGAACTATTTTACTGTAATGAAATCCCAGACCACACAAAATTAAGTCACTTCAAAGTAAAAAAAGAAAAAAAATCCTCTCTTTTACATAACTTCTTTTTTATGCCCCCCTCCTACTGAACTGCTGAAATACAAATACATTTGTGAAATGTTCTAGTGAGTTTTCTACTAAAACAACACGCAGAAATGACCGAGAAAAGTTGAATGCCAATATTGTTGTGATTAACATGTGCCTCAGAAATGGATTCGCTGCTAAGAATTAAAAAAAGAAGTGTGTGTGTGTGGGTCATGTTTAAATTTCTACCTTGGAAAAGAGATGTTGAAAGTACTCCTGCGCTTGCTGTTTGCTGTTGGCCTCAGATGATCCAAACTCCTCCAGCTAAAGCCTTGAGGTCCAGTGTCCTGTGTGGAGGCCCCTCTTTTCTTCCACACCTTTGAAAAAAGCATAACGTTAAATAAAAACAAATCTCTTCATTTGGCCACAAAGAGTGCTTTTATATCACATCATTAGGAGCCTGTTGTGGCTCTGAAGATGGAAGGCATTTGCAGTTTTATAGAACCTGCTAAATGTGTTGAGAAGGACTGCTATTGTGGTAAACCTTTTCCTTTTCTTTTTCTCTAAAGCGCCTGTTTTATTAGTCAAGCCTTTAATTTGTAACCTTTTAGTGATGGCCGAGACCTGTGGATATACCTGAGTACTGTTTTCCTTATTCACTTGTTCTTTTTTCTGCTCTTGTGTTGGGGAGACCCAGACTCCTGGGCTCAGTTTTTGGGGTTCTGGAGAGGTGTGTGCAGTGGGGGAGAGAAGGCGGTTGGACTCCGTAGAACAACTGAGAAAATGTTTCAGGGAGCTGCTTCAGCATCCTAAAATCAGGCTGGAGTCCTGCAAACAGTCTGCACACTGGGAGGTCCTCCCCAAACATTCGACTTTCCCGCCTGGAGTCTGTAGACCAGAGGTATGGGAGTGACGCTCTTCCTGTATCTAAAACGTCTTCGTGGATCTGGAATTCCCACCTCCTGGTCTGCAGGCCAGGCCCAAAGTTTCCCCCGCTGACGCTGATGGAGTCAGCGGGACCCTGATCATTTTCCTGGGAAACCCACACTGGGAAGCGTGTTTTGCACCGGCCGCCTTCCCTTGCTCTCCCTCCCACAAGTCAGAAATGGCTATCGAGGTGTGTGCCTCAGTTGAGGAGGGGCAGACAGGACCTCATGGGGTGGTGGCTGTGGTATGCATCTGTCCCTCCAGGGAGGCAGCCTTTGGAGGGTGTCAGGGGGCTGCAGAGCTGACCTGGAGCAGGCTGGACTCCTCTGACTGTCTACTGAGAGGGTCGAGGGTCAGGACAGAGAAAGGTGATCTGTGTCATGCTTCCTGCTTCAGACTCCGCCTGGTTGTGCCCTCCCAGGATCCCCACCCCCACCTTGTGCCCTAATAACCCTTCAAGACCCCTCGTGGACATCCTCCTGGCACCTGCCTCCCTCTTATCTCCATTTCCTTCTCTGCCGGGCACTTCATTATTCCCTCTGTTAGGGGAACTTCATAAAATCTCTTGTCGTGCCTTTAAGCGTCATCTAGTCATAGATTATTTTCTCCACCAAGAATTGATTCCTGCTCTCTCCCCCTCCACCCTTCTCGTCCCCCCTCCCTACGGTTGTTATTTTCTCTTGGATCCAATAAATTAAAAATGGATGGCAGCTCAGAAAGTGTTGTGTTCCGTCGAGTGTGCGTGTGGTGGCGTTTCCGTGTCGCCTGGAGTCCCAGCCCCTCCCCGAGTGTTCACGGAGAGGAGATGAAAAGATCTCTTCGTAGATTATGGGTAAGCATGGGCTTGCTGGCAAGAGCTCTCTCTTCGTAGGAAGCAGGTGTAAAGTCTCCAGTCGAATGCAAGCTCAGGCGGATGGATGCTGAACATTTCTTGTAAACATGCGTACACATCATGATGGCGGTTGTGACGTTGGTGGCACACGATTTTAAGAGCCTGGGACCCATCCCCCCACATCCTTCCCCTTCCCACCCCCGTCATCACTGAAACAATAATTCTGTATATGTTTCTCCTGGACTGTAGCTTAGCCATTAAAGATAAGAGAGTTGGATTTGAATTAATGCAGGGTAAGGAGGAGCAGCAGCCCATGTGCTGTGTATGTAGCAACGTACGTGTGTGTGCAGGCAGCCACGCACATGCCCGGTGCTCTGGGGACAGCAGGCAGCAGACCTCTCGGCTGGAGTTCCCCTAAGGGCAGGTGCATGGGCAGTTGTTAGAGATGGAACAGGGAGGGCGGGGCCCTTGGCACCCTCTGTGTGGGGGAGTCACTGGCCAGGTAAGGCCCTGCTGAAAGCTTGCAGCTGCTGGGGGCTTGTTGGCTGCTTGGCTGGGCCTGTGTTAACGATGTCTTTCCATTTCTGTCTTCTGCCTCAAATTCCTTCCCAGCAAAGCCCAGCATGGGGAAGTTTGTCTTGGGATCAAGTGCTTCCCTTTTCACTTAACAACGATGTCCATTATTATTTGCGAAGCCTAATTTCATTGCTTCTAAATGCATTTACCAGCTGGGAGGAGGCCTGGCCTTGTAAATAAAATGTGGTTTTGTTGTAAAAGAAAATCTAACTCGTGTGTTTGTGTGTGTGTGTGTGTAAATACAGATTTGTCCCTTCACTTTAGGATTGAGCATTTCAGAATTCACCTCAGCCCTCTGATAGCTGCCTTTCGAACAAGTTGCCTGCTGCATCCATTCATTTTTCCTCTTAATGAGTCAAACATTTTAGCAATTGCTCTACTTTATTCGGCTCATAATATATTGAGAGCAGCAATATTCTGCAGGGCTGCCCGACACTTGGGGAGCTTTTCATGGAAGCAGAGATCATCTCAGAAGAAAACCTCATCTTGGCTTTATTTTTTTAAGGCCCGAGTTTGCTGGACAAGACTGCATGAGAGGCTGGTCTGTAGGGTCTGGGAATTTGAAAGGCTGTTTTCATTGGTCTTTTTCCTGGTGCTTTTTCATCTCTGGGTGGCAGGTTGGACCACTCTGCCTGTTAGAACAGAGGTCTGGTTCTCTGAGGCTGTGCAGAGCCGGGAGACTCAGGTGTCCATAGGGCAGAGAAAGCAGGGTGTCCCTTTGCCCTTCCCAGGGCTTGGCCAAATGTTTTTCTCTTTTCATTTCTTCCATTATCGATACAGTTCAAAGGAGGGACACATGCACACTTATGCAGGCACCCTACACGCCCAGCTCGGTATCAGCTTGCCAGCGGAAATGAAACCACAGTCTTTGGGGGTGTCTACAAAGGCCTTGAACGTGAGCTTTCAGGCCCACTTGGTCCACTTACTCTGACCCAGAAATTTGGGACTGGGGGTGACTCTGCTGCCTGATGTTGGGGGTGACCTTGCTACCTTCCTGGGAAGTGTCACACACAGCAGGCCAAGGCACAGCCCCACAGCCTGGGTGGTGGGGAGAGGAAACCCTGTTCTTTGGAATCGGGTGAACACCCTGTCATCTTGGGGGTTTGACTTTCAACGCTGAAAGTGGGAGGGGAAGGAGATTGTTTTTGTCTGTTTCTTTTCCTCCCAGACTCCCTTAGAGGCAGCGAGTTGGATCTCTGGTCTGGGAGGTGGAGATCCCAGCTCAGAGCTGAGCCCTGGAGCCCTGGATAATCCTGGGGCTGTCTCGGGGACGCCAGCAGGGCCTGGCTCCCAGGTTGGTTGGCTGCTAGGACTTGACGCAGAAATCAGAGCTGCAGCACAGCAAACGGCTTTGGACACCTTCAAACCCAATTACAGGGGCTCGCAGGGCTGCTGCATGAGGAAAGTGAAAAGGCAGAGACTGCCAAAAAAAGGAAAGAATACCAGATGTTACCAAAAATAAAAATAAAAAAAAAAAAAAGGAGAGAAAGGAAAAAGTGCTGGTACATAGTCTTGGCAAAAGAGGAAGCTGAGAAGGAGAGGTGCTTGCGAACAGGCGTATGTGACCTCTGCTAATTTTTAAATTCATCTGTGTTTCTTTTGAATTAGAAAATGAATATGAAATTATGTAGTTGAAAACCTCCTAGCAGAGAGGAGATACTTAGGCTAGCTAGAACTACTCAGGAGGGCAGACGAGGCTGAAAAAGTTAATAAAAAAAACAAACAAAAAAGTAAACCGAAGATTAAATTTAAAAAACCAAGAAAACCTCTTCGCCCTCAGAAAGGATGGTCAAGTTGGCCCTGTGGATTTGTTGTTGTTTGTTTTTATCAAATCTTCCCTCGATGCAGGAGTTTGCCAGGCCTGGACAGGGTGGCATTTAAAATAGTACCAGGTACCGCACCTCGCCCCTGTTTCATTTGAATTCTCAATTTCATTATGTCCTTTTTTGCTTTTCAGCTCATTTCTTTTGTGCCTCTCTATTTTTTAACAAAACAATATTTTGACATCCTCCTCCCATTTATTGGAGCACCTTCTGTAAAAATGGCGCACAATACATCCTTATATTTCTAAAGAACTGTTTTTACAGCCCTCTCCTTTGGCTCTGAAATTATGTATATGTAATTGGTAATTAAAGGTGCGAGCTTTTCAATATAAACAGTATTGCTCAATGTTAGATCATTAAAGGGAAAAAGAGGCACCAAATAATTACCTTTTACATTCTGACAAACCGTTCACAGGAATCCGGTCTCCCCTAGAACCTCTGTTCGGTGGGAAGGTTGTGATTACATTTTAACCATAGCAAAGCATCTTTTCATAAAATAAATTGGTAAATTAATTATGTGGCATTGTCTTCAAACCCCTTTTTAAGTAAACTCCTATTTCTTTTTAAAGTGTAATTAATGGTTTCTGGGACTGGCTTTGTGAGGACTGTTTCTTTACCTTGTAGGTTCTTTTTGTTAGAGAGATGCAGACAACAGATTTAGGATTTCCTCGTCTGCGGGGCGTTTTTGTACTGCCACATTTCTGATGCATTCTACATTTAATTCATCGAGGGCTCTGTCTGCTTTTCTGTAACCACAGATGGGATCTCAAATTGTAGTTTCTCTTCTTAGCGATACCTACATCGCTACCTGTCCACACACAGTTCATACGTGTGCGTTGTACGTCACGTGTCGTTGTATATTCCATATTCAGTTTCACACATGGACTCTCCTAGGCCCTGCATAGGCTCGTGTTCAGAAAATAGAGAACAGTGATTTATGTGTAGGATGGGAGATGCCACAGAATTTTTTCCTTAAATTATCTGTTCTTTGGCTCCGGCACTTCAATAACTTCACTGCCACGGAATGTATTTTCCTCCCTCCCATTCCTTCTCCCCGTTCCTCTGTGGTTTTCATTATCCTTTCCTAAATACCATACAACTTCAAATTTACCTGCCTCCTCGGGTTTCAGACCTTTGGCTGCCCTCTGGCTTCTCTGAAGACCCCGCCACTCGTGCCTTCTCTACGACTACTGACATTTGCTCTCGAAAAATTCCAGCCCGAAGTTGCTCAGACCCCGAGGGGAATATGAAACCTCCACACTGTCCACTTCTCTTTATTTATGACACTTTCTGCTGCTGAATCTTCCAATTTTCCCTTGAGGAGGTTGCTGCTTTTTGAGGCATTTATTAGCTTCCAAATATTTGGGTCCTAGGCTCCCTACTCCCCCCTACCCCCACAAAAAAAACCCAAGAGAAATCTATCGGCTGCTAAAGAAATATAAACACATACTGTCCATTGAAAGTATGGTTTGATATCTTCTAAGAAATGCTTTTGGAGTCTGGAGAATTTTCTTTCTTTCATTTTTCTGGGAGTGAAAATAAAATCAACAAACAGAAAAGGACAGTGGGGAGTTGATGAGTATGGGGAAATCTACAGAGAAAGGGAAGTCTGACCGGGCCCCGGGTGCTTGGCAGGGAGAGCCGGCTTCCCAACTTTGCAAGCCGGTTCCAGCCTCCCTTCTGCTGCAGTGCTTTCTCCTAAGATATTTTTTTGGAACCTGACACTCACTTGTTGCTTTCTGAGCATGTGGGCTTCCTTCTCTCCTAAGGACGGACCCCGAGACGCCCATCTGGGTTTCTGTTTTCTAGTTTGGTGTGTTTCCAGGTCCCAGGTAGAGGAATGTCAGTGGGATTCGCATGAATGGGGAGGGCATGAATGAAGGTGTAAGGGATGGGAGGGGTGGGGCTCCAGCCCAGCAGGGGGAAAGGGTTCCAGCTCACTGGTTCTCAGCCCTGGCTGCCCATTGGAATCACCTGGGGAGTCCGAAAGAATATTCCGATGTTTGTTCCCAGGGTCATTGGTCAGGGGGGTGCTGCCTGGACGTTGGGATTTTTCAAAGCCTCCAGGTGATTCTCAGATACTGGAAACTTTGAGAGACATGTCACGATCTCATGCTGTTAGCAGCCAGGGTGTGTGTGTTTGCACGTGTGTTCGTGTGTGTTCTTATACTACGTTGGAGAGAAACTGGCAGAAAATAAACTAGAATGCAGTAAGATCAGCAATACTTATGTGGCAATGCCCAGGGGGCACGACGTTGCTCCTAGAGCCTCAGTGTGTGCCCGTCTGTCCCGTGGGGGATGCTCACCAGCCCCCAACCCCAGGGAGGACCTGGTGAGCTCTAGCAACCAGCAGCAGTGGGGTCTGCTTCTTGGCGGGGATGGGGTGGACCGGAAGTCGGGTGCTGTGACCGCCTAAGCCCATCTCTATCTTCTCTGCCCCTTCCCTTTCTTCTTTCTGTCTCCAGCAGAGGCTGACCATGTGGAGGCTGCCATCCTCGAAGAAGACGAGGGTCTGGAGATAGAGGAGCCAAGTGGCCTGGGGCTGATGGTGGGTGGCCCCGACCCTGACCTGCTCACCTGTGGCCAGTGTCAAATGAACTTCCCCTTGGGGGACATCCTGGTTTTTATAGAGCACAAAAGGAAGCAGTGTGGTGGCAGCTTGGGTGCCTGCTATGACAAGGCCCTGGACAAGGACAGCCCGCCGCCCTCCTCACGCTCCGAGCTCAGGAAAGTGTCCGAGCCGGTGGAGATCGGGATCCAAGTCACCCCCGACGAAGATGACCACCTGCTCTCGCCCACGAAAGGCATCTGTCCCAAGCAGGAGAACATTGCAGGTATGGGATGCTGCGCTTGCCTGGTTGCTGCAGAAGCCACCTCCGGGGTCCCACGCCCTCTGCCTGAGTGTACTGGTGCAGGGGAAGGCTCAGGGGCTTCCAGGATGGCCTCTGGGCCACCAGCCAGGGCTCCCCCTTTCTGAGGGTCCACCATCCAGGTGACCTTCAGGAGGAGACAGGCCTGGGGCTCGGGAAGGCCCAAATGACTGATGGCTGCTTGCTTTTGGTGAGGGGACTCTGTCTCAGGGGCTAATCCAGAGGTGGTCAGAAGCACAGAATGAAAATTTGGAAGTCTGGTTGGCCCTCTCTTTGCTACTGATCTCAGCTTAGTCCCTGATTTTGAAGCTACACAGTCTTGGGTTAGAATTTGTCTTCACAACTTGGACATGTCAGTTTGCCCATCTATGAAATGGAGCTAAGGAAACCCACCTATTAGGGTTGCTGTGAGGATTAATGAGCTGTTGCATGTGGCATGACCTGGTAGGCACTTAGGAATGGGAGTGCTTATTCTCTCCCCTCTCCTTTCTCTCTGGACTCAGTTTCCCATGTGTGAAAAGAGGAGTTAGGTCCCCTGATCTCAGACGTTGCTTCTGACGTTGCCTGACCCCAGGGGCCGGTCCCAGGCAGGGGTGTGGGAACTTGTTGGAGCACTGGGTCCGTTGGGGGAGGTTGGACATGCCCTTTGACATGCTCACTCATTCGACCACTGGGACAGCTGGTTTTACCACCTTGAGAACAGGTCTAGGGCCCCTCTGTCCCCAGGCATGGGCCTGCTCACCGCAGTGAGTTAGCATGAAGTCCCTCCCTCTTGGCCAGCACCGTGGCATGCTGGAACCTCTTCCGGGGAGCCACTGCTTTCTGTGCAAACCAGAGTGTGCGTTTCTGGTTTATACTTCTGAGCCCAGGAGGCCTGGGGGAGAAAGGAGGGCCTGGCCAGCCTGGGTTCCCTCAAAAGCAGCAGCCCGTCCTGGAGCAAGATGGGCATCAGAGTTTATGCAGATGAGTCTTCAAATCCTGATGGTTGACTTTGGGTTAGCCCCTTCATGGGTCGGAGCCTCAGTTTCCCCATCTGTCAACAGAAATGGTAATACCAGCAGGCCTGGTGTGAGGATTCGATGAGCAGGGGCTCTTAATCAGTTTTTTGCCTGTGGCACTTCTCTCTCAGGGGCCTCCTCTGGCTCTGCGGCATGCAAGTAGGTGGCTGGCTGGGAAAACGAGTGCATTGATCATTACCATGCTTCCATCATGGAAGGTAGCATGGGCTCTGGAGGGACTCAGGCTTTGGATGCTTCTAGGAGGGTGAGACAGATGGGCTTGGGCACTCATCAACACCCATCACCCAGGACGCAGTCAGGGTAATGCTGCAAGCCTGTCTCCGCCACGTCTCCAAAGCTTTGTGACACTGAGCCTCACTTTGCTCACCTGTACAAGGGACTTAGTGAGCCCTCTCTTTTGTGGGGAGACTGGTGGTATGCAGATTCCTGCAGCTCCTGCCAGGCACTGGGGAGGCGTCAGTGAACCAGATTGGCCTCTGGGCCTTGCCTTCTGATGGGTGCCCTAGCATGAAGTGTCTCATAAGCTTTCCAAGATGCAAGGGGCTTTGAGACATGTCCAGGCCACAGGCATGTAAACACTGGCTTCTCAGAGTGCTGTGAACACCCGAGCAGCGTCTCTTCACCGGGCTGAGCCACCAGGCCAGAGAGGTGCTGGGTGCCTTTTGTCTTTGTTGATTGATGGTCCGGGGACAGTTTCACCTGTAGTGTCAATGCTTGGCCTCAGTGCACACAGATCTTTCAGGGGTGGCCTTGCCAGGGAGACTTGGGCCACCTATTTATGTTTCAATGGAAAGATTTGCTGCTTTTGCCAAAAACATCCAAATCCTCATTTCACATTGAAGGCATTTCCCAGTGAGAGGCTGCAGATCACTGTGGCAGGTTTGTTTAAGAAAGTGACTAAATGTGATTTCATAAAAGGCAAAGTTAATCTCCAAGGCAGCTTTGTCCTCATCCTTCCACCCTCTGGCCCCCCTGTTTTTTTTTTTTTTTTTCCCTGGGTTGTGATACTGCAGCAGGCTACAGTATTTTTATTTTATGTGTGACGAAAGATATTCTTGGCCTTTCTGTTCAGCAACAGGACGAATGGATTTCTTCATTCTAGAAGAAATATGTAAAATAATCCCTTAGAAGTCTAAAGAGATATGTTTGTTCAAAGCATTTAAAATGTTATTTTAATCAAAGGCACAAAGCGCTCTGCATGCTGTGTCAGCTGAAGACGACCATCCCATTTTAACAGCGCACCATGCGCCTGCCTTTCTAGTTCCCATTCCTCCGATTTCCCTGCCTACTTGGGCACCAACTTTTCTTTTCTTTTTTTATTTAATAAAAAGGAAAGATTAAAGAATAAAACTTCAGTGGCTCAAATGTATAAAGTAATTTAATATGGTGGGAGCATTAATTATTTTAGCTTAATTGAATTCTGAGGACTGCAGTAGTTGCATTTTTGTAGACAAGCCCTGTTTATTATTTCTCTGTGTAGATTAACAGTAAAGGAAACACAGATAACTTTCAGTTATTTATTGTAAAATAAATGTGTCAATTCATGTGTAAAGCAAGCTGCTCAGAGATAATTGAGTCTTTATATTTTAAGAGGGGGACGAGGAATCACGGGCACTTCTCCGCCCGGGCTTCCGGAAACCCGGCCAGCTGCTGCCCACGCTCCTGGCCCCCGGGCCGGCTGTCCCTCCATGCTTCTGCCTCCTGGCCGGGACTCCAATGAGTCCTCCAATCCCTCCATGACCTGCTATTGTCCCCAGGGCCTTGCTGGCCCTGGCCAGTAGCTGGTGAGTGGGTGGCTGTTAATTCTTGGACTCTGCCTCTGGCTTTGGCTGTCCAGGCGCAGAGGAGTCCAGGGTGAGGTGACGTCAAGGGTCCTGCCTTTCCCAGGACCAGCAACCTTCCCAATACCCAGGCAGGTCCCCGCTCTTCCTTGCTACGAGGTGCTTCTAGAAGTGGGGACTCCAGAGACAGACCCGAAGGGGATTCTTCCCACCCTTAAGGGAGATCCCAGGGTGAGAACTGCAGGGGGATTCTGTCAATCATCACACTAGGTCGTGGACCCCATATCAGCTGTTTCCTCAGGACAGTCAATCTGGAGAGTAATTACTATTATTTTTTATTTTTGGTAAATGATAGAGAAGTGGGAAGGTAGAGGGAGGAAGTTTCTGAAGCTTTGTTTTCTGGAGGGCATTCATTCATGCATTCAGCAACTGAGCACCTGGGACCCTTCCTCCGCCCTGGGTGTCCCCACCTGGATCCCCAGGTAAAGAGCCCCCAGAGGAGGCAGCAGACGTCTGACATGGGGATAATGGGCAGAGCGTGAGCTGGCAGCAGCCCAGCTCTTGACGTGTGCATTCTGGGTCCAGGATCCAGCTCCCTGCTGAGCATTCGCTGTGGACAGAGGGAGGTCCTTGGCAGCTTGTTTCAGGCCTGTCTGGGGATGGGGCGAAGCTGGTCAGAGGCAGGGTCTTTAGCCGGTGGTCTGACTCAGGGCAGCTATGGTGCCTCTGATACATTGCTGCCTATAGGTTTATATTCTTTATGTTTCTTAAGGTTCCTGCCTGTGGCATCCTCCCTGCCTCTGTGGGGGTTCGGGGGAGCACAGGACCCGTCCGTTGGGGGAGCTGAGAGGTGTTCCAGGGTTTGCAAAGGGCACGTGGCGCTGCCAAGCCGTTATCTGGGAGGGCTGTTTTGAGGAGGGGTGAGGAGAAAGGGGCTTTCAGGGTGTTTGGGGTTTAAAGGCTGCTGCTGCTGTGTGGGAAAGAACACAGCCCCAGTCAGAGCCCCACCCTGCTCCCTGCCAGCCTCCGGCAGCGACGTGACCTTCTGAGCCGCGGTTTCCTCATCTGTCATTGTGACATTTATGATGAGTGCCTGGCACACGGTGGGGGTAGGTGTGCTGCAAATAGGAGCTTTTCCTGGCGCTCGGCTTTCCCTCCTCCGCGGCGTTTTCGGGCGTTAGAGCAGCTTGTACCGGTCTTCTTGGCACTGAGCTCCTGTCAGGGTTGGGACAAACCTCCACTGGGTTGTGGGACTAAATCCACCATCATAGGCAGTGTCAGCATGGGGGAGTCTCTCTTCCGTCCGTTCTGCCTTTTGTTAGGTGACTGTTCCTTGAGGATCTCTTTGCTGGCGGTGCACTCTGGGGAGCTGGCGGGGGGGTTTCAGGGTGAGGGAGCACAGGCTTTGGCGTCTCCTGGTCGAATCCCAGCCCCATCACTCACTGCTGGCCACCTGTGTGAGTCACTTCACTTTTCTGGGCCCACGTTTCCTCGTCTGCACCTCCTTTTGGGTGATGCTGAGGATGAAATGAGGAAGCACCCACCTGGCACAGGTTGGGCCTGAGGCAGATGATCGAGAAGTGGATGCTTCTAGAAAGCCAAGCACAGGAAAGCGTGGACCCTGCTTGGCAGCATGCCGAGTGCGTGCTTTCCTTGGTCAAAGCCATGATCACTTACCTGGGATTGCTCTCATGGTGATTTCCTACAGGTTCCTCTATATAATTCCCACTTGATAGTCGCTGAAGGGGAGGTGCTTGATCACCAGGAATTTGGTTTTGTCTGTTATCAGCCCTTCCATAACCAAATGAAGCTACAGAGGGAGGAATTAACTATCAGCTGTCACTCATAAGCCTGCCTCCCCCTAACCCTGCAAGTCCCAAATGTCAGTTTTCTGGAGAAGTGTGGAGATAGGCAGCAGGTGACAGGAGGTGGCAGATCCCCCTGGGCTTGGAGGTGGCAGGCAGCCCTGGCTGCAATGCCCCTGCCCACTTGATATGTCCTCATCTGTAACCCAGGGAGGATCCGGGATGTACCTGGGAGAGTCTCTTAGCAGGTGGGGCATAGACAGGGTTTGTTTTGGGGTCCCAGTGACCCATTGCTAAGCAAAACGTGTGAGAGGAAAGGACTTCTGACGAGCCCAGGGATTTACATGCTGCTTTGAGAATGTTCTCTCCAGACTTTTAAAAATAAATAAAATAAACGTGAAAAAAAAAATAGTAGCTTGGCCAGTGAGAGAAAGTAAATCACTTGCTTGTGCTGGAAACTGGAGATAAACCCCACTTGCAGGTCGCCTTAGAAAACTTGTACTTGATCTATTTAGAGTTGTTATTTTCCCTTCAAATTGAGATGAGTTAAATCCATGTGTGTGGTGGCATGGATTATCTTTTTTTATTATTAAATCGTGACAGCTAATTATTAGTTCTGTCTGCACCAAGGAATAGTGCGGTGTTCTGTCTGAGGGACATGGCTCTGGGCTCAGGCTGGGGTCTGGGTGTTGGGATGGCTGAACAGGGCAGAGTTTGGGCTGGGTTGGTGGCTGGTAGGGAAGAGGGGGCGCTACCTGGTATCCCTCATTGTGCTAGATCCTTTTCTTGGGTTATCTCACTTAATTCTCCAACCTTGAAATATATATTTCTAACCCCACTTTGAATTGGGGCTCAGAGAGGTTAAGGGAGTTGCTGAAGGTCACACAGCAAAGCAGAGTCACACCCGGGTCTGTCTGGTTTCCTTGGATAGCAAGAGGTGGGGAGGATTTTGGGGATGGGTATTCTAACTCTGTCTGTCTGGCTGGTAGGGCCTTGATGGCAGGCACTACCTCTGACCCCATCCAAAATGGTTTTTGGAGCCCATCCCAGATAGGAACCTGTGGACACAGCCAGGAGTCCTCAGACCCCCAGGGACTGTGACCTGCAGTCTGTGGCTTTTGTGTATACTGTCCTGTACTTCCTAATGAGGGCATTGGAGAGATCAGTGATGACAAAGAATGCAGTCCAATGTAAATTCAGGTGCACCTGGGCCAGAATTTTAGATTTTTTTCCATATATTCAATTTTTTCTTTTATTTTATATTCACTGTTGTATAGACTTTTCCCCCATACATACAAATTATTTGTTTTATTTTGTGGAATTGTGGTTTTGCCAGGAACTTGCTATGTGACTGTCAGCCAACTGTTCGCCTCCTCAGGTCTTGGTCCCTGTAACTGGAGATACACTCCTTGTGTTTTGGGCTTGTTATAAGGTTTGATTCAGACAAGGTATACATAGAACAGGTTCCTGTGGGTTTTAGCTGTTGTTAATAATGCACATCCTGCCGGTGGGATCCAGAGGAAGGGTCTGGCTTCCCAGCCTCCCGGAAGGACCTTGCTGCTAACTCTTCCCTTTTCACCTGCTCAGTAACTTGCCTGAGCTTACGTAACTAGTTACTGGCAGAGCTGAGTCCAGACCCCAATTACCTTGAGTCAGGACAGGTGACTTTTTGCCATCCCAGGGTGCCCAGCCCTGTAGCTTGAAGCCATCTCCCCTGGTGGAGTCCCAGTTTCCTCAGCTGAGAAAGGGGGTGAGCCCTTCCTGTCCCGCTGGCCTTCCAGGGAGACGGCGGACCCACCTGCCATGTGAACTGTGCAAACCAGCGTCAAGAGTGTGTGCAGTTAAAATAGGTGACATCAGCACCAATTGTAGTTGAAAGTTTTATTGGATTAAAAAAAAGAGACCATACTGGTCACATAAATGGGTGGTTTTTTTTTTTTTTCCTCTTGAGGTTTGAGGCCTTATTTATAATGTACGTGGTTCCATACTTCCAGCAGTAATTCAGGAAACAGGAGAGAGAGATAAGGTAAGAAAAAGAGAGAAAGGCAGCTGGGCTCCCAAGGGGCGAACTTAACCAACATTCAGCCTGAGTTAATATTATTATTCTTAGTTTGTCTATTTGACAGTAAATAGTTAGTAATTGACTAAAGTTTTTTTAATCAGGCATTTGACAGCTTTTTTGGGCGGTTGTTGCTCATTTTCATGCTTGGCTAATGCATTAACCACCAGGTCTAGAATCTGTTAGGAGTGGGTTCTGCTGATAATCTATAGAAATAAGGCTGGCTGGCTGTCACCCCGTCTCTTTGGGGTCATCTTTTCACTGAGGAAACAAAGAGATTGAGTTTTTCATAATTTCATGTAAAATTTATGTATTTATTTTTGAGACAGAGTCTCGCTCTGTTGCCTAGGCTGGAGTGCAATGGCGCCATCTCAGCTCACTGAAACTTCTGACTCCCAGGTTTAAGAGATTCTCCTGCCTGGTGCGGTGGCTCACGCCTGTAATCCCAGCACTTTGGGAGGCCGAGGCGGGGGGATCACGAGGTCAGGTGATTGAGATCATCCTGGCTAGCACGGTGAAACCCTGTCTGTACTACAAATACAAAACATTAGCCAGGCGAGGTGGCGGGTGGCTGTAGTCCCAGCTCCTCTGGAGGCTGAGGCAGGAGAATGGTGTGAACCTGGGAGGTGGAGCTTGCAGTGAGCGGAGATCATGCCGCTGCACCCCAGCCTGGGCAAAAGAGGGAGACTCCATCTCAAAAAAAAAAAAGAAAAAGAAAAAAGGAAAAAGATTCAGCCTCCTGAGTAGTTGGGATTACAGGCGCCCGCCTGGCCAATTTTTGTATTTTTGGTGAGATGGAGTTTTGCCATGTTGGCCAGACTGGTCTCAAACTCCTGTCCTCAGGTGATCCGCCTGCCTCGACCTCCCAGACTGTTGGGATTACAGGCACGAGCCACCGCACCCAGCCTGATGTTGAATTTAACTCATACTTACTAGATCTTACTTATTGCCAGACACTATTCTAAAGACTCTGCAGATACTAACTGGTGTAATCCTCCCTATGACCTTATGATATACTAGTATCAGCCCCACTTTGTAGAAGAGGAAACTGAAGCCCAGAGATGTTAAGTTATTTACCCAAAGTCACACAGCGGTGAGTAGGGTCCCAGGGTGTCAACTCTGGCAGTTATGTTCTTCACTGTGGTCGTAAGTATGCCTACATTCCCATCCACTGTCTCTGTCCCACGAGGGTGGTAAATCAGATATTACTTTCATTTTGCAGAGGAGGCAACTGAGTCATAGAGCGGTGCCTTGCACAGTTGTCCTGTGAGTCACCGGCTCAGTTGTGCCTAGAGACCAGGTTCCTGGGAGGGAGAGCATTAAGAAAAATAGCTGATGCATGCTGGGCTTAATACCTAGGTGATGGGTTGATAGGTGCAGCAAACCACCATGGCACACGTTTACCTATGTAACAAACCTGCACATGTACCCCAGAATTTAAAATTAAAATTAAATAAAGAAAAGAAGATAGGCTCCTGACTTCCCAGGGAGGCCCTGGGTCTTCACTGGGCCATGTCCAGGAGCCCAGGCCTCGTGGGATCCTGTGTTCTTGAACTGTGGCTGGTGCAGGCCCTTTCTGCTCCTGGCTGGGCAATGAGTGATTTCCACTTTGAGGTCGAATCTTGGTGATGGGACTTGGGTTCCAGAGTGGGGTGAAAGAACCAAGACAGTGGGTACCCGCTGTCCTGCACATATCTGTAGTTGCATGTTGGCTGCATTCTGGGAGGAGCTGGCCCCCTCCTCGTCATGAGTTATAGGCAAGTGGCCTGTTGAGTCCAGAGTGGGGAGAGGCAGACACAGTGGACTCTGGCCTGAGACCTAGAATGGCATCCTACTGTGGCTGGCATGCTGTGTGACCTTGAGCAGACGGATCTTCCCAGTCTCTGGGGCTGAGCCTGCTGGGCTGAAATGTGAGATGGAGCCACCAGTGGTTTCTAACAGCTGCAAGAGCCAGGCAGAAGGTCATGGATTGCCCACCTCGATTCCTTTCCCACCTAGTAGTTTCCCCAACTTTCCTCATTTTTCACATTAATGAGACTTAGGAGTCAGTTTTCTCTGAAGAAATTGGTGGTGAATATGAAAACTGTTAGATTGAAAGCTTAGGTCTTTCTGCCCCAGGCTGTGAAGATCTGTCTGGGAGAATTTGGTCCACTCACTGTGAGGTTAACAGTTCAAGCTCAGAGCCCCTCATGTGACCAGGCCCTGTCCCTAATGTCCCTGTGTGGTTTGGCATTCTTTTCTTTGTGATGAGTGTACCCTGAATTGTATAAACCTTGGGCCCTGCAAGATCTGGACTCACCGTGGCCCAAAGCCTGCTGGGGGTGGCCAGTGACTTCTGGGCACAAAGGGAGTGGGAGCCTCCTGAGGGCAGGGTGTGATCAGGACTTGTGAGCCTTGAACTGGACCCAGGGAAGAAGAGGCCTTGCTGGAGAAGGCAAGGCACCCTAGGCTTCATTTTATTTATTTCTTTAAGTTTTCTTGATGCCTTCTTGTTGGCCTGCTGGATTTGGTCTGGAGGGCCCTGGGGTGTCTCAGAAAGGAGGAATCTGTGCTGAGGGTTGGGGGAGGAGAGCAGGGAGAGAGGGAGGTGGGACCCCTTGATGAGCCCCAGGTCTGGGAAAGCATCTGCCCCTGGCTGCTCAGACAGCTGGGAAGCTGGGACCACAGGCTTCTCTGGGCTGAAAAATAGTAACAAAATAGCCTTTTTGTTGGAGGTGAAAAGTCAGACTCCCCCACTCCTGGTGTGGAGAGAAGGCAGCTATTCAGATGCACCAGCCAAGGGCAGGGTGAGCCCCCCAGCCCAGGACAGCCTGCTTGGTCTCTAAGCCAAGGCAATATTTGATCAGGGCTGTTTTCCCCCATACCCTGCCTGGGGGCTGAGAGCCTGGGCAGCTTCCATGGCCTTCAGGTTGCAAGTGTAGACACAATCTCAAAGGTGCAGACATACAGGTGCGTGGGTCAGAGTCTACTCAAGATGAATACAGAGGCACAGAGCTCTAGGGGCTGGTAGCCCCAGTGCCTAGGCTTTGCCTCTAGTGATATGGCATAGACGAAGCCATCTGTCGAAACCACAAGAGTGTCCAGAAAACACGGGTCTACCTCCTGACGAAGGCAGGTGCCAAAGGCATCCTGGAAAGGAGTGGAGAAGGTGGCTTTATTTCAAAGTCTTTTTCAGGGCAGAGCACACCTTCTGGAGAGTGTAGCCAGCTAACCAGGGATTCCAGGCTCCTCCCTTGGGGTTTGAGGGCAGAGACTGGCTGTCCTGGGCTCAGAGAGACAGCAACTGTCTGACTTCTTCTCTGTTCAGGAGAAAATGGGACAAACCTTCAGCGACACCTTCCCACCTTCAGCAGCTGGCTAAAAACTGTTGGCGTTGGTAAACCCAGCAAAACTAAGTTTTCCTGGGGCTGGAGCTGGTTCTTTTCTCCTCCCACCTCAAGTTCAAAGCCAGCCAATTAAGAAAGCTAAACAGTGTGGTCTTCTCTCTGCATCATTGGCTTGTAAAACTTTCCCTGCAAACTAGGCGACTTTATTTGTTGGGAAAACGAAGTATGTAATTTTCCTGACCTGGCCTTTGCTTTGGGGAGACGGGGAAGGAGAGAGAGAAGTAATTTCCAGAAAGAGACGGCCCGGAGGAGCCAAACAAGGTCCACACTCCAGCGTCAGGGCAGCGTACACTGCAGCGCGGTGGTCTGGAACGCTGAAAACAGCGTGTTGCGGAGAGGCGGGACGCGAGGCCCGAAGTCCTCTGGGGCCTGGGTCACTGTCTGCGGGGTGGACATCGAAGTCCTCCTAATTCTGCTTCTGAACCTCTGGGCGCCACCTGCTCCCCACTACTGCAATTTTCCAGTTTCCCCGACGATTGCAACTTGCAAGTCTCCTTTCGCTTCCTTCCATCTTCAGCAGCCCCTTCTCAAGCTTGGCCTCCTCCCCTCCGAGGGTGCCTATCCCGAGCAAATCATACCCATCCCCTCCGCCGCCCGTGAGACGGCCTCCCCCTGCCCTGCCCGCAGGGGACTCAGGCCCTCTGAGGGTTCAGTGGTTGGGGTCTGTAGCCCCTTTCATTGCCACACCGGAGAACACAATGGCCTTCCCCGAGGCCAGGGGCGCAGAGCTCCGCGGGGGCAGCTGCATCTCCCGGGTCCCCGCACCCGGCACGGCGCGGACACTTTGGCAACTTCAAAACTGCGTGGGGGCCTCCCCTGTGAGCGGTGCCCCTTTCCTGGCTGGCCCTGGCCCGGTCGGGAGGCTCCTCGGCACTGCTCTGAGGCCTTCGGGGCCCCGCCTGGCCGCCGGCCTCTGATTCGCCCACGGCCTTGTGCCCATCGTCCACCTCCTTCCCTCTCTCTCTGACCCGGGCCCGCTGCGCAATTTGATTGTGCCTTGGTGGGGCGGGAGGACCGAGAGGGCTCAAGGTCCATGCATAATTCGGGGGCTTAATGGAGCAGCTGCCTGAGCCGGGCGGCGAGGGGCGGGCGGAGGCGCAGCTGACCCATCCCTCGTCTGGCCTCCCTGGGAAGGCGCGCTCCTTTCTTCCTCCCCTGACACTCCCCTCCCCCACTCGGCCTGGGTCCGAGGAAGGCGGGGGGTGGGCGAGTCGAAGGGCTAGCTTTGGGAAGGGGTTTCCCTCGTGCATCCGTGCAACTTTTGCTTTGGGGGGCGGGGGCATGCAGTGAATCGGAGCCGCCTCGAGACCAGCTCTCGAAGGAGGTGGAATGCAGGTTTCCTCGGAGCACTCTGCAGCCCTGGAGTCTTTTTTCCTGGCCCCTTCCCCCCCGCCCCCTGTCGGCCCCCTGTCGGTCCCCAGCCCAGCAGCAGCCCTGCGAGCACGCCCCTGGCCTCGGGCCAGCCCCCTTTCCTTGCAGCCGGCGGAGATGGATGGAGGCGGAGACCCAAGGTCAAGGGCGGGGAGCCAGCCGGCCCCGGGCCCCTTTGTGCGCACGGGGCCGCCCCTCCTCCACCAGTCGCCTCCTCTCTGGCCCTTGGGCGCTCTCCCGGGTGGGTGACCTTCCCGGGCATGGGGAATGTGGAAGTGGTCCCCTCCCCGAAACCGCTCCGCGCCGGTCAGGTCGCCCCGCCGGGTGGCATTCTTCCCGGGTGCTGGGGGCGCACGGGGATCTCTCTTCCGCCCGCCGCCATTGCCCTGATGAGTGGCGCCGTCTTCCTCAGCCCACCTTGGCGGGACAGAGCGGGCGGTTCCCGGGATCCAGGTGAGGCCGGGGCGGAAGGAGCCTCGGAGAGTTCCCTTGCACAAAAATGTGATCATCCAGGGGCAACAGCCCAATCTCAAAGTGGGGATTTCGTGGGGACCTTATTTTCTTCCCGAGTGGGAGGAGAGTAAACCCGCTTTTCTCAAGGACAAAAGTGTTTTCCCAATTGTGTGGGAATGGAACCCTCCACTAGAGTGGGACACCGAAGCTCCTGGAATCACAGGGATTTAATGTCAGTCCTCCTTCCAGCCTGACTTCTCTTAAGATAACCCCTTCCAACAGGAATTTGTATGCAAATCGTCACCTTGCTAGGAGTCTCTAGTTTTGTGTCTTAAAAATTGGCCTCCAATTGTTTAAAGCACTTCATCGGGCCCTTAAAGGTCCAGAGAAGCAGTGGTTGGACGCCCAGCCTGTCCACCACAAAGCTCTTAAGAAAATGTTCAAACATTTTCCCAAAGTTGTTACTCTGGAAATAAAATTGTCTGCTGTTCGCCTGTAGCCGATCAGAAGTTTACCTTCACTGTGACAGCTTTTCCAGGCTAGGATTGGAGCCACATCTCTATTTTCCATTTTTCAGAAATAAATCTGAACCAGGCAGAATAGATTTGCTATAATGAGTCAAGGTAGTTTTAAAAATATGCGTATACATATATACTTATAATATGAAACAGTATATTACACTTGCTGTGCTCTCAAGGCTAAAGTATTGTGTAAACGGCACCATCATGGCGTTTTGAGTAAGAGTTGATTTTAAAATCTCAGATTTAGCTAACCCGAACTTTGAGCAGCCAGCTTTTCTGGTGGAGGAATCTGAAGGCATTTGTCAATTTATTTTTTGAAAGGCCTCCGGAAAAGGTAACAAATTCAACACTTGGGAGCTCAAAGCTACTGCCAGTCCTGGACAGGAAGGTTTTCATATCTGTCTGAACTTGCTCGCTGATTTCTCAGACGTCCATTTATAACAGTTCTAACAAGATAGAATCTGCCTTTGAATATCTGTAAATACGGGTAAAGATCACCATCCAGCACTCATAATCGTCCAAAACGAACTGGCAGATTCTCGTGTTTGATTAGTATTTATGTTACCGGATTCCTTTACAGAAAGAAAGATGAAACGCTAATTTTGTGTGTGTGTTTGAGGGGCCCCATCCTAGGTCTCTGCAGTTCATTTAAAGGGATGTACCTTTTAGGATTTTTGGAGACCAGGGGTGTGTATGTTGGGAGGGGCGGGTAATTGTTCATGTTTTGCTTGAAAGACAGGTAACCTGTGGTTGGCTGAAGTATTGGCTGGTACAGTGACAGGGAGGCTGACTTTTCATTTTCCTGTACTTTATTTTGACGGCTCAACAGTGATCAGAATTACGCGTGATTTCTCCCTCTAGGTTTGGGCTACGGCTTGGACAGTGTGGTGGAAGGCTCTTGTTCAGGATCTTCCTCGAGGAAAACTGGTAGCCCCCAGGGTGCTCTTGTGTCTTTGCAGGGCACACACTTTCTGTGCCTGAGTGGCAGGGTGAGCTGCCCTGCAGTGTGTGGTTCCGAGCCCTGCCATGTGTCTGTAGAGCACTTGCCTTGCTTTTTTTTTTTTTTTTTTAGGGGCAATGTGTGGGAGATTTGCCTGGAAATGGGGGGTTCTGTCAGCTGGATCATGTTGAAATACCAGTGCAATTGGTAGCCAAAGGGATCCTGGAGAAGCGTCCTTCAGAGGTGCTGTGTTAAGCATCTTCAATTTTATTGCTTTGAGAAATCTGGATTTTCGTATAGGATTTCCTACAAGGGTGGCTTCCAGAGTGGCACCTGAGTCCTGCTTAGAGGTTCAATAATATTTGTTGTTGCTGGAGCGTCAGGGCCCGTCTCACTGCTAAAGCAGCAGAATCTAGAGGTTGGGCTGTGGTGTCGGGCAGTCTCAAATGCATTTACTTCCTAAACAGCCCAGGGCAAACCAGTTCATCTGTTAGTTTCTTCATCTATAAAATGGGGCTAGCCAATTGCTTACTTCCCTGTCCCTGTTCAGATATGAAAACAAACCTGTAGGTAGGAGTGAAGCAATTGCTGATTTCAAAGACATCATAAAAATGGAGAACTGTTATTGTTCAGTCCATGGGGGCAGGGTGACTGATTTGCAAAAGGGAAAGGAATCAAATAGCTACTTGTAGAGGGTGTAATTTTTTACTGCAAGGAGGAAGAATTAGGGGCTTTGGGAGGAGGTTTATGTGGGGAGGGGGGCGCTTGAGTTTTCAGTTTAGTAACTGAATACCAATAGGAAACTCCCCCCTTCCCTATTCATTTTAGAGGACTGTTCCCCCGCCCCAGCTCCTTGTTATTGTTGGGATTGTCACCTGATTCAGAATCTTGACACTGAATAGTGTCACTGTTGACCTTAACCCGAATACCCCAGAAAAGGTGTTTTTCCTGGTATTTGGTCTCAGGCCCCAGAAGGAGAGTTGCTGGACAGGGGACATACGGACTTGGATTGGGGAGGAATGCATACAGCAAGCAGTCTTTAAATGCACAGTCTTGCTAGGTGCTGGTGAGGAGGGAACTCAAAGTGGACCGGTGAGGAAATTCTCACTGCCTCTCAGAGCTCACAAAAATTGGTACTCATCCCCATGGAGCACGTAGCTAGCTGCTATGAAATGGTACCTTCACTAGGGAAGCCAGAGGGCCTAAGTGTCCTGTTGGGGCTCCATTTTACTTTTTGGTTGTTGCTTTTCTTTGGAAGAGGCCTGGTTTCTTTTTCCCAGCTAAAGCTGGATGACTTGAATTAGATTTTTAATAAAATAACCTCTGGCAGGGCCCAAAACCTCTGGATTAGTCTTGTTAGTTAGGAAATACAGAAGCTTGCTTTATGTATTTGGTTTGTTCACCCTGGCTGGGCCAAGACTTCGGGACAGAGTTGTGGGGTAGGGGTGGGAGGGTGTGGCCCTCTCCTTTCTCCATGGGGGCCTTGACCCAGCCCCTGTTCACTGGCAGTGGGGCTGGAGTGAGGAACGGCAGATACCCAGAGTCTGCGATGGTGCAGGCTTAGAGCCAGGAACTGTCTGGTGCTTCTTAATTGAATACAGATCTAAGTAAATTCCACGTGGGCATGCAAGGCTGGGCAAGGAGGGTAGTGATATTCCCCTCTCCACGGCTGGACTCCTAACCCAACCTGACGGGCCTCTCCGCCCGTCACTGTACCCAGCCCACATGGTTTGCGAGAAAAGGTAGGGAAGCAGGGGGACAAGATCACGCAACGCCCATGTAAATACTGTCTGTATGAACTGGGTCTTCCATCTTTTGTTAGTGGCAGCTCGTTAATTAACCAGCAGATTAGTGCTGCCTTCTTTTGACACACGCATGTATTTTGGGGTAGAGGATTCTTGTTCTCCTAAAACTCTGAACCCAACCGTTCAGGAAGTCTCCCTTCAGCGCCGCCTGCGCCTGCTCCCTCTCCCCCGATGTCCTCCCCGCTCCCCTTTTCCTGTCCCCTTCTACCCACCCTTTCCTTAAACCCAAGTGGGCTTGTAGTCGAGTGGAGGACAGACACGTTAAACACAGCTAAATAAATCATGTTTACGCTTGGCGTTCTCGGTAGTGAAAAATCTGTTGGCTGTTTTTACTTCCTTATTTCTCAGCATTTGCTTCCTACCTGCTTTTGAGCACATGCCCAGAAATAGTAGTTTTGTCAAATGAGGGGATAATGCCAGCCAGCCTTTCTCGCTGCCAAGGAAGCTGCTGGATTTTGCAAAACAGAGTGACGTTTTTTTAGTGACACTGATGTTTTTTTCAAAGAAATTAGGATGTAGAATAAGGATATTAAAATGCACTTAGGGAAGGGGAAAAAAGCGACGTGGTCACCCCTGCAGCACAGGGACGGCAGGTTTAGAGAAGAAAGGTCTCATTTTTGTTTGCATTTGGCCGCTCCAAGGGCAGGAGGCAGCTGTCAGAGGCGGAGGAGCTGAGTCAGGTTCCCTTCGTCTCAGCCCCAAGACTTAATTTTCTCTGCCATTTTGGTGATGTGGTGCGAAGATTTTTTTTTTCTTTTTCTTTTGGGTTTTGTGTCTGTTTAGTCTCTGAGGCCTCCTGAACGATGCTTGCTGCCTTCTTCCTCTGAGATTACAGCTAGATTCTCGCCCCGATCAGGAATTGGAGCTCGTTGGGATCTAGCTACACTATGATTGCTTATGTGTGAGAGTGGCCCCGGAGGCCTCCCTGCCTCTGGGCTCTTACCTACGATGTTGTTTTGGGGTATATTTCATGATGGGGTGCTGGGCAGAGAACTTCCTGGATAATTACAGCCTAACAGAGGCTGTAGATTTTTAAAAAACAATAAAAAAACAGTTTCAAAACCAAATAAGTGGCATATAAATACTGGGCACTCCTGTAGGGAGAAGAGGCTTGTCTTATCGCGGAATCTTTGCAGAGTTTCTGCAGTAAATTCTGTCTGAGGTCCAGCACATCAGCTCTGTTTCAAAGACAGCCGAGGAAAAATAAAATTACAACAAAATCAAAGTCAGCGTGCTATGATTTCCCCCAATTTCTAATGGGAATACTCTGCAATAGAAATGATATTTCCATTGAGGACTGCGCTGCCGGTTTCTTTAATTACATTAAATAGCGGTATAAACCTCAGCTGAATGTAAACCTCTGTTACAGCGGCGTCTTGAGCGTGGCTGGATGAATCGGAAGGAGCAATGTTACTAGTGTTAATGTGCTAACAATCTTTATTAAATTAATCCCGTGAAGTGTTAATTTTTACAAATTTTGTTATGCACACACTGCACGTCACCGCTAGTGTGTTAGGAGATGAAAACGGATTGCACGTCAAAAAATAAGTAAGGAGGTGGCTGTCAGACTGCTCCCATAGAGGAAAATTTGTGATTTTTGTCATCAAATGTTAACTGTGCTGAAAAGAAGGCTTACAATATGTATATTAAATGCCATCTACCTACAGAAAACGCAGTTAAAGGAACTACTTTGTTGAAAGTAATTACAGGCCTGTTCAATTTTTTAGTCAGTGACATTTCAGACTTGGCTTAGGAACATAAAGAGGCCATAGAAATATTTTGTTCTTATGTAATGCAAAGCACTGAACCTCAGTATTCTGTAAGTCCATTAGGAAAAGGGAAAAAGAAATGAAAGGGAAAAAAGAGATTTAATCATCAACAAAATCCAGGGGAGAGCTGGATTTTTTTTTTATTACAATAGTAGAAATCAATTGCCTATAATTCTGTTAAATGCAACCCAAAACAAAATGTGCATTTAAGCTATAGCAGGGTCCTCCTTTTTACAATTTGATTTCTTCCATCTTTCCCTCTCTCTCTTTCTTTCTTTCTTTCTTTCTTTCTTTCTTTCTTTCTTTCTTTCTTTCTTTCTTTCTTTCTTTCTTTCTTTCCTTCTTTCTTTCCTTCTTTCTTTCTTTCTTTTTAACCTTCTACTAACCAAGTTTATTTCTGTTCCATCTGAAACAAGAAACCCTGCTGGCCCTGTGGTTGTCTGTTCCCTTATTGCTCAGGTAGAGTTTTACGGTCTGATCTTAAAAAGGTCGATGATGCTTACATTCCTCATATCCATGACTCCATCTGCACCTGAAATTTCTGCTCCCTTTTTTGGCTGCTTTGGGCTTGAGTCATCCCAATAACCTCCTTGCTGGGCACTCCGTTTTCTTTATGTTCTTTTTATTGGCTGTGCTGTTTATTTTCATTCTTAATTCTCCGGGATTCTCGCAGCTTAGCCTTCCTCCTCCTGTTTATTCCATTGCACTGTCTGCGCATGGCCATTGAGCAAAAGCCAGCACTGGAGTTTGTGGGACCTTGGAACCACAACTTCCTGAACTCCCCAGTTTGTAAACATGTTTTATAGAGGGCCACATTCTTAACACGTGTCAGGATTCAGTGTTTTCCGGGTCATTCCTCAAAGGTCAGTCACAGTGGATGCCGAGGGGATAGAAAAAGGTGTCCTTAGTTTAAAACTCACTATAGGCACCCAATCTGAAGATGAGTTTCCTGGTTTTTGCTTTGTGTGACATGTGACTTCTATCTTAACTGTGTATTTCCACTCCCACCCCCAGCTCTAAATTAATGAAGAAATAGGAACGTATCTGAGGGATGCCTGGCCAAGCTTGTCATTGGAGTCTGGCCCCTAAGTTCTGTCTGGGAAAGGGCTACAGGGTCCCAACCCTAAGTCCTACATTCTTTATGCTTGGAATCCAAATGATTTATCTAACAACTTTACTTTGGTTTGCAGCCTGCCCTCACTCCTCATCAAGTTATGCTTCCTGCAGATGACATGTAGGATACTGTTGGTGGCTCTGGACGCAACCAGAGAGAAAATTACTGAAGGATCTTGAATTAAATTGTCTTAGAAAGCAGAGACTGCTGAAGGTTGAAGCAGCTACCACATCTCTGATAAGAATACCTAAATTGGGAGGAAAAGGGGCAATTCCTCTGTTAGGTATTGACTGGCTGATGCTGCTGGTGAGATTTAGAGAATCTCTCAGTTGCAATTTGTCCTTGGCGTCTATGGACTCTGGTTGGATGCACGCAAGACATCTTAACATGTCCACATTGCTGATAGATGAGTGTTTGTGTATGTATGTGCATAGGTATATGTACGTAGAATCTCTCTTATAGGTAATAGATGTGCATGCACACATTTTTCTAACCAGTGCGACACATGGCTTCACCTTCTGTTGTCCTCAGGTCTGCCCGTTCCAGGATGGTGGGCCCCAATTTGGTGGACCCTGCCTGCCTGAGGTCACCCGGAGGAGTTATATTCATTTTTGTATCTGTGTTCTGAAGCCGTGTTGCATAGGAGCAAAGGAATGATGAGCATCCCGGCTGGAGGACAAGTGGTTGTGGTTTATTTGCATTTCAGTAGTTAGGAGCATGGCAGGATTTTCCCCGAGAGACAAGCAAAAGAAGAGTCCAAGCTGCGTGTCCCTCACCGTGCCCCCCTACCCCCTGCAGATGCCCACTTAGGAGCTGGAACGGCCAGCCCCCTCCACCTCCGTGGTTCACAGAAGATGGCTGAGGGATGCCCTTCCTCCCCAGCAACATCTGAAGTGTCCTCTGCTCCCTCACAGGGGCCTTGGTGCAGGAATTTGTGATGTAAGCTCACCAGTCCTTGGGTCAGGGTGCAGAAAGGGGATTGGCAGCCCTGGAGTATTTCAGCGGCCTGCGTCTTGAGGAAACTGGAGTTGACAGTCAATGACACAGGTGCTTTCGGACCTGGGGAAGGGGTGTGCCCAAACGTGCCTGCTTCTAAATTGCAAGAGGCAGCTGCTGGGGAGGATGTTCCCTTTCCAATCTCTGGTGGAAGGAGGAGAAAGGTTTCGGTAGTGTCGTTGGGGGACACGATCACTCCTTTGCTCTGCCTCTCCATTTTCTGGGACGAGATTTCGGAAGTGCTCCAAAAGGAGGAGCTTAGAGTAGGGCAGCCTGGCTCAGGGTGCTCCCCGAGGTGTGCTTCTAGTCTCCCTCACGGCTGAGCCTTCTCACGGTGGGTGCAGAGCGATACCCTGGTGGCCACACAGGGTTGTGGATGGCCTGTGGGGATCTCTGGATGGTCATTTGTGGAAGTGATGGTAGAAGTGGTCTCAAGCCCAAAGATGAGCAAGTTGCCCGTGTTCCTGGAGGCCCCTGGCGAACCCACCTCACTTCTTGCAGCCTGGCATCCATCAGTGACCCTCTTTGGGTCCATCAGGGCCTAGATGGTTGATGAGGGATGCTGGATGGGCTCTTTCACTTGCATTTGAATTGTTACTGTCCTCAGCCACCTGCAAGGACTACTGTCTTTCAGCCGGCTGCCCGCATAGAGACCAAACGTAGGTTCGAACTGTTTTATGTCTCCTGTGTAATGACCCCGAAGGAACTCTTTAAACACAGCTGTGTAAACCCTTGTGAGACCTGATTTTCCCTTGTTGTTGCTCTTCTTCCTGAGGACACCTACATGTTCACCCCCAAACCAAAACCCATGGCAGCAAGGAACTAAAGATCTGTAATGGCCATCGGGTGCCCAGACAAAACAGTGGTGTCTGATGGAGAATGAGAATCCAGGAGTGGGAGGTGGGGCCTGGGGATCCCTGTCGCCCTGCCTGGCATTTCTAGGTCCCCCAAATGCTCCAGGGCAGTGAGCTGAGCCATGTGGCACACCCAGTCCCTGTCTGGTCCTGCCTTGGGGACCCAACCTAGACTTGCAGCTTTTCATGGTATCCCGCCTGTTCACTTACATGCTTGACTTTCCTTTCTGCGTTATGATGATGATTGTTGGTATATATTTACAATGAAATGGAAAACAAGTTCCAGTCATTGCTGGTTCCTAGACTTTCATAATTAAAAGTTAAAAAAAACTTTGGGAGGCCGAGATGGGTGGATCACAAGGTCAGGAGATCGAGACCATCCTGGCTAACATGGTGAAACCCCGTCTCTACTAAAAATACAAAACATTAGCCAGGCGAGGTGGTGGGCGCCTGTGGTCCCAGCTACTCTGGAGGCTGAGGCAGGAGAATGGCGTGAACCCGGGAGGCGGAGCTTGCAGTGAGCTGAGATTGCGCATTCCAGCCTGGGCGACAGAGCGAGACTCCATCTCAAACAAAACAAAACAAAACAAAACCTAAAAAAAGAAATGAAATAATACCTGTGGAGTGAAGGAATTTATTTTTTGAGTCGCCCCCACCCCCAAAGACCTGTGTAGCTCTGAAAGTGAGCAGATGAAGAAGGCTCCCCTAAAATTGTTCTTCTCTATTCCTGCTGTCTCAGCCACTCCCCCTCTATATCTCCCACAACCCACCCCCCCAAAAAAAAAGGAATTGAGAGAAAGACAAATGATGAGAAGGCCGGCCTTGTCAGGTCAACGCCCAGTACCTGTCTCATTTAAGGTAGCACTCCACTTCTTTCAAATAGGAAACTGCCAAAATGGATGTCATGGGCTGCTAATTAGATGTATTTTAACTGCAGGATCATTTTACCAGCTAATACTGTTATTATGTGCTTGAATGTGAACCCATGGTGGAGCTGTTAAAATATGAGCGTGCAGTCTTAGCAGACGGCTCTTGGAACTGTTGGGATGGGTGGAGGGGCTTTTCCTTACGGCTCTGAAGATCCCCGGGCCAGGCCCTGTGCTGAAGGTCTGCACCCTTTCAGCTTCTCAAGAGGTGCCCCCTGCTCTCCCGAAGACCATCTTCTCCTTGTGTTTAGACCAGGGCCTGAGCCTCCAGGAGGCCTGAGCTCTCCAGTGTCACATCCCCTCCCCTGTAGACATCAGGGTTCCCTCTGGACCAGCCTGGACGTGCCAGATGACCACAGTTCATGCCTACCCAGAACAGGCAGGCCTGAATCTCACGCATTGGGGTTTTCAAGTCTGTGCTGGCTTCTCCTCCATCTTCCCTCTGTAGCAAACCGGAAAAAGAATCCTAATTTCCCGTTGGGGTGGGAGAAGATGAGCTAGGATCAGGATAATGATTTTTAAATGCGAGCCAGGCATTTGACTTCATGTTATTTCTTTTCCCCCTCACCCTCTTAATACATAGCGTTTTTTTCTATCATCCTTAAGACAAAGTAGCTGGCAAAATATTTAAGTGATCAGAAAGAAATATTTTTATTTGCCCGCGTGCGAATTGGGTTATCTGCCTATCTTGTTTATGAAATTTGGCGCTGCCTTTCCTGCACAGTGCGTTCGCCTCTCAAATCTTTCCCGGCTCCCATTTCCATATTTCTGCGTGCTTGTTCTTTGTTAATCACTTGGCAAGCGCTTATTTGAATATTAAAAATTTCTTTAATCATCAAAGGCAGGAGCACAGTCTCATGAATATTCATATTTTTCCCCCTCCTCAGACTGAATTCTAGTTCATTACCCTGCAGTAAAAGCCAAACAGCCATCAATCGCCCTCATTACAGGCTCTGGCGTTTTGATTGGCTGCCTGCTGCCCAGAGCTTTTTTTTATTTTTTTAATTTTTTTCCCCTTCTCCTATGAGCTGTCTTGTACCTGCCAACAACCAAAAAAAGAAAAAAAAAAAATCAACAATGCAAGAATAAATTTCTCTGGTTGGAAAACAACTTTGCAAACTTGTCAAACAGTCCTTGTGGCTTGCTGCTGCCACCGCTGTAGCGTCCACCAGCGCCACCTCCTTCCCCCCCTCCCCGCGCTGTCCTTCCCCCAACCAAAAAATAAAAAAAAAAAAGAAGCCCAAGATAAAAGAGGAGGGGGAGAGAAAAATAAATAAATAAATAAAAAGGGAGAAACTTGAGCCTCAGAGATGAATATTTGTCAAGAGAGTTGACGTAAGTTTCATTTGCATAATGACTTTGTACTTCTGCATTAATAAAATTTGCATATGAAGCCATGTTAATTACTCCTGATCATGCTTTTTGCATTCATGCATAGTAATTTTCTCCGACTTGTGAGAATTAATGTCTTGGCATGGGGGGAGGGGGCGCGGGAACTGTCAGGTTCCCTTGCCAGTGTCCCTCACTCACGAGCGCTGCCTCCCTGGCTGTCTCCTTCCTTGATCTATGACTCATTTCTGCACTATCGGTAGGAGTTCTCAGCTTAAAAAAAAATGTATCAATTGAAAGGCACCAGTAGGGAGAAAAATACACGTCTCCTGCACAGTGTCTTCCAGACCACCTCACTCTAGCTCTGAACATGGAATCTGTAATCCTCCCATTTGGGAGGGGACGCCCCAGAGGCTTCAGGGGTGGGAAAGGCTCGAATTCCCCCCAAAACAGGGCTGGGGCTTTTCCAGGCGTTTTTGTGTCTCCACGCTTCTTGGCGGTGGGCGTGTTCGCTGGGTGAGTGCGCATGTGTGAGGAACGGAGCCGGAGCATCTGCAAAGTCCCTCTAGAAGAGAGACGGGTGACAGACCCCTGTGGAATGCTTAAAACCCGTGAGGGCATCAAGAATGAGCTTATCTATCATTGCCCTGTTTTGGAGCCTAAGAAGCGGGATTTTAGGGACCTTATATTTAGACTTTTTTTTTTTTTGTGCATAGACCTCCTAAGAAAGCATTTTTTTAGGAGTGTCTTGCAGGTCTTTGTAGGGTGATTTGCTGTGTTCAGAGCACATCCTCTTGCTTTCTTTGCTGAGCAGTGATGATGCCTTGGAAAGGACTGTAGGGAGTGGGGAAAGTTTCAGCATGAAAAGTAAGAGAATGATAGTGACTATTTGGTGAGTGTTTCCCGGATCCCTGGCTCTAGCTCAGGGCTGATCTGACTCTTCCTTTAAAGTTGAGGGAGCTGAGGCTCTGAGAAAGTGACTCACCTTCGGTCACGAGGCCAGGAGACTGCCGAGGAGGAATTTGAATACAGTCCTCTGGCTGTGAGGCCTGGGAGCCCTGGTGGCTTCCTCTGTGCCTGTGTGTGGGTGCATACCCTGTCCCCGGGTCTCAAGGGCTCCTTAAGTGCTTTCCGGATTTCCCAGCTATGCTTTTAAAGGCAAATAGCCCTCCTCTGAGGAAGGGTGCGGGCTGGGAGGTAGCCTGGGACAGGTACTGAGGCTGTTTTTTTTAAAAAATTAAGATTCACAGGATGTAAAATTGACCATTTTAAAGTGTACAATCAGTGGTTTTGAATCTGTTCACAATGTCTGCAGCCGTCACTCCTAAGTCCCGAGCATTGTCATCATCCCCCGAAGAAACTCCATATCCATTAGCCACCCCTCCCACCCCTACCGGCTCCCCCCAGGCCCTGGCAACCACTGCTCTCTGTGTCCATGGATTCGCCTCTTCTGAACATTTCGTATCCATGGAATTATGCAGTATGTGGCTCATTTCATCACTTTGGGCGTTTGCAGCAGCTTCAGATTTCTTGAGTTGCACCTTTGGGAAGGGCTCTGGGTTTAAGCTGCCCCATGGGGAAACCTCTCCCAGGGTAGAAGGTGCTCTGGGAGTCCCAGAGAGGCCCTGCAGAGCTTGGGATTAGAAGCCTCTCTCCTGGCTGCCCCGCTCCCCTGCCTCAGTTGAGCCGGCCCCTGGAGCAGGTGGACTTCAGCAAGGTCAGAATTCCTAGTGAGACTCTGGGGAAACCTGTCCAGGGCGGCCTAGCCTCTGATCCCTATGCAGGGAGCAAAATGCGGTGTGTGACATCACCTTTACAGACCCTGGCCTGAGCCCCACCTTGCATGTTTCCAGGAGAAGGGCGTGGCCAGATGCCTGCTTTCTACCTGCTCTGCAACTGTTCCTCCCGTCACGGAGGCAGAGTCAGCTCCTTAGCACCTGGGACATCCCTTACCAGGCCTCCAGGTGCTTCTGCTGGTTTCTCAGTCGTGATAAATGGTGCCGGCTGTGTCGTGGCCTCACCCAGAACCCAGGGACCGGAGCCTGGGATTGGCCTTTGCAAATTCCAATGGCTGGATTGAGCCCAGGGATCTCAGACTTCCACCCACTACGTGGCCCTTGCTCTGGAGATCCCAGGACCCCCGGTCACGTACCCAGCTGCCGCCCTAGAGGGAAGCAGAGCATTGTGGGCTTTGGGGACACAAGTGGGTTCCAGTCTCAGATCTCCCTGAGCCTCAGTTTTCCCCCATTGGAATGTGGATCTCTGCTGAGTGAGGTGGCCGTCATGACGATGGATGACCCAGAGCCCTCGGTGGTCTGCAGGGAAGGCCTACAGAGGGATTTGAGACCATGTGTGGACAGGATCAAAGGCAGCGTCTGGTGCTGGGAGCTTCAGGCTAGGGCAGGCTTCCAGGAGGAGGCGGGTCCTGACCTTCCTTGAGGGACGTCACTAAATCTAGCATGGCTTTCCCATCAGCATCTGAGGCTGAAACCGTTTACTGGTTCCTCAGCCACATCCTTCCAGGGCTATCCCCAGCTCAGAAATACCCTGGGCCCTAGGCCTAACCTAGTATGAGGTCTTTGTTGGCTCAGAGGGGTCCGAGCAGTGTTAGTGTTAGCTTTGACCTCTTGACGGGACACTGACAGCTTGCAATCCCTAAGCAGGGGGTCTTCTTAAATGCCCTGATGCCTTGATGCTGGATAACCCATGTTTTAGAGAAACCAGGGCTGCAGAGAAAGAACCCTGGTTCTGGGGCCAGACAGCTGGGGTTTGGATGGGGCTGCTGATGCCTGCAGTTTTCTGCAGTCACGCCATCAGCTTCCTGGTCTGTGTAATGGGTATTCTAAGCCACAGCCCCCGTCAGTGTGTTAGGAAGTTCAGTCCAATGAAGGCTGACAGGCTCCTGGCTCATGGTGGCTTGCAGGGTACCGTGGCTCTCCTTGCGATGGAGGAATCCATGTGGGGGCCCTGGAGTGGGCAGACTCCCACCCATGCAGACCTGTGCTGGGCCTCCCTGGCAAAGCCGGCTGGCCCCAGCTGCCCATCCTCTTGTTGACGTTTCCTTTTTGTCTTTCTGATGCTTCCCTGCTCAATTATTTACCCAGGGAATTTGGGCTTCTTCACTTGTGGTTTTGGCAAGGGCTTCACACAAATGTTTTGCCCTGGTGGTCTCTTAGCCATTTAAGATAAACGGCTAAATCAAACGCAGGCCTTGCTGCGGAGCTGAGCGAGCTGTGGGGCTGGGCAGAGGCGGGGTTGGCCCTGGCCCTGTGTCCTTGCTGTCACATGGCGGGAGGCCTCCCGAGCCAGGCCGAGACATTAGGAGGGGGTGAGCAGCGCCAGGGTTTTCTTGGGGTGTGGTGGGGGGTGTGAACCTTCTGAAGGGCACTGGGGCTTGGATACAGCATGCTCAGTGCTTGGGGCTGGAGAGAGCCCCCAGCTGGTGGTCTGCCAGGCAGGAGGCTAACGATGCCAGACACCTGGGGGCGGACCTGAGGTGTCCCGGGCCTGTACCAACAGCCCATCCTGATACAGCAAACAGGGGAGGCTCTGCGCTTCCCAGCTCTTCCAGGGAGGGGTAGCCCGAAGTTTTGGAAACAAATCCCCAAATGGAACCTGTTTGATTGCTCCAGAGGCCCCCACGTGGGGGGTCCTTCCTGAGAATGGGGCCCTGACAGCCCCCATTCACCCAGCCCCCTGCACGAGGCCCTCAGAGGCGGAGTCCTGCCTCCCCGACAGCCCAGCCTGGCAGCTGTGGAAACAGGGCCCTCCCCAGTGCCCCCTGCCAACCTCCCCAAGCCCATTCCCTCGCCTGTGTCCCGATTGCCTTCCCTGCAGGGCCTGGCACCCCGGGGGCCTCCCACCCCCGAAGGGTGGCCTGAGCCAAGCCCCACGCCCCGAGCCCCGTCCCACCCTGTGCCTCTCACACAGTCCAGGGCCCGACTGACCAGTCTTTTCTATTGTTTTTTCTCCAGGGCCGTGCAGGCCTGCCCAGCTGTCAGCGGTGGCCCCCATAGCTGCCTCCTCCCACCCTCACTCATCCGTGATCACTTCACCTCTGCGTGCCCTGGGCGCTCTCCCGCCCTGCCTCCCCCTGCCGTGCTGCAGCGCGCGCCCAGTCTCGGGTGACGGGACTCAGGGTGAGGGTCAGACGGAGGCTCCCTTTGGATGCCAGTGTCAGTTGTCAGGTAACAGACGACGCCGCGGTGGGGGGCGGGCCCCCGGGATGGCGGGTTGTGCCATGGGCAGCGCTGGAGCAAGGTGGGGACCCAGGGAGGAAGGGCAGCTCCCACCCAGAAGGTTTTTTGGGGTGCCAGGGGAAGTGGTAAAGAATGTTCGCTGAACTATGAGCCAGGGCCCGGTGCCCCTTGGTCAGGAGTCCCCCATGGTGCCCCCACCCGTTCTGAGAGTCTTGCTCCCAGAATGCATTCCCCAGCCTCCCAATCCCGCTTCTTTGGGTTGTTTAGCTACAGCTTAATTGGATAACACTTAACATCTGATATTTTCTTCTGCCCTTGCCACTGCCATCCCTTCCCCCACCCCAGACAACCCCCTGCCCCGCCAAGACAAGGCTAGGGGAAGATTCCTTGGTTGTCTGTGTACATTGCTGGAGCCGTCCAAAATGCTGAGTTTCTCTTTGGGAGAATGTGTTGCCCATTAGCTTTGAAAAAGAAAAAAAGTGGCTCAAAAGGAGCCTCTTAAAAAGCTGCGGCCACGAGAGGGAGTGAAACACTGTGGGGTGTGTGAGGGGTGGGGGTGGGGGCTGAGTACCTGCTGTGCGTCCAGCTCTGGGCCAGACCCAGACACAGCTGTTTGTGCCGACTCATCCCGCTCTCCTGGGAGGGCGGTGTGGCTGCCCATTCTACAGATGGGCGGATAGGGCAGTGTGGCGACACAAACTGGCCTCCTCTACATGCCCCGCCTCTCCCCAAGTGGAACCCAAGGTCTTGTTCTGCCTAGGGTCTCTGGGAATCCTTGGAGTCCCTGGGAATTCAAGGGCAGAGGCCCCTCTCACAAGTCTATCCCCCCAGCATCTCGGTAGGGCCTGGTGTGAAAGCACTGTGGCCACGCAAGCCAGGATGCTGACACAGACACATGTGGTGAGCGGCCGTGGCCTGGTTTCTGTGGCAGGGGCAGGAAAGGAGAGGGGGGGTGCAGAGCTGTGGCAGATTTGATTGGTCCCTGCTTTGTCACTAGGCATGTTGCAGGCTTTCTCTTGACTTGAGTTGTGAAAGGAAGACAATTTTTACTGGGCAGGTTTTGTTTTTAATTGAAGCTGTCCCCAGGGACGGTCCCTGTTGGAGTCACAGCTCTGCAAAAGGCCATGGCCACAGCTCTGTAAAAGGCCACAGGCAGCCCCTGCTCCAAGGTTCAGTGCTCCCTGGGCTGCAGAGCTCCCTTGTAGGGTGGCCTGGAGCCTTTAGTATACCCTCCCTGCTGTGACAGGTGGTGACATCACAGGATCTGGCTTCTAAGAGGGAGTTCTGGTTTCTTACTGGACTTGTGCCTTAAATGCACAAAGCAAAACCCAAAATCTCCTGGGAAGGAGTCGCAACCACTTGCAAAGACGCCGACTCCCTTCTCTGGGCTGTGCTGGTCCCCAGGTGCTCAGGGCTCCTGTCCTGGCTCAGTAGATCTGTTCTGTGAGTCTGCGGAAGGCCCTGCTTGCTGAGCAGGGGGTGCCTGCTCTGTCTGGGTGGTTGCCCTGCTCTCTTGGCTTCCTGTCATTAGCGCTGCAGCCCCTGCAGCTACTGGGGGGGCCGTGCTATCAAAGATCAGCCTGAGTGTTTATTACTGGACGCGGTCGAGTTCTGTGGTACAGAAATCTGATCTCGCCAGAGGCTCACCCAGGGCTTTGCTTAACCCTCTGTTGGCTCTACTTAGAAGTTGCTGAAGTAGATGAGACTCAGCTAGAGGACTGAGCCCTTCCCTCATGTGGCCAGGCCCGCTTAGCATCTTTGTATGGTGCTGAGCAGGAGCTGTTACCATCCCCATTTTGCAGATGGAGAAGCAAAGGCACGGGGAGGGAGAGTGGCTGGCCAGGGTGGCAAAACTGGGATTTGTCCTTGGCTGCCTCCTGAAAGGCCACCCCTCTTCCCGTGGAGCCACACTGCCTCTGTGACATCCACGGGAGGTCGAGTGAGCTTTCCACTGCCTTAGCTCTGGGGGACTCTGCCATCAGCAAGTCCTCATACATGCCACTAGGATCCTTATGAAGGCTGTTTATGGAGAGCCTGCTGTGTGCTGCATTCTGCTGGGCATTTGTGTGCCTTCTTGAATTTAACCCTCACAGCAACCCTAATACTTTACTCTCCTCACTTTGCAGATGAGAAAATGTTCAGAGACATTGAGTTCTCACAGCTCACATCCATCCATCCATCCATCCATCCATCCATCCATCCATCCATCCATCCATGTATCCATCCATCCATCCATGCATCCATCCACACATCCATCCATCCGTCCGTCCGTCCGTCCATCCATCCATCCGTCCATCCATGTATCCATCCACGCATCCATCCATCCATCCATCCATCCATCCATCCATCCATCCATGCAACCATCCATCCATCCATCCATCCATCCATCCATCCATCCATCCATGCAACCATCCATCCATGCATCCATGCATCCATGCATCCATGCATCCATCCATCCATCCATCCATCCATGCATCCATCCATCCATGCATCCATCCATCCATGCATCCATGCATCCATCCATCCATCCATCCATCCATGTATCCATCCACGCATCCATCCATCCATCCATCCATCCGTCCATCCATCCATCCATCCATCCATGCATCCATCCACACATCCATCCATCCGTCCGTCCGTCCGTCCGTCCATCCATGTATCCATCCACGCATCCACGCATCCATCCATCCATCCATCCATCCATCCATCCATCCATCCATGCAACCATCCATCCATGCATCCATGCATCCATCCATCCATCCATCCATCCATCCATCCATCCATCCATGCATCCATCCATCCATGCATCCATCCATCCATGCATCCATGCATCCATCCATCCATCCATCCATCCATCCATCCATCCATCCATCCATGTATCCATCCATCCATCCATCCATCCATCCATCCATCCATGCATCCATCCATCCATGCATCCATCCATCCATCCATCCATCCATCCATCCATCCATCCATGCATCCATCCATCCATCCATGCATCCATCCATCCATCCATCCGTCCGTCCGTTCATCCATCCATCCATCCATTTATTCTTTAGCTTGAAGCCATTTGGAAGGCCCCTAGCTTGTAGCACTGTGCACACACAGGAAGAGTCGGCAGGGGGGTCCCTGCCCTCTTGTAGCTTGCAGTCTGGTGGTGGGGAGGGCAGAGTGGGGACCTGCAGAAGGGGAAGGAGGAGCAGGGAGGGAGGGAGTGGCGGAGGTGGGATTTGATCCCAGGCTGTCCATCCAGCACCTGCCACATCTTTGGCTTTGGCTCTTCATCTGGCATTAAAGGCCTTTTTAGATTTTACGCCTTGAGAGCTGCCAGGACTCAGAGCCTGTGAGCAACCAATGCTTGATTGCAGTGCTCTGGGAGGGGCGTGAGGAAGGGCAGTGTCCTGTTCCTGGGGTTGGGACTGCAGGAGGCTGAGCCCCTAGGACTGCTCCAGGAGACCCTTCTAAGGGGCCTGTTCTTACCTCCTGCCCTCTACCACCATGTCCAGTACAGTTTTGTTTTCATTCGGTCCCAGTTCATTGGCCCGCACCAGCTTGCACCACCATGTTTCCCGATCAATTTCAATACCTGAAACTATCCTATTCTGGTGTTTTTTTGTCCCTTTGTGGTTTGCGTCCCTGGCACTGGGCTGTTTGCTTAAGTGTTTTTAGTGCCTGTTTAATTAGTAGTTGGAATGGAGTCATTAAGTTCCCAGTAGCCCGTTAGGAAGAAGCAGGCCTTTGTAAAGATGGAATGGGCCTGCCGTCCTTACTTGATTTTGTCCCTTTTCAGATCAGGATGCGCTGAACCCATCTCTTCAAATTAATACGGAGAACCCCAGTGTAAACGTGTTTCACACAGGTTAATTGTGTGCCTGTTACTGCATCTGCAGTTATTTATAGAAGGATGTGATTTTACCGGGGGGGTAAAACCACACAGGTATGTGTGTTTGTGCACATCCTGGGCTGGCAGCATCCCAGGTGGTCCTGCCTCCCGAGACCCCAAGCCTAGACCTCCTTCCAACGGTCGCAGTGCGGAGAAGGGACTCGGGGATCCTGACTCTTTTTGACTCTGCTGAAGGAATGTGGGGCTTTGAGTCTAGGCATTCCTGGGAACTGAAATTTCTTCCCTGAGAAATTTCACATAGAGGATTTGGCACAGTGGCTGTGGGGTCAAGAGCCTCAGACTGTGGTCCTGGTCTTTGCTTCAGCTGGCCAGAGGCCCTAAAGAAGTCATTGCCTCAGTTTTCTCTTCTGTAAAAATACATCTTTGTGTGTTTATGCGTATGTATGCAACATTTGAAAAGGAGGCTTGTGTTATTTTCTGAGACAGGTCAGCGTGGAGCTGCTGTGGGTGGAGTGAGCATGGGGCTAGCTAGGTTCCCAGGGCAGGGCGTGGGACATTCAGAGAATGGCTTGGACACTCTTGGGCTTTGTGCCCCGCATGCTGGAACCCTTCCCTGTTCTGAGGCTTCCACAATTGGAAGGCGGTCATCAAGTGTATGAGATTGCTTGGGGGTGAAGGCTGTTCTGCCCCGCGTAGTCATTTCCCCTCTCCATTCCTCAGTTTCCCCATCTACAAAATGGAGCTACGGATAGGACAGGCTCTGCAGGGTCGTTCTGGGGATTGTGTGAGATCATCACACAATTTTGTGGGCCAGGTGCTGAGAACAGCGCCATGTGCCGAGTGAGCCCTGTCGAAGTTAGAGTCCATGCACGAGCCGAATGGATTTCACAACACTGGGACTCCGTCAGGTCTCGTGGCAAGCTGGATCCTCGCTTTCCATTCTTAAAAATATTTAGCCTCTTGGCTGGCTCAGATCATGTACCAGCTTTGGGAGGTGGAATAGGAACTGAGACACTTCATTGCATATTTAAAAGCTGCAAATGGTCATCAGCCACAGTGATTAATACGTGTACTTGGTGAAGTTCAAGGTCTCATGCAAGAACACACAGCATCCCAGCTCAGGGAAGTGGAAGTGTTTGGATTTAATAGAGGGAGTCAGTTGCAGTCATTAGTATATGCTGAAATCACAGGGCAATCTTGTAAAGTTAAATTCAATTTACTTTTCTACTGAAATTGTGCTTGCTGTGTTATTTAACTAGTCTGGGGTTTCTTGGCATGGGTTAAAGGGACAATAAAGATAAAAGAATACCTGTAAGTAAATAGTAGGGTTTAACCATAGAATCTATCCTTTTCTCCTCCTTCAATTATATCCCAGTGTTCATTTTGTGTTGGTTTTATAACCAGAGCCGTCCAATGGGGCGCCGTGGATTAGACCACCCTAGCTGTGGAAGCCTGATGCAATTAATACAGTCTGCCTGGAAAGGGGCCTTATTTCTGGAAGTTTTATGTTAATGATATGGTCTGTGCTTTGCACATTTCATACCAGAACAAGAAGCAAGCTGTAGTTTCATTCTGGACTGGGTTTGATTAACACCGGAGGATCCATGGGAAGCCAAACGGTGATGCGGACAGAGATGGCAACCTCACCAGGCCCCTGCTGATGCGCCGCCTTGATTCTGGTGCAGGGGGTGCCAGAGGCACTGCAGGAGGGCGTTAGATCGGCCACTGAGATTGGAGGGAGGGGTGAGTATGGGGGTGAAGACAAAAAGAACCGTGTGAGTGAGCGTGTGCGGACAGCAGAGCTCCGTCATGGGAAGGTTGGAAAACGTGCTCATGGGATTCCCTTTGCAAAGTAACGTTTGTTGTTAGGATCCTTCTGGGCTAACCAGACAGGTCCCAGGGTTGATGGGGGCTGGCTCGATGTAGGAAAAAGGCTTTCAGGGGAGTTATTAAAAATTTAGAGAGTCATCTGTATGCCTTGCAATGTCTACATCGCCCAAGGGCCGGTGGTCCCAGCATCCGCAAACCAGCATTTACAGCGCTGTTGCTCTTCCCGCATGCAAGTGTCATTGATTCCACCCTAGCACCTGCCTGCTTCTTGAGGTCACATTGCTGCAGAGGCTGTCCCTGCCCGCCTGCCTCGAGAACCCAGATGCCTCTTTCTGTGACTGGAGGAAGTGCCAGGAGAAACCATGGAGAGCTGCAAGGCCCCCAGGGTGGGGGAAGCTGATTCTCAGAGTGCTGGAGGTAGCCAAGGGTGGCAGGGCTTGGTGGATGCCAGAAAGTCCCCTGTCCCACAGAGCTGGAAAGTGACATTTCCTACAGCATCAGCAAGGGCCAGAGGAGCTGAGGAGTTGGGGACAACAGAAGGGCTGCACTGTGGCTCTGTTGGGGGTGGGGCACCTACCAGCATGACTGTCCTTAGATAAAAGAGGCCCCAGCAAATCCCTGAGTGGAGATCGCTGCGGCCTCGCCAGATTCCATTTCACTCTCTGAGCTGGCCCTTCAGACGTTCTGAAGGCAGAGCTAAATCAAAGAATTCTGTTCAAATCCATACAAGATGTTGCTGTTTTTCTGCTCTGACAGGAGAGGCATTTGGAAGTGCAGTTTCTTTCTTTCTTTCTTTTTTTCCTTTTTTTTTTTATAGCTGTCTTAAAAAGGAGTTTGGCTGTTTAGCACAGCTGGTGCTCATTACATTATGCACTGGCAATAAGATAGCATGTGTAATTAATTTTTAATGCAGTGCTGGATGCAGCGCTTTCAAGCAGTTAGTGGATGTGAAGAAGCAGCATTGGCCATGGACATCAGAGACCTCAGAGCAAGGCAGCCCCGTTCTCCTTTAAAGGGACTTGGAAAGTGGCAGGGGAGGCTGGCATTGCCTCCTGTGTGCAGCGGACTGGCCCAGAAATGGGTTCTTGGGTGACCTGAGGTCAAGTCAATCTTTAACAATCCAAGACTAGGGATCCCAAAAGATCATCTCCTCCAACGCCTTCATTATATAAATGGGGAAACCAAGGAAGACAGTGGGGATGAAGCCATGACATGTGGGTGGCAGAGCTGACTCATATACCTGGGTCTGCTCACTAGGCCATACTGCCCCTCTTGAGTTTTTATTGAAAACCAGAAGAGGAAATTCGTCACCCAGTGGAAGACACTTAAAGATTGATCTCTGCCTGACCGTGAGGCTCAGTGTGAAACCTGCAGTGAGATTGGGCAGCAGGTAGAGCTCTGATGTTGAGGAGCCCCACGTTGGGCGCCTTGGACTTCAGCTCTGCTATCTGCAGTGGGAACACACCGGGCACATCCTGGGTTTGAGACTCTGGGGTTGTGCTTTGACAGCTGGCTGCCCCGTCCCCGTGGGGCTCTGTGGCGTGGATGCGTATTTGAAGTTAAATGTTATTGTGGACCCATATTAGACTGCAGGCATGGTGGGAAGCTCTAGAGATGGGGCCATCTCAGTCCTTCCCTTGCAGTGAATGGGTGTGAGTATGTGATCCCAGGCTAGCCACTTACTTCCTCTCTCCAAGCTTCAGTTTCCCCATCTGTAAAATGGGGACAGTGAAGTATTTGCTCACCATCCTTCCACTGGCAGGTCCCATGAACAGCCACCGTCTGGGTGTGGCCATAGCCCATGACCAGCGCCTGGGGGAATCAGAGGGGAAAGGCCAGTGGGAGGGCAAGGAGGGAGAAAGCTGAGCTGCTGGAAAGCCTTTTGAGACTGTAGCCTTGGGTACCCAGCACACCGGTGATGACTTAGCTCTTGGAAAGCCACTTGCCCGGGAGAGTTTCTTAGTATGAATGAAGGCAGAGGAAGGGCCAACATCATCAGCATTCCTGGGGCTTGCCACTGTTTGCTAAAGGGCCAGCTCAGTCCTAGGCATGACATCTCATTGTCATAATGCTCCCAAGAAGAGGCACTCCCCCACCCTTTTGCTTATGAGGATAGTGGGGCTCAGAGAGGCCACACAACCCACCAGGGGTCACACAGCACACAAATAGCAGAACTTGGACAGAGAGTCTCAAAACAGAGATTCAGACTCAGGTCTGGCCAGCCTCCCAGATGTGCTCAGAGCTCTCCCCTCCAGCTTCCCATTGGGCTGTAGTGGACAACAGAGAAGGAGCTGCTGGTAGAAAACCAGATCAAACTCCGATTTATTTCCTGGGAGGGTCCTGAAGGTCGTCCTTCATGCACTGGTCATCCTTGTGCCAGACCCTGGGCTAGACTGAGGGATCCGGAAATGGGCATGACAGGGTCCTTGCCCTAGAGAACTCACCATGGTGGAGGTGCCCCATGGAGGGCCTCCTCACTCAGTGGATATGAAATGCATGTCTCCATGGCGCCTTTCTCTATTTGAAAAAAATGAATAAATTGGCTGCCGCCCGGGTGCTCTCTCCGTTATTGCTATGGCGCAGCTCAGGAGCAGATCTCAGGATGGAGAGGTGTTCCGCCTGAGGACAGCTTGTCCCTGTGCTAACACTGCTGAGCACAGGGGTACCTTCTGCGAAGATTTTTACCTGAATGAAGCACAAGTGGGGCCTGACTGCATTGGAATCCACGTGATTATCGGTGTGGTTTTGACTCTCATTTTATCCAAGAGTGCAGTGGGCCCACGGCTGGTCCGTAACCGTGTGTTATGTGGAAGAAGTGAGAGAGTAATGGGTTTTCCATGAAAGGTGGTGCTGCTTCTGGAAACGGGGCATACACATGTTCATCCTCATGGAGTAGCGCTGTGTTAAACCGAATTGTGTGAACTGAGGGTCACCTGGACCACTCTTGGAAAATGCTCCTGACCCCCATAGGGTTCCTTTCAGAGAATCTGTGTTCTCTGCACCTGCGATCAAATGTGTGCCTAAGCAATTCTGGTCCCTGGCTCCCACCACCCTACCCTCTCCACAAAATGGTAGACATGAGGGACAGGTAAGGGAACAGAAGAGATCTCTTTGCAGATATTATATTTTTAAAAAATGGTCCTGTGTAATAAGCAGCAGCTAAGGAGACAGAAAGACAGTAGATGAGGAGAGTGCCGATATCTTCCATGGGGAAAAATGAATGAACTGAAAGAGAATATTGTTTTTCTAGAATACAGAAAGCTGTCCTCTCACAGATCAGCTGGAATTCCAAGGTGGATTACGGACTTCTTCCAACTCCCACTGACAGTGTTTCTTACTAGGCAAAGGGAAGGGCCACTTTTTCCGAAAGGGGAAAAAGGCTTTCAGACAAAGCTTGGACCAACCCCTGAACTGCACATTAGCTCAAGTGACCATGCATACTTATATTCCTAATTTAAATAATTATTTATGTCAAATACTCATTGTGAAATTTGAAAATGTGGTATTACATTTACATCAAATAAAGTTTACTTGTAGCAGAAAGAAAGAGAGAAAGAAAGAAAGGAAAGGAAGGAAGGAAAGAAAGAAAAAGAAAGAAATGAAAGGGCTGGGCTTACGGGAGCTGGGAGGGTCGGGAGATCTGCTGGGGTTTTACCGCTGGGAAACGTGAGGCCGAGGGTCCAGTCCACTGTGGGCAGTGACAGGTGTGGGTGTGGTGTCTTCTGGGAAGGGGCCTGCTGACTCCAAGCTTCCTCCAGCCCTGACTGGACGTAGAGGGAAACAAAGTCACCGATCCTCAGTCTACCAGAAGGCGGTTTTGACCTTGAAGAAGAGGGCTGGAGCATAGGCAAGATTTTCTCATCCGATCACCTCCAATTGGGTTTTGGGGGTCTGACTGGGAGTCAGGGACTTGGCATGTGGTCCCACACCAGCCTTGACCAAGTCCATTTCCTCGACCAGGCTCATCTCTGTGTCTCCAGTGGCTGGGGCAGGGCTGAGTCCCAGCAGGTGCCCAGGAGATGCTGGGGGATGATGAAGACCCAGAAAAGGCGGTATCTACACCCATGAGAGAAAGCAGAGGAAACACAGAAAACGCTGCTAGCCACATTCTCTTATGAGCGTCCTCCTTGTTTTTGTACACAGGGCAGTGGAATCCATTTTTTTTTCCCGCGTGAAAGAAATCACAGCCCTTACGAAAGCTTGAAGTGTTCTTTGTTGTTTTTATGGTGGCGGGAGAGGGGAACCAAATGTACTTGACTTTTCAAACCTGAGAGCAGGGTCGGGGTGGAGGGGCTGTGTTCCGTGTGTATTTCACAATTAAACCCAAATAGTCTAAACCATGATAGATAGTTTATTCCAACATAATCAAGGCTGGTCACTTTTACCCAAAAAGAAGTGGGACAGAACCCTCGGTGGGCAGGGGCCCCTCTGTGGGGCCCAGCGTTATGCCAGGGAAACCAGATCAAACTCAGATATGGTCCCTGAGAGGGTCCCCCAGGTCTTCCTTCATATGCTGGTCATACATGTGCCAGACCCTGGGCTAGAGTGTAGGGATCCAGAAATGGGCATGACAGCGTCCTAGAGGAACTCACTGCGGTGGGGGTGCCCCAGGTGGAGCCTTCTCTCCCAGATCTGAATTTGGGCTTTCCAGGCAGCTCCTTTCATAGTTCACAGGTGAGAGGTGACAGGACCTGCTCCTGGTTTTTGCAGATGCGAATTTGTTTTCCTTGCGCATCTGGTGGACGGCACAGGCGGGATTTGAATCCAGGCCTCCTCGAGCCTGCGGCCCACGTGGACATCCTGCTCCTGTCCTTGCGTCTGGCTCCTGGCCTGCCCCTCCCAACCGGCCTTGTACCTGGCAGGTGTGAGTAGGAGCAGCCAAGGGAGAGGAGTGAGCTTGTGAATCACGGAGCTGCTGCTGGGCCAGCCTGAGCCCCGGGTAATTAGAACGCCAGTATTGTATGATTCTCAAGGAAGGGATCAGAGGGCTCAGGACTTCTCCAGGGAGGTGAATGCAAAAATGGAGTCACTACCTGCAGAAACGGGGGCCGCTGGAATCTTTTCATAAAACCGGACATTTTTAATTATTGCCTTTGTTAAGAAGTGAGGAATAGCTGGTAGGGCGAGGCCCGCTGGGTGCGTGAGTCTGCTCTTGGTGTTGTATTTAACCAGTCCTTTCTGACTCAAGTTCTTTTGCATGAATTTCCTTGCGTTTTATTAGCCAGCTCAGTTATTAGCATTTTAATCTTAAAAAATACCATTGATCAAGGGTCCACTCTGTGCTGTGGGCTTTCTGTGTATCTCCAGTGATTCTCACAATGCTTCGATTGTGAGTTTTTAAAATTGTGGTAAGATAAACATTAGATTTACCATTTTAACCATTTTTAAGTGCACAGTTCGGTGGCAGTAAGTACATGGCAATTGTTTTGCAACCATCACCACCGTCCATTTCCAGAGGTTTTCCATCATCCCAAACAGAACTCTGACCCCATTAAACACTAACTTCCCATTTCCCCTCTCCCCAGCCCCCCATTCTCCATTCTGTCTCTCTGAATGTGACTATTCTAGGTTCCTCAGGTAAGTGGAATCATACAGTGCTTGTCCTTTTGTGCCTGGCTCATTTCACTTAGTATAGTGTCTTCGAGGTCCATCCATGTTGTAGCATGTGTTACAATCTCCTTCCTTCTTGAGGCTGAATCATATTCTTTCGTATGGATAGACCACATTTTGCTTATCCACCCATCCGTAGATGGACAGTTGGGCTGCTTTTGGCTATTGTGAATGGCACAACTAAGAACATGGGTGGACAATAATCTGTTTGAATCCTTGCTTTCAGTTCTTTTGGGTTTATACCTGGAAGTGGAGTTTCTGCATCAAAGGGTAATCCTATATTTAAATTTTTGAGGAATTGCCAGACCGTTTTTCACGGTGGCTACACCGTTTTACATTCTCACCAACAGTGCACAAAGGTTCTCATTTCTCTGCATCCTAATCTGACTGTTGGGTAATTTTAGTGTTTTTTGGACAGTTGGAGTTGATAGCCAAGGAACCTGCCTCTCGGGGTGTGACAACTGTCCCAAGTTAGGTGGGTAATAAACCTGAGGGCGATTTGAATCCAGCCTCAGCTGGCCTGGGTGTGGCACCTGTAGTCACTGCCAGACTGCTGGGGGCTACCACCTTCAGTATATTTTAGTTGAGGGTCTTGAATCCCCTTTCTCTTGGAAATGGTTCCCCATGACAGTTCTCAGCTCTGTCTCCCAGGACAGCTTTTTTTTTTTTTTTTTTTTTTTTTTAAACAAATCTGAACATTTAGCTACCTTGATAGTTTGGGGAAGAAAATTCTAAAAATGGACCATTTCCTTTGTTCTTTCTGTTTCGTCTTCAGGGTGTTGATTTGAGTGTGACTTAGCAGAAGGAGCCCCGTATTTGGAATCAGAATCCCTAGGAGCGAGGTAGAGCTCACTCGGTGTCTTGTGCACGCTTTGGCCCTCTCTGAGCCTTGTGGGGTCTTCCTGCCTGATAGGAATCATCACACTGGTTTTGCCTCCTTGGCTGGGCTGGGAGGGACTGGGGACAGGGAATCTCAAGTGAGTGGCCTTGGGTCCTTTGTATATTGGGATGGTAATTGCAATGATTTTTATTAGTGGTTGTGTTTTCTCTCTATTGTCCTGTATTAGTGTCCCAGGGCTACTGTAGCAAATGGGTACAGACTGGGTGGCTTAAGACAATAAGAAATTGATTCTGTGGTCGGGTGCGGTGGCTCATACCTGTAATCCGCGCACTTTGGGAGGCCGAGGTGGGTAGATCTCTTGAGCCCAGGAGTTCAAGACCAGCCTGGGCAACATGGCGAAACCCATTCTCTAAAACAATTAGCCAAGAATGGTGGCATACACCTGTAATCCCAGCTACTGGGGAGGCTGAGGCATGAGGATCCCTTGAGCCCAGGGAGGTCGAGGCTGCCGTGAGCTGAGATTGTGCCACTGCACTCCAGCCTTGGGCAACACAGTGAGACCCTGTCTCAAAAAAAAAAAAAAAAAAAAGAAAGAAAGAAAGAAAGAAAGAAATGTATTCTCTCACAGTTTGGGAGGCCACAGGTCCAAGACGGAGGTGTCGGCAGGGCCGTGCTCCCTGATTCCCTGCCTCTGTGGGCACACAGCTTTCTGCTCTGGGTTTGTCTTCTCTTCTGAACAATTAAAATAAAAAAGACAATTGTCTTTGGATTCAGGACCCACCTAGACCATCCGGAATGATCTCCTCAAAAGCCTTCACTTAATCACACTTGCAGTGATCTTTTCCCCAGATAAGCTCACATTTACAGGTCCTAGGATCTGGCTGTGGCCCCATTCAGTCTTCTCTGCATGCCTCTTGCTGGATTCTAGGCCCTTCCAGGGCAGGAGACCCAGTTGGTCTGCTCGGTGAACTGAGGTCTGGGACAGGTTCAGGCACTTACAGGGGATTCCCCAAGTGTCTCCTGCATTGAACCTGGAGCTGGTTTTTGACAAGATGGACACATGTTCCTTTTTTCTCAAGAATGTGGTGATTCTGAAATGCCTGGCCCTTCGGCTAGCACTCAGACTTCTGTGTTTATGGAAGGCAGTGTGGTCACTTGTGGCCCCCAGCCCTGCCCCCACGCTGAGTCAGAACACAGCTATTAACAATAGCGCGGGGGGATGGTTTCAAAAAATCTGCAGCTGGGCGCAGTGGCTCATGCTGTGATCCCAGCACTTTGGGAGGCCGAGGAGGGCGGATCACGAGATCAGGAGATTGAGACCATCCTGGCTAACACAGTGAAACCCCATCTCTAGTAAAAACACACACACACACACAAAATTAGCCAGGCATGGTGGCGGGCGCCTGTAGTCCCAGCTACTTGGGAGGCTGAGGCAGGAGAATGGCGTGAACCCGGGAGGCGGAGCTTGCAGTGAGCTGAGATCGCTCCAATGCACTCCAGCCTGGGCAACAGAGCGAGACTCTGTCTCAAAAAAAAAAAAAAAAAAAACCAAAAAAAAAAACCCTGCAATAATTATTATGAGAATTAACAGAGTTGAATAGGTGCTAAAAATAACTGGACACACACTTGCCTATAATCCAGATTTTAAAAGAAAATATAATTATTTTTGTAAACTGGCTCTGAGAAGCCAGGAGTATTTTTAGTTTACATCTTCTAAGATATGGTACATGTTTTCAGGGGGAGGAGCTCGGAGCCCACTGGCATGTGATGATGTCACCAAGTCAGAGCACACCTGAGGCCTGTGGGGAGGGGGTGGGGGCAGGCGGCGGGGTCAGAGGTTAAGGAGCCCAGTTCTGAGTACCATTTTACTGAGCTTGTATTTGAGGAGAGGCGTTCCACCAGCCTACCGCGGCTTCTGTGGGTGCTGGAGCCTGGGATGTCCTGGCTACTCCTCATCTGGAAGCTGGTAGCATTGAGAGAACAGCAGCTGGTTCAGCTCAGAGGCCAGGGGGTGGGAGTTCCCCCTGGATGAGGTGGACCTGACAGGGTCTGAGCGGACCTGCAAGAAATAACCAAGACTTGAGGGAAAACATTCCATGGCTTTTTCATTTGGAGCCAAACATTGCCTCATGTAATTTTCTCCCTGGTTTTTCCCATTGCCTCTGCCAGGGTCCTTGTGCCTGGCACAGATCTGTAATAAAAGGCCCTGTATGTATGTGTGTGTCTCAGTATGTGTGTGTCTTTGTACGTGTGAGAGTGTGTATGTGCATACATGTGCATGTGTGTACACGTGTATATGTGAGTGTATGTATTTGTGAGTGTATGTGTATGTGGGTATTTGCCTATGTCAGCATTGTGTATGTGTGGGTGTGCATGTGTGTACATGTGTGAGTGTATATATAAGCATGCATGTGTGTACATATCTGAGTGTATATATGAGCATGCATGTGTGTACATGTGAGTGTATATATACATATTTGTGTATATGTGTGCATATACACACATGTATTTGTGTGTGCATATGTGTATGTGGGTATTTGTGCATGTCAGTGTATATGTGAATGTGGGGATGTGCATGTGTGTACATGTCTGAGTGTATATATGTGCATGCATGTGTATGTGTGTAGATGTGAGAGCATATATACATATGTATGTATTTGTGTGTATGTGCACACGTGTGTGCATATATGTGTATGTATGTGGATAGTTGTGTGTGCATATGTGAGTACATATGTGTATATCTGAGTGCGGTATATGTGTATATATGTGTGTGCATGTGTGTATGAGTGATTTTGTGTGTGAGCATGTATGTATGTGCATATGTGCATGTTGAGTGTATGTGTGTGTGTGTGTGTGTGTGTGTGTGTGTGTGCAGTCCAGGGAGAACTATCAGCACAGAACAGACCCCTCCCAACCCCCCATGCTCCGTGTTTATGGTGAGGGCACTTGTGATTATTTCTCTTCCCTGAACTTTCTGATTCTTCCTGGATTGTGGTGTGTGTCCATCCTGAGGCCTGCTGAGGACTTTGAGGGCGAGTCTCTCTCTAGAGCTGAATTCACCTTCTCAGTACCTCCTGGGGGAGACTGACCCCCCTGCCCCCAATCTCAGAGGGAGCCCACAATCCACAGTGCTGGGAAATGTGGCCGGTCTGGTGTGTGACCCACCAGGAGTGAGTGCAGAGAGAATAAGGGCTGTGGAGGTGGACGGCTGGGTTCAAATCCCGACTCGGATGTCTCTGAGCTTTGGCCTTGGGCGGGTAGCCCAGCCTTTGTGTGCATCTGGTTCCCCACCTGTGGCATGAGAACAGCACCATCTTACGACTGAGAGTGGGCGGCTAGCGGTGATAACGGGGTGCTATGCTAAGCGTTCATTGTGGGCTTCATCTTCAATATCCCTCACCCCAATTCTGTGAGGAAGGCACTTTTCACATCCCCTTTTTACAGATGAGGAAACGGAGGCAGTCCAATTTCAGAACACTTTACTGCTTTATCCTACCTTAGAGCCTTTCGCTGTTACACTGTGTGGCCTTGAGCAGCAGCTGGCCTGTGAAAGGGGCTGAATAGTAGCAGGTATTACTGCTATATTTTTATTGTTGTTATAACTATGATTATTATTATTGCAGTCACTGTCATTGCCGCTTCCCCGGGTGGAGGCATTCCAGGGTCCACGGGGCTTCTTCCTCTGTTCCCGGCACTGCCCTCTGTTCCTGGGGACCACGTTCATCCTCTTGTCTCTCAGCCGCTACTTCCCTGCTTTTCTCCTCCGTTTCGGGTTGTGTGTATTTGAGGTCTCTTTCTCCTCTAATTGAGATAATGAACACAGTGTTTCCAGAACCACTGCACTAAAAGTCAAGTGCAAAGTGATGGTTTTCATTTGTTGTTCTCTCTCTTTCTCTGTCTCTCTTAATATACATCTCTTTAAGAAGGGATTGGCTGAAAGCAAACAGCTAATAACCTATGGATTTATGGAGGCAGTGCGAGCCGGCTTAATAAGCTTTTATACCTGGAATCAGTGTTCTGCCCCTTTAAGTTGAAACTCCAACGTGCCTTGGTATTTTACAGTGCCTGGTTTCGTTTATGCTGGAGCCAGACTTACTATGTGAGAGCCGTCCGCATGCTGGAATTAGTCTTAAGCTTGCTTCTGTGGCGTTGCCAAATTCCATGTTTGTGTTTTATTTAGAATTCTTTTCACGGCCAGCCGATTCTGTACCGGCACACATAGGCACTGTTGCGCCCCATGGAGAAAATAAGCAAGCTTGCGTTTTCTTTGGCAGGGGCCGCGGCCACAATAGACTGCGGTCTCCGAAACATTTTTTAAAAGCTATTTTAACCCATAACAGATGCATAAAGTCGGCTCAGGCATGCCAGTTTTCTTAGTTTTAATTAAAAAATAATTACAGTCTAATGGGATGTTAGTGACACATTTGGATGAATGGTGGGTGACATTATCTGCAACTTATAAATTAGTGCCTCTCCCTTGGCCGGAGCAGGGGTGGGGAAGGACTGGGGAGGGAGAATGTGGATCTCTGTTCTTAATTGCAGGATGGGGGCTGGGGGAGGTGGGGGTCCTTCTGGGCATGGAGGCAGCCAATGGAGCCCTTGGTGAGAGGTCAGCAGCACTCAGAAGGGACATTCCGCTGTGGCTGTCCAGGTGACAGTGCTGTCAGGAGGAATGGTGGTGTGGGAGCATCCTGCACCCCTGCATGCTTGGTGAACTCACCTGTGGAGTTCTTCAACCGGGAGATGGCTGTACCTGGGTGCTGCAGCCTCAAGCCAGCACTTACTTCCTGACCCCCGTGACCCCTCCCCTGCTTTAGGGGAGAAGCATATCAGTTCGAAGCACATCGACCTCCTGGGGCCATGGGAATAAGATGCTGCTGGGAAGGTAAAGAGGCAGAACAGCACCATCCCGCCAGGTCCCCATGCTCCTAAGAAGGCTGCATCCAGATGCTCATCCTGTTTTTTTTTTTTTTTTTTAATATTTAAATTTATTTTCAGTTCCAGGATACATGTGTGCAGTATGTGCAGGATTGTTACATAGGTAAACGTGTGCCGTGGTGCTTTGCTGCATGTTTTTTTTTTTTTTTTCTTTGAGATAGGGTCTCACTCTGTCACCCAGGCTGGAGTGCAGTGGCATGATCATAGCTCACAGCAGCCTCAACCTTCTGGGCTCAAGTGATCCTCCTGTCTCAGCCTCCCAAGTAGCTGGGATTATGGGCGTGTACCGCCATAACCAGCTAATTTTTAAAATTTTTTTGTAGAGATAGGGTCTTGCTATGTTTCCCAGACGGGTCTCAAACTCCTGGCCTCAAGTGATCCTCTCTCTTCAGCCTCCCAAAACATTGGGATTACAGACATGAGCCACCACACCTGGCCACACCTGGGTTCAGATTTTATGTAGAAGTTACCACTTGTTGGAATCTGGAGTGGACGGCAGTAGGCTGAGGTGTCCCTGGGAGGCAGGGTCTTTGTGGGAATTGAAGCTAGGAATAGGCAGGGCCGTGGACGGGGGGACACTGACCATGCCAGGAGGGAAGGGGAACTTCTGTGTTGTTTCACCAAGGGGGTCAGTAATGTCCTCCCCACTAATTAGGTAGCTGATAAATGGTGACCTGTTGTTCCCACACTTGAGCCCAGGTTCTGCCTGTCCTCCGTGGGCTCTGAGGACCAGGTCTGGGCAGAGGGAGGAGTCAGTGTCCTGGGGCCCAGCCTCTGGGGACTTGCTTCCTCTCCAGCCTGCTGGGAGGAGGAGCACTGGAGGGCTGGGATGTGTCACCTTGAGCGTTCCAGCATCAGAAGCAAGATGCTGGCCCCAGCAGTACCCTGGTGCCTAGGCGCACTGGGCAGCCCCTCAGGGGCCTTGCCAGGGGCCCCTGTGCCTTGATGCCAGCTGCTCTCCAAGCAGTGCCCCAGAGAGGGGATGGGACGTGCCCCAAGTCCCTGCACTGAGCTAGGACACATGTGGCTGACACTGGACTCTACGCCTTCCCCTTAGACCTTTGTGCTCTGCTAAAGCTCATGGACTCTGCAGCCTGTGGCGTCCGGGAGTGTGGGAGACAGGCACAGGCTGGGGTTCTGCATTTGTACTTTCGGGGTGGTAGGACTTACCATTGCCCGTGGAGTAAAATGAGGGTTTCTTAGACAATATTTCCCTGAGCCCAGATTCCTCAGAAGTGAAAATTAAGTTCTTCTATTAAAAACATGAGTCATACCAGCCCAGATGAGAGTCATTTTGGCGTTCCTCGAATTTTTGGAGGGGAAACGTCGCATTCATGTTAATCCATTCAATTATACCTCATTGCTGAATAACGTGCCGGGCATTCTGGGTGGCAACCTCAGCTGTCTGATTAGTTGGGGCTGTGTCTGCCGCACTTGAGAGGCAGCAGCTCGGGGCCTCCGTCCTCTTTTGTGCTGGCATACCCAGGTCGGCCAAGCCTCTGCTCTGGGGCTCCCTTCTTCATTCTGGGGGCTCATTGGGAGCCTCGGCATGGTCTCGACATCGGATTCTTGCAAATGATTCCTGCCCAGCTGAAAAGGCTCGCTGTCTGTCTGCTCATGTGAATTTTACGCAGATGGCAGTGGGTCGCCCGCTCTGCGCTGGCACAGGGTCTAGGGTCCCCTCTCCCCTCGTGGGCGTCCTGCTCAGGTGAAGGTGGAGAAAGGCTTGCTTTTATTCCCTCAGTGATGTTATTTTATCCTCCCAGAAGCCACCAATGACCAAGACTGGAACCAAAGCAGGAGATGTCACTGGGTTTGGGGACAGACCCAGAGACTTCTTGTCTAAAGACAGCACATTGCTTTGGGGCAAGGGAGCCAAGCAGGTGGAGGAGGTTGAAGAGCATCATGGCCCTGGGACCAGCCTTCTGCAGTGCAGTCCCTCTGCCTCTCGCATGGGCCCCGTCAGGGCCTGGGTCACAGGCAAGTGGACACTTGCTTCCAGATTCAGCTCCTGAGGGTGGGGCGTGGAGGGGTTGTTCTCTGGGAAGTCTCTGCTGAGCTCAGGGCTGAGGTCCGTGTCACCTGTGCCCTCCCTGATGGGCCCCTGTACTTCCCCATGGAGACACCTATCACGGGGTTGGTCTCCTTTCCTGTCTCCTTGGCTGTCCTGGGAGACCAGGCTGTGAGCTAGCCTGGGCCCTGTTTGTCCCCATAGGCCCGGGCGGAGGTCTGGCCCCCATGAGGCTCTCCGTGAGCGCTTGTGAATGAAGTGAAATTGGGTGAAATGAAGCTGACTAAGCAGACGCCCATTGTGGCCAGAGACCCAGGGCAGGTGCATTCGGAGCCTCAGTTTCCCGCCGTATTGGCTGCCCGCTCAGGCCCAGGGGAGGCTGCAGGTTTGCACATTTGGACAATATGGGGCTTGAGCTGCACACGCTGCAACTGTCAGACCAACCTGGAAGGTTGCCTCTCTGGCTTTGGGTGCACCATTTGATTTTTGGAAATTTTGGGGAGGTCCATTTTGCTTTTGCTTCTTTATTCAGCAAGTTGCTCCAGCCCCACAGTGCTCACGTGAATCCCTGTGTAGGAGGGGCAGTTCCTTGGGTTGATGGCACCTCTTGGAAAATAAGACAAAGTGTAGGGAGGACGAGAATGAGTGGAAGTTGGTGGGCAGGATGGGAGAAGCTTTGGGCTTGGAATCTGATCCAAAGTGTGGTTTCTGAGTTTGGAACCAACTCTTCTGCTGGGATGTGTGTTGGGGAGTGGGGAAGGGCAGGGCTTCAAGTTCATTTACTTGTATTAAGTTGAAGTTTCCCCTTTTTATAAGTAAGAAGCATAGATGACGAGAAAGGCTGGAAAAGCAGACTTTGTTTACTCATTAAATTTTCCATAAAATAAACACAAGTTTAGAACCGAGGAACCAGCCGCGGGGGGTACTCCACAGGGCAGGGCAAAGTTTGGTGTGAACCTCTGGCTGGGAAATGCACCAGCAGGTCAGAGTCACACATGTGAAAGAGGTCAGGTGCAGCCTTGACAAGTAAGGACGATGGACTCAAGGGACCAGGTGGAGGGGGATGTGCATGCACGTGTGTTTGTGCATGAGTGCAATTGTGTACATGTGGATGCATGTGCATGTGTACATGCATGTGTGCGCTTATGTCTTGTGCACACATGAGTGCATGTGTGAGTGTGCATGTGTGTGCCCATGGATGCATGAGTGGCAATGGCAATTCTACGCTACACCCTGAGACCAGGCTCTGTGGCCAGCTGCTGTGAGAAGGAGGACAGAGCAGCAAAAGGCACAGGCCAGGACAGAGTGAGGGGCCCGGACAACATCCAAGTACCTGACTCTGCCCTGGGCCCAGAGGCTGTCCAGCTGCAGGCTCTCATGGGGACCCCTTTACTCCCCTGGTTGCCCATGGCCTTGGGCTGCGGACTGGAATCTCTGCTGCTCCCATGGTGCTTTCTTTGGCAGAGAGCCTGATGGGGAGCCAGGCAGGCCTGGGCAGGACCTGGCTTTGCCTTCTTAACTGAATGACCTTGGCCCTCACTTCCATCTTCCTGCCTCAGTTTCCTCACTTGCTAAAAGGACATCACGGTATTACCTGGGTAGGCGTGTGTGGATGACTCAGGATTGAACCCGCATCTGCAGGCCTCAGCGAGAGGATGTTATTGATCTTATTATTATGGTCATTGTCATCGTTGTTAGAGGGGATGGTGTCTTCTCCATGGTGATGCAGGGGTCTGTGGCCCCAAGTGCAGCTAAGTCAGGAGGAGGTGGTAGTGAAGACTGGGCTTCCACCTCGGGCTCCTCCGCACGTCAGTGTCAAAGGCATCCCTGCTAGACCAACTCTGGGGCTGCAGTGCTTTCCTGGATCTGGCTTTGGGGACATCCTTATTCCCCATTGAGAAGCCCTACCTTCAATCTCTCTCTTCCCTAGAGTGGCCGTCCACACCTGAGCGGGAAGAGCCTGGCCATGGACCCAAAGCTGGGGAAGTTGGTTTCTTGGTCCTCAGGCATGAGCTACTTGGGCTCCTGTGGGAGCCTTTTCCAGACCCAGAACGAAAGGACTGGAGCAGGGAGGTGGCCAGCTGAGGAGAGAAAGCTCTCTTCGGTGATTTCTCCCTGGATAAGACCTTCTCAGTAAACACACTTCTGCAGTCAAGATGGGCTAGAAAACCTGTGTCTCCTGTTTACTGTGGGCTGAGAAAGCCCAGGGATATAGGGCAGTTGCAGGCAACTCTTCCTCTCCTTCTCTGGTTTTGGCTATTCTTTTGGACCTGCTCTCCCAACCTTTCTACTTTCTGCAGTGATTGTTCTGTCTCTTTTGTTTGTTTCTTCTTCAAGGAATAGGATGCGGTTGTCCAGAGGTGCATTAGAGTTGGGCATATCCGTAGCACATGTGCCTCCATTGCTCCGTCCTATACCATAGCAGACATCACTTGTCCATCACAGCACCTCCTTCCCCTGGGTCCTGGCCTGGATGCTTCAAGCTGAGAGGTAGGGCCGCCTCTGCTAATCAATCATGCTGGCCCAGGAATTGAAACTTAATTTCTGTCCTGGCGTGACTTTCCTCAGAGGAAATAGTAAGAGAGTGCACCACCTCGTACCATTTCCTCAGCCCTTGGTGAGAGTCTCGGGGTGCTCAGAAGTCTTCCTGGTTATGGGACCATTGAGGGGACTTAGCTGGAGGCCTTGGCCTAAGTGTTGCCACTGTGGAGACAGTGGCTGCCCTGTTGAGGGCTAGTGGGCGTCAGGCCGTCCTGAGCACTGCATTTTTGCGGTGGTTTTGCAGTCAAGGTGCACAGAAGGCAAGGCTTTGATCTGAGGTCATAGATTTAGAGGCAGAGAGGACAGCTGGCCTGGCCAGTCCACTCCAGGCCACTCACCTCTCATCCACCCT